>NC_092424.1:14498078-14814311 GCF_036169615.1 Heliangelus exortis | reverse complement strand
CCATTGCATGGGAGGTTTCTTATGTCTTACCACATACTTTAAGCCTGTGGCTCACAAATCACTGAAGCCTAAAAATAGGGAGGGGAAGTCCTCCAGATAGTAAAATTGAGTTTGTAGGGGGTAGGAATGAAATTAAAATGCAGCTTAAATCCATACTGTGCAGTAGTTTGCTGCCAGACCTTCTGCTGGGAGTTGTTTGCTGGTGCATGTGCACAATTAACTGTTTGCAGAATTGTCTATAAGGAGAAATTTTCTTGGTGCAAAACTTGACCCAGAAAGTGTAGATATCAAAGGTCATAGCTGCACATCTTTCTATGTTGTTGGTCGGTGGCTCACTGCAGTTGTTGTCAGGCAGAGATTAGTGAGGGGATGGACAACAAGACAACTTGGTGCTCTCACTTCCCTCAGGTACAGAGCTCAGCCCTTGGAGCTCTCCCTCCTGGGGGCTGCTGCCTTGCATTGAAGCTACACCACCTGCACCTGTGGGAGCAAGGTGTGAGCTGTGGGAACATCTCTGTGCATGCCCTGCAATAACTGTTGGATGTTCCTAGGAAGGGATGGCACTATTTGAGGTGAACAGATAAGCTTTGCTGGTGTATGGCAGTTTTGTATGTGGACACACAGATCTTTTATATAGAGTGGAGTTGTCAAGCCATAGGTCTCAGACTGGCTAAGTCACTGTTGAGGTGTTTGTCATGTGCTAACCCTCCCCCTGTCTTAAAAAGCATTCTGTGAAATAAAACGAAGTTAAACTTGACTTTCCTGTGGCACAAAACACTTGAAATTAAAGAAGTGCAAGTGCCTGCCATTTTTAAAAGAAAATATGGGGAATAAAGACAAATGGGATGTTGTGGCTGTGATAGTCTCAGGATACAAGCAAGGCAGTACCTGTTACCAGACAAGTTCATATCATTAGTAGAAAAAGGCAAAATTTCAAATGCAGTGGTTTTTTATCATTCAGTTCTGAAATTGAAATATTTTTAATATAATATCCAGCTTTGTTTACTCTAGGAAAACATTTTGACAATTTCAGCTTAAGGTGTATGTGCTGCTTGGGGTACAAAAGAGCAAGGAGGAAGTATTAAGTTCAATGGTCCTATAGCACAAAAGTAGCAAAAGGTTGTTGTTGTAATTAAAGCAGTGTTGTTGTGATTCAGAGACCACCTGACAGTCACACAGGATCATTTACCAGCAACCCCCATGCCAGCAGTGCTTACAAAAACTGAACTCAACGGAAGTTTTGCATTTACGTCAAATCCCAGCCAGGACAGTGGGTAGCAGAGAGGAAATTCACTGGTAAATAGAAAAGGAACTAAACAAAATTGGCAGGGGAAGAAATGTTATTTTTTAGCCTACAATAGGATATGACTAACAATGGATGTAACTTAATGTTATTTATAAAAAAAGGTCATTTTGGAACAGTGACCTTCTCATCTAATTTCTGTAGAAGATGGAGATTGACTCCTCCAGGGACGGAGGGCAAGGAGAGAGTATTTTAGATTTAATGCTTTATTCTCTCTCTACCTAGGCTATGGGAACCTGAGCCCCAGCACTGCAGCTGGTCGAATCTTCTGCATTGTGTTTGCTCTCTTTGGGATCCCCCTGAACCTTGTGCTCCTGAATGAAATTGGGCAGCTGATGCTGTTAGGGGTTCAGCATTGTGCCCATCGCCTCGAGGAATTGTTTCACTGGCAGGTAAGCAATGTGTATGCCTCACCCTCAAGCTGAGGAAAGAAAAGACAGAAAGGGCATGGTCTGGTATTTGGGATCCTCTGGCTAACAGCAACAGCCTGCCTAGCTATTTGGGCAAAAAGGCAATAATACTCAGAAATAACTGGAAGCAAATAAATTTAGTTTATGACAGCCCGATGAGGTGTCAGATAAGGTTGTTTATTAATTAAGGGAGTTTCTGTGATGAATGACTTCCCCTACAGCAATACAGGTACCAGATCCTTACAGCCATTCACAGTCCTAGGATATCTGATGTCTTTATCATCAGTACTAGTTTGAATTGGACATGCAAATTACACTGGAATATTTGTGGAACAGGCTTTAAACTGGCATGACTTTAGGACTCATGAAGGTAATGTCCAGATTGTGTTGCCTAGGAGAGCCACACTATTTATTCTACTGGAACATCATGTGGGTTTTTTTGTGGAGTCCAGCAGGACTTTCCCTGCCATCTTTCTTGTGGTAGTATCTCCTTTTTTTTCTTTTCTTTTTTTTTACTTTTTACTAGAAAAAAGCTTCCCTCCTGATTAAGACCTGTGCGCTGGTAACTGGCTTGTTGCTGTTCCTTCTGCTGCCCCCCTTGCTGTTCTCTGAGAAAGAAGGCTGGTCTTATGAAGAAGGCTTCTACTATTCCTTCATTACACTCAGTACTATAGGGTTTGGAGATTATGTGATTGGTGAGTAGTTCACATTTCATTGCTTTTACCTACTAAACATCAAAGCTTATGTGTGGGATACGAAGCTCCCATCTTGCCAGCTCTACACCACTAACAATCCACAGACCTAATGATAAATATGTTGTGGTAGGCATTTGACATGTTGGAGAAGACATGATTTCTGAGATAGCAACCTGTGGAAGAGCAAACAAATTGTTTTCCTGTCAATGAGTATTCTTGCAGCATTCAGGTGATCTGTCTAGTGTGCTGCAATGCTGTTTTAAGCAGATGCTACTCCGTTTCACCATCCAGACAATGACCATTTCCTCTGTCAACAGCCCAGACAACTGCTTTCTAAAAGGCAGTTTAAGTCACTTAGGTGTAGACTGTCAGGCACAGCCTACTTTTGGTTGCCAAAACCCTCTGCCAGAGGAAGTGGGTTTGGACCCATGCCTGATGCATTTGCTGAAACACAGGACACACCTTTTTGATAAAGACTTTCTCATTAAAAACAAATTGATTATAGAAGCGCATGCACCCTTGAATCCCTGAGAGACAGAAAGACTACAACATATTTGTATGGATTTTTTTTTCTTCATAGTGTTTGCTTGATGCTTAGAGAACTTAGTGGAGGTTGCCTTATGACTTGTGTATAATCCATCAAAGTTATGAGTAGAGATTGTGTAGGCACACTTAAAAGACCTGGAATCAAGTTAGCTTGGGTAAGGGTAACAAAAGTTATTGAGTGCAGCATTTTCCTGTATTATTTTATAGGTAATGCTGAACTTCTCTCATCTTCTGGTAACTAATTTTGGTCTTCTTTAGTGCACCTCCTACTTCCTTCACCTGTGTGGTACCTCTGTAACTGGCATAGCACCATAGATACACTGGGTTCACTATGGGAATAACTGAATATGTGGTATAACAGTGGAATGTGGTATGTTATTCCCTAATGTGGAATAACAGTGATATGTGATATGTAAAGGCCAAACCTTGCAATCCTGTGTTTGTGGTTTATGTTTTAACTTAAAAATCAGCAGGGCCAGGGCATGGTTTCAAGTGACTGTCTCTACTTTGTGGCTGTCACAGTGTTTCTCCACTAGTGTGGTCTCTGACACTGTTCTGGACCAAGTAAATTCCAGGTGATACCACATGCCAGGAGTGATGCCCCATGTTCATTTTAGACACAGTTTTTATTTTTTGGAGGAAATATAAGCGAGGCTATGGCACTTGGATCTAAAGTCATTAGGTGATTCCTAGCTTCTTTTAGTTAGTAATATTGATGTAGCTTCTCTTACTGTTAATTTACACACTTGGTAATCCCTTCTATTGGGCATAGGGTGCCATGTAGGTCCTAAGCTGCTTCTGATCTTCTCATCCCCAAGACTGCACCTATCACATTGGTGTCTGTGGATAAAGCATTCTTCTTGGAAGCCTCAAATAGCCCTTCCCTCCTGCTTTCTTTTATTATTCAGAAGAAAATAATAGATTTATATACTCTTACATACCAATACAGTATTTTGATGCTGAGCAATAAATAAAGAAATAAAACTGTGTGCACAAATATGTATAATTTCACTTTGACATAGATGTAATTTGAGATTTATTTTTTTTCTTGCTTACAGGCAATTTTTACAATTCCTAGAGGGTTCTAGGCTGTTGCTGATATGTGCTTATACCATCATAGATCTATATGCTTACAGCTTATAGATGCTTATAGCATCTGTTCTTATGCTTATGGCATACTCATGTTTTATGTAGAAGAGGCTAATATTAGGTCATATTTCCACTGTCTTTGCTTTACATGTAATGCCTCCTTTGAGACACTCTTGATCCAATCTAGAAATGTTTTGGGTGATTCTCTTGTAGGGATGAACCCAGATCGCACCTATCCAGGCTGGTACAAGAACATAATCTCTCTGTGGATCCTTTTTGGGATGGCCTGGCTAGCACTGGTTATCAAACTTTGCATCAACTTTTTAGAGAGCTCCAGTGACATCTGTCAGTGCAAAAAGAAGAGCGCAGAGATGGTAGAAGACCTCATGGATGGCAGCAAAATAAATATAACACGACTTCATAATTTGGAGATCTGCAATCACAAAGACACAAAAGCAAAAGGACTGGATGAATCTCACAGCTACCCAACTCCTAAAGAAGCACAGTAGGGAAGAAATATACCCCTTGGTGTCTCTTAGATTGTAGTGGACTAAAGATGCATCACAGAAACGTGGGAATGGAGCTTCCATGATGTTCACATAGGGTGCAACCTTGCTTACTGAACTTGAAATGTTTCTATTGTGAATTGAGCAACAACAAAAATGTTTCAGCACCAAGAATTACCAACAGAATTCTTGGCAAAAAAGTAGATTTACAGAGATATTACCTATCCTTCCACCTCAATGTATGAGGTATACTTTGACAGCTGTATGCAACACTGGCTGTTGTCCTTTTCTTTGCATGCAAAGGTTTCTAAGTGTATTGTGGCATTTTGCAAATACCACAACTGGAAAAGCAAATGCCATTTAAAGCAGGAAACAAATTGCATCTTGTTAAAAGACAATGAAAAGCAATATTCAAAGCCACCTGGCAGTCTCTGCAAATGTGCTCCATCACCCATATACTTGTGCTTGTCAAAGGTGGTAACATGCTTTTGTTCTCTGATTATTTTTCATGGATGGCAATGAGGCAGAGCTTGTAGAGGTGCTGACAGAGAATTCAGTTAAAGAAATTCCTGCATCAGAGGTCCACAAATGTTAAAAATTGACTCGGAAGTTAAACTATTCCTTACTCCAGAATTTACACAGGATCATCCTTTGTAAGCCATTATGCAGTCCAAATGTCATCAGCTAAATGCCACAGTTTATTTAGATTTTTATTTTGCCATACCTTGGAAGCCAGAAAAGGAGGACTATGGGCAATTTAAATGCCAGTGGTTCCAACATTATCCCATGGGCAGTGTTGACAAAGGTTAATTTAATCTGGAAACAGACAGAAGTATCTTCAGCTGTGGTCAAGAGATGCTATTCTGGTGGTCTTCTTGTGTCATAAATGAATCTGTTCTAACTGATGTCTTTTATATAAGCACAACCATTTTTTGCCTTTGGAATGCCAGACTTTGTTATTTGGCCTTTGCATTAATCATGCAACTGTTTCTTTTTAATTCCATTAAATTCTCATAAATCTTTTGATAAGTTATGCCATTTATAAGGTCCCAAAGAGCCTAACTCCTGCTGCTTTTGATATACATCTCTCTAATGTGTTCATTTTCTTATTTTTCCTGTGCTACTTACATCTTAGAGCATCAACTTTTAAAACTTGACCACAGTAGAAAAACAGAATGGAGCCTGGGGTGAGCCTTCACTTCTGCATTGGATCAAGTTTCCATGTAGACAACAGAGAAAAGACTGAAAACAGTCTGTTTGGGTACAAGACTCAGGAATTAGAAATGTCCATATCTAGATTCACAGAAATCAGTGAGTGAAAAGTTTACAGTTTACATCAAGAAAACAAATTCTGGAACTTCTGTAAGGAAAAAAGTGTTTCCAGGGTAGGCCAGCCTGAGTCTTGATATTCAGTGGGACTGACTACAGGAGAAAATGCAGGAAAGGAATCTGCTGGATGAAATTTAGTCTGTCAGCCTTTTTGTGATTTGTCTTTTTGCCAGCTCTGTAGCAATAGATATTCTCTCAAATGCTGTTTCAATGGGCAGCAGAGATAAGAAAGGGAGTGGAAAGTGGGAATCATGGGACATAGTTGGAAAACTGATGCGAAATAAATACATTTCAACTTTTTGAAGGTTGGGTGTTCTCTGTAACATCCTTTAGCATAAATGTTTCTATCTCTTCTATGTTTTAACTTGTTTATTTTCCCTGATGGATACACAGTGTTGTTTTTATTAGTGCTCATAGTGGAACGGCCTACAAGAAGACCAAATTATGTTTCTTTAAACCTAAGTGAATCACAGTTGCATAGTGTAAAATCTGCTGCCCTTTTATGCATATTTTTAGCACCTTCTTTCAGGTGTGAAACTTTGTAAATGCAACTGTATTGCAAAATCTGGATGCCAAGGATGTTGCAGGAACTTCTACTGTCAAAACATGGGAATGACTCTGCTAAATCTGTTTCAGCTTCAACTTGAAATGTCACATGTTCAGGGGCTTTCTACCAGCTCTGCTCTTCAAAAAGAAGCTTTGCTTGAGATGAATTTGTTCTTTTCAGTTTGAATGTCTATTGTATTAATCATATCTAAATCATATTCCCTTCTGCTTATAGTTTGTGGAAGAGGTTTTCAAAAGTGCCTTAGAGATTTGGGCCCCCTGGTCATACTGAAGTGCAAAGAGTCACATGCCTGAGTTAATATCTACTACTTAGAGCTGAAGGGAAGAGAAACCTCGTAGTCCAAAAAAAAAAAAAAATCTTTCTGTTCTTCATAGACCTATGCTGTGGTTAAATGACATGGATTAATTTGTTCTGAAAGAGATGAGAAGAAAGTGGAGTTTTTCAAAAACATGAAAATACCATCACCCATGTGTCTACTCTACTGAAATATGAAAGGTTATCTCCTCAAGGGTAAAGTAAAGAAAACAAAAACATGGGGCTGTTATCATTCTTGTCACAGCTGACTTGCAGCCTTCTGTAATCTGCTTTGGAAAATTACAGATGCTCCTTGATTTTTTTTTTTTTTTTTTTTTTTAATGTATCTTCCTGTTCAGATAAATATGCAGTTTCCATTAGTAATTTTAGGCTGGACTTTCACTGCTATCAGTTTTCAGAAGTCAGTTTTTCCCTATTATCCTATTTCCTTCATTGGGAGGAGCATGGATAGAAACAGGTTTGATTAGTAATGGTAGTTGTAAATATTTACGTAACATCAGTGTCCAGAGGCTTTTTCACAATCAGATAGAGCATAATGCGCTCCTGACCTTTATACAGTTTCCCAGGAAATCTATCCCTTAAAGCAAGAAAATAGGCCTCTAGCTCCCCTACTCCAAGTAAAAGTCCTGGCTTCAGCCTCAGTGTTTCTCATGTTGGCTCTTTCAGCTACTCTAAGAGAGATGTTTAGCCCTTGGGGAGAGATATGTCCAGAAATATGTAATAAGATGTTGCAGCAACATAGCACAGACTGCTCAGAACTGGTGTAGTTGACTACAATGTTTTAAAATCCCTAAATTAAAGCAAACAGAAAAAAGCCCAAACAACAAAAAACCCACAACTTTTTCCATAATGTGTCTAAGACAAAAAAAACCAGGATGTAATTTTTCTCAGGTGGGCTGAGTAACTCTAATCCTTCAACTGCTATTCTACTGCAGTTAGAATCATAGAATCGGCTGGGCTGGAAGGGACCTCTGAGATCATCAAGTCCAACCCTTGATCCACTCCCGCTGCAGTTACCAGCCCATGGCACTGAGTGCCACATCCAGTCTCTTTTTAAATATCTCCAGGGATGGAGAATCCACCCCTTCCCTGGGCAGCCCATTCCAATGTCTGATCACCCTCTCAGTAAAGAAATTCTTTCTAATATCCAACCTAAACCTCCCCTGGCACAACTTGAGACTGTGCCCTCTTGTCTTGCTGATGGCTGCCTGGGAAAAAAGACTGACACACACACCCCTGGCTAAAACCTCCTTTCAGGGAGTTGTAGAAAGTGATGAGGTCTCCCCTGAGCCTCCTCTTCTCCAGGCTGAACAGCCCCAGCTCCCTCAGCCTCACCTCACAGGACTTCTGCTCGAGTCCCTTCACCAGCCTAGTTGCCCTCCTTTGGACCTGCTCCAGGACCTCGATATCCTTCCTGAACTGAGGGGCCCAGAACTGGACACAGTACTTGAGGTGTGGCCTCACCAGCACTGAGTACAGGGGCAGAATCACTTCCTTGGACCTGCTGGCCACACTGTTCCTGACACAGCCCAGGATGCCATTGGCCTTCTTGGCTACCTGGGCACACTTCTGGCTCATGTTCAGCTTCCTGTCAACCCAGACTCCCAGGTCCGTCTCTGTCTGGCTGCTCTCAGCCACTCTGTGCCCAGCCTGGAGCTCCCCATGGGGTTGTTGTGGCCAAAGTGCAGGACCCAGCACTTGGCCTTGTTGAACCTCATCCCATTGGAATCAGCCCAACTCTCCAGTCTGTCCAGGTCCCTCTGCAGAGCCCTCCTGCTTTCCAGCTGATCCACACTCCCCCCTAGCTTAATGTCATCTGCAAATTTGCTGATGATGGACTCAATCCCCTCATCTAAATCGTCAATAAAGATATTAAATAGAACTGGGCCCAACACTGATCCCTGGAGGACACCACCAGTGACAGGCTGCCAACTGGATGCAGCACCGTTCAGCACCACTCTCTGGGCCTGGCCCTCCAGCCAGTTCCTAACCCAGCGCAGAGTGCCCCTGTCCAAGCTGTGGGCTGACAGCTTTTTCAGGAGAATGCTGTGGGAGACGGTGTCAAAGGCGTTGCTGAAGTCCAGGTAGACCACATCCACAGCCATCCCCTCATCCACCAGGTGGGTCACCTGATCATAAAAGGAGATCAGGTTGGTCAGACAGGACCTGCCCTTCCTAACCTATGCTGGCTGGGTCTAATCCCTTGCCCATCCTGTAGGTGCTGTGTGATTGCCCCCAGGATGATCTGCTCCATAACCTTGCCAGGCACTGAGGTCAGGCTGACGGGCCTGTAGTTTCCCTAGTTTAGAGCTAGGACTACCAAGTCTAGAGAAATCTCAAGATCTCATCAATGCATATGTTAAATACCTGCAGGTATAAATCTGTGCAGTGTAAAGAGAACAGACCCAGGTTCTTTTCGCTGTGGCCTTGTGGCAGGACAGGAGACAGTGGGAACAAACTAAGGAGTTTCTTCCTGAACTCAAGGAAATCCTTTTTCACTATGTGAATAACAGCACTGACATAGGTTGCCCAGAGAAGTGGAGGAGTCTCCATCCTTGGAGATGTTCAGAGCTGTCTGGATATGGTCCTGGACAGCCATCTCTAAGTGACTCCACTTGAGCAGGGGAGTTCAACTCCAGAAGTCCCTTCCAACATCACCCATCTGTAATTTTTCATTTCAAGCTCAAGCCACCCTTCCTGTAGTCCATGGTCAGCCACTGACTCCAAACTTTCTCCAGAAACATACAAATTGTACAGTCACAGCAGACCTGGTAGGCCAGAGAGGAAATGGATCTTTCCAGTCTGAGTGAGTTCAAAAGAGTAGTCTATTTATGTATGTTTTTTTATTAAAAATTACAGAATTTTATTTTATTTATGTAGATATCAAACATGATTTAGGCTCCCTTGTACTGGGCAATTTGCAGCTGCTGATTTTCTTTCAGAGACCATGCAACAACGGAACAGCTTTGTATGAGGTATGGTGCAGAGAGATACAATTAGTTGGGGAGTGTGCTCCAGATGTCTAGAATGTGTTGTGCTTTTCCGAAAACGTGCAGAGATGTTCAGCTTGATGTAGCCTCCTGTCATGATTACATTTCTTACTACAAGTTCCAGCAAAAGGATTCAGTGCTTCATCTCCGACACATTTCAGGTAAGGCAAATTGCACCTCACTTAATTTACCCTTTCTAAATGAGAGGCATCTGTCAGTACATTGGCACTAATCACCTACTTATCGGTTGAATCAAGGCAAAGTTTTAAGGTAATTAGATCTTAAAATATTAGCTTGGTACCTGCAATATCTGTAAGTAAATATTATGGCTAATGGAAGAGGGGGGGGATCCAATTTTAAAAATGGTCTTTTTTAATACTGTTATTCTGTGGCTTAGGGAACCATGTGTTTGGTTGTGTTTCCCCTTTTAGTAGTCCTGGCTGTGTGTATGTGAAGCAGCATCAGGCCAGGTCATTTTTGCAATTGCTATTGAGCACTTTCTGGATTTTGGCAGGTTGTTTGTTTTTTTAATATATATATATTGCTCATATAAGTATGTGGAAACTTGCAGTTGAAATGGAGTTGAGTCTGAACATTTAGGCAAATATCTGTCATGTTGCAGAGCTCTGGGCAAAGTTTCAAAGATTTCTCAGATGAGTGATTACACTGGAACAATATGCCCTTAAAAATTCTCATATCTCCAGACTGAGATTCAAAGAGCTCTTCTGGGTAATTTTTTCAGAGATAAATTGATACAAGTGCTTTAATCTAGCACTAGGCAGGTAGAGAGGATATCTGGTATCTCCAAGATCAGTGGATATGGCAGTAAGAGCTGCTGAAAGGCTGTCACTGTTGGTGGAGTGGACTGCAGCAATGTGGAATTCAGAAACTGCACACTGGGATAGGACAAAACCAGATTTGTGAAAACACGTGAAAGCTATTTTAAGACCTTCAATGCAGAGCAAGGTTTCAAACCCCATGTTCCTATTTAAGTTTTGAGCTAAGGTACCTTTATTTTAAAGGGTAGTTGTACAAGAGGACATTCCCAATAAAAAATTGATAAATTTTTTACTTGAGTCTAGATGCTGGGGCAGAAGCAGAACACTATAAGATAGAGACACTTTGAAACTGATTTATTGTTTATGGTAATGTGTAACCAGTTTCTTCTGTGTTCCTTGCTAATGACTTAAATCTTATGTTCCAGTGAGTTTGATTCCTGAGTCTCAAAGGTTTATGGTCCCTAAGTTAAAACATAGAGCATGCTGTAGCAGACTAAAACAGAAAGAGAGGGAAAACATTAGGAGAGAAAATGTGGAGAAACAGAGAAGCATGTGAAGTTTCTTTCCTTAGGAACCTGCTTATCAGACTTGATTAGATTTCTTTTTCTTAAAGCCTTTAAAAACTACCTCTGAAAGAATCTCTGTTTAGTTAGTGACTATGGAAAGGCTTCAGACAGCCATCTAGCTGAGTGATGAGAAAGAACCAATTCATAAAGTCAGAGTTTTACAAATCTGCTACCAGTGGCACAACTGAATAAAAGACAGGTGGTGGAAGCCAAAGAAGGAAGAGCACAGTAAAGATAGAGTCAAAAAGAAAGGATGAGTTGAGGCAAACAGAAATCCAGTGAGGCAGTACCTGCCCAGCTGGCTATGATAAATGAAGAATGGATAATTGAAGGAACATTTAATATAATCAACAATTAGGATTAACCTAATTTGGATAAATACCGATCAAAAGGTCATGATTGCACCATGATTGCTTTTACCCTAAATGTAATTCTGTTTCAGGCTGTAGTTACAAGACTGTGTTTCAAAAACATTTTAGTTCTCCTCAAGATTAATTGTGTTGTTAATCCCTTTTCCCAGTACTCTTTTTGGTCCACCCAGGTAGAACATTACCACTAAAAATCCCCTGTATCTCAAATAGATAAACAAGCTACTTTCCAAATACAAGTTTAGATCAATAAGCTTGGGTTAAAATGTAAAAATGCTAAGTTTGAGGTATAGCATAGAAAAATACAATACTAGAAGGCAAATGAGGCAGATGACTGCTTGATGTACTGGAACTATTGTAGACAGTGCCTGGATCCAGACAGTCACAGGTGTCTTACTTTTGGGTTGGTTGTAATTCACTGGAAAGCTGAAGCTTTTGGTGTCAGCTACAGATGTGCTTCAAACTCATTTTGCTTGTGAAGAATTTGAAGGAATTTACAACACTTAAGGTTTTTAGGGAAAATCTGAAGGAAGGCAGTGATGGCTTTACATGTTTATCTGTGTAATCAGGCAGCACCATGCTGCATTAAGTGACTGAGCAGGCAATAGTCTTCCCTTGGGACCTCTCTTGAGATCAAGCAGCCCTGGATGTTTTTGCTATTTGTTCCATGGCACTGTTGCCTTTTGAGCTCAGAACAGAATGTTTCAGCTGAGTGATGAGTTGAAGGTGTAAGGACTGAACTTGAGGGTATTTTTTGATGTGATATATAACGATAACTAGAAATCACAAAAGAGTATTCTCCATAGTGTTCTCGTTATGACACTGAACTAAAATTTTGAAAAGTTTGAGACCTGTCACAAAATGTCTGCATGTATTCACAAGTAAGGGTATTTATCACTGTATCTGCACCACCCCCTACATAAGCACTAATTCTTAGGTTAACAATACAATATACCACTGCTGTGAATGGAGTACCAGTGGGATTTACTGAATCCGTAAAATAATAAAAGGAGCTAACCAAGCCAGTAAAAAAAAAAAAAAAAAAAAAAAAAAAAACCAATAACAAAAAACAAACAAAAATAATAATAAAAAAAAAAAAACACCAAACAGATGGCCAGGACCCCCATCTTACTCAGGCATGGTGAAGAGACTTTTCCTGGACTATGTCCACATATTAGATATAAAGCCAGTGATTCATTTTGAAAAATGACATAAAATGCTTGGATCTCTTATCTAGGAAGGAGGGACCTGTTTTCAGGTGTCCATTCTGACTCAGGGCAGGCCAGCATCATAACATGGATGCCATCCAGCTGAGTGAGGTCCATGGGCAGGCCACCTCAGCCACTCTTGAAGCTGTTTCACTTCGTGTGAGCTACTAAGGTGGCTGTGAGGTGGAGAACTATTACCTACCCTCTCTCTTCCTTGATGAATCACTGCATGAGGAAAACTTTGTGTGGATTTGGCCCTTAGGCTACAATAGGAAGAGAAAGAATTGGGTAGCAGTAGCCAGAAGTGTGAAGAATTTCTGTCAAAGATGTTGTCAGGTTAGCTGCATGGGTCTAGGTTCTTGTTGGTTCTCAGGCACTATAATATCTTGGTCTTAGATGGACTTGTCCTGTAGTGGAGCCCAGAGCCCTGAGAAAGGTAAACATGTTCCACATATAATATGTGGGAATGCTTAGATACATACTTGGGACACCTCCCTGGTTCTTTAGCAAGGAATTGTCCACGTGAGATTGCAAAAACAGACAGAAAAGAAAAAAGCAAAAGATAAATGCAGAAATGTCTGACTCAGACAGGTGCCTGTTTCCACACAGCACTTGGTGACGATTCCCTTAGCAGAGACAGCCACCTCCAGGCTGGTTTTCTGTCAATGAAAACCCAAGAGAGACACCACAAAACAGCCAGTAGCCAAATGCTTAAGGAAGTCACTTAGGTCAAAGCAACAGAGATTCATATTTCTGTACGATTTAAATTAAGGGATTTAAATCTGTATCACAGCAAAGGCCCCAGGGTAAACAGAAGTGTTTCTCAGGCTCCAGAACTCAATATTTGTTGCAGGAATAAAAAGGACAGAGCCAGTGGTTATCTCTGTAGCTTGCATGTGAAGGTATGGGGGATTTGAAAATATTATTTTTAGGATCCATTCCCATGAATGTTAAATAGTTACGTCAAGTGGGAGAAGTGTACTTGCAGAGACTGATGAAGACTTGAGGGCCAGAGGCTTCAAATTCTGGCCCCAAATCCCAAGGGAGCACCTGCTGAGAAGCTAGTACTGATTTTGAGGTCACTAGCCCTAAATCAGGGGGGCTGAGGCACCTACAGAGCAAATTTCACTTGAGGATGTCATCTACAGTGCAGAACTGCAGTGCATGGTTAAGATCTGCTGAGCTCAGTGAAGTTACATCAGACCTGAATGATCTGTTGTAAAGAATGTAGTTGTACACACAGCTGGAGCAACTGTGCAGTGCTTACACACAGATAAATGACGTGAAGAATGAAAGTCAATCTGTGGGTGGGTGAGCAAGTTTCTCACCTATAATCTTCCACACCATTTCTTTGCAATAAAAGGGAGCTGTCAGAGGCTGCCAATGGGAGCTGCATCTCCCAGCCTTGCCTTCCCTTATCGTATCTCTGAGGAAAGCCAGTTAATTAAGCAGGGTCTGGTGTGACTGACATCTGGATTGAGACCTGCACAGGAATCTGTTGATTGACTCTTACTAACAAATACAGGTACTGACTTTGAAGTTTGTAGCCCTAGATGCCTTCACTCAGATGGGCACAGGAGGGTTACTTTAAGTCTTGGTTTCAGTGTTTATTAAATAACTTCAGCAAGTTGCTGTGGGTCCAGACACTTCTGAGACATGAGGGATGATGAAACATGCACAGACACACAGAGCAGCTCACAGTAATGTAGGAACAAAAATTTAAAAGCAGTGGGTTATGTATATGAGAAACAGTGAAGTACAGTAGGGGGAAATATAGGATCATATTCTAGGAACATGTTTCTGAAGTAATTCAAACCTTATCTGCACAAGGAAGTGTTTGCCAGTTAACTTCAATTGGTATTCCTATACCAGGAAACCCTCTTAACAAGTGGAAAGCTTGTATTAGTTTCCCCAAGGAAATAAAGGCTTATCTTATTGGAATAACTGCTGTATTCACTCTCTGGACCAACACAGTCAGGCTGGCAGATTTTCCAAGGAGGAGTAATACCTCTTTTTAGCCTTTCACTTCTCTGTAATTCAGCTTTGCCAATCATAAAATGGAATTAGAGTTCCTTATTCTGTGGCTCTCAGAAATACTAAGAGAAGGCACCACTTAACACAAGTGCTGTATTTTCAGAAATAAGACCTCTAGTGCCCTCCATTAATGTGGCAGAGAAATGCTTTGAGCACCCACACAGTCCCTTAGAGGAGATGTTGTCTCTAGCAGCACCCGCAGAGCTGCTGAGCAAAGTGAGATGTCTGCCTGGCTGCCCCTTTCTCCAAGGAAATCTGCTTCCCATTTCTGTGGGAGAAAAACCTCTGAGCATACCTGGAGCTTCCTCAGGCACCTCATGCTGAGCTCTAGGTAGTGTGGGTGGCTTTAGGGGTGCAGTCCAGAATGGCAAGCAAAAGGGAGCTTTGGCAAAGTCTCCTGGGGTGCAGGAGATCTGGGGAACCACTGTCAGTGCATAGATACCATGGGACAGGTACAGCCTTAGCTTGTCCATCTCTAAAATTTGGTCTTGCTTCTGCTTCTACTGTTGTTTGAAACACTTAGTTTGACTGAAAAGGGCACCAAAACATTGCTAAATGATTTGTGTTAAATATTAGACAAAGAACTCAGCCAATATTCAGCATCTGTATATAAAAGTTGAAGGCTTTTCATGGGTATGATTTCACTGACCCACTTTAAGGATGAGTTGCACCTAAACACTGTGAATGTCTTTCAGTTGCTTGTACCAGTGACCTTGGTGCTGTGCACATTAAGACGTCAGATGAATCACATCTTAGCAGTTTTTACTCACCCTGTATCTAGGCCTCTGATTAGTCTTCTTCTGTGTTGATGGAATTAGAGCAATTTTATTTTAGGCAATTAGAGCAATGCTTTTAGTTTAAGTCAGTTTCACATTTTGGTTTTCAAGCAGTTGGCAGCTGTGTAATGTTTGGTTTGCAAACACTCCCAGGGAAGGACTCAGTCCAAGCCAATTATTTTCTTTACAAAGAGATAAAAACTCAACCATTTTTCTTTACTCTTGCATTTTGTAAAACTTCTTTCTGGTTTTCTACCCCAAAATATAAGCTCCACTCTCAAACTACTTATTCTTATACCCTTCATATGTTTATATCCTTCACCCTGGATTTTTGTGTGATGCCGTGCTCAGCTCTGATGAAGGTGCAAAATTTTTTAAAACTCTTCTTTAACAGCCCAGTCATTTTAGTAGCTGGAAGAGGCATGGGCTTGTCCACCCTGTGCATCACAGACACATGGACTAATGCTGCCCTTTTCTTGTCTAAGCTGGTACATGCACACAGCTGTGTTTGGAGAAACTAGTTTTGGTTTAAAAGCAGAAGGCTTCCATGGAAAGACCCTTTTTCCCAGGAGAGGTGCTGCACTGCAGCTACCACACTTGTGCTCCTCACTGCAGTGCTGCTGGATTAGGTATCTGCACTCCATGCTCTGACACTGCTGTCACCCCTGCTTCATTACCATGCAATGGAAAGTGCTGCTCCTGAGAGCCTCAATATGTTCTCAGGAGCTTCCAAAGAGGAATCATAGGGAGTGTTTAAAGCCAGCACTGACTGTAAGCTCTTTATAAAAGCCAAGTCTCACTTCAGCCATTTTCCCTTTGGGAATTTTTCAGTTAAACTGCAGATCCCTTTCCACTCTGCCCCACCTTCATAGAAGTCTAGAGATCAAGATAACACCAAACATACACAAGATACTCAATGGGATAAATGTGAACATATTGTGATTAAAGGCAGTGGATCATATCTTCAAACAGTGTAGATTTGTACAAACTTATCGTGGCCAAGAATGTAGGCACATGGTCACATTTTCAGCTGCAAATGACATTTAACTCATAAATGTCAGAGCTTCAGACAACGGGTCAGACAGGGTTGTCCAGTCTTTCTTGTACTGGAGGCCAGGTGGGAGCTCTGGGCTCCTGCATAAGCCCCAGGTCAAGAAGAATGATATCTTATATATTCCTGGTGCAGGAGGGTCACCTCTGACTTCCACTCCTGCTTTTCCTTCTCCTTTGTAGCAGCTGCTACATCCCTTGAAGCAAGAGACTCCCTGGGACACAAAGCAGGCACTGGATCTGGACCTGTTGGAAATAGTTTGGGTAGTCCACACTGCTGTTGTTTGAGGAGTGCTTCATGTGGGATGTGCAAATTCTTATTTTCCACAATATAACCTAAATACAGGGGTACTCATAGGCAGCCCAAGAGCCACTTCCAACCTTTTTTAATCATATAGTTTTAAATCACGTATTTATCTGACCAGCTGTTAAAAAGTTGGACAAACCTGAATTGTAATGTTGGTTTCTGCAGTCTCTCTGAGGGCAGTTACAGCAATGTATTTGTCGTGATTCCTGGTTTTCTATGTTTGATATACAGGCTGTTGAAAGGTTTTACTACCCCGTATAGTTTGAACATGAAGCTCTTCTGCACAGGATAATCAAGACCAAGGAAAATAAGGCTTGCTGGATGTCTGTCTCCTCATGGGTAAGAAAGACATAGCAATTATAGTGCCACCAAAGATAAAGAAAGCAGGTGAGAAAGAATCACCTCAAAGATAGCACCACCAGACACAAAACCAAATAATGTCACCTGTAGGATGTTTTGTTTTGTTTTTCAATCGACGCATTAAGTAGCTCAGCCTCTTCTATTTCTTTGGATGGAATGTTTTCAGTCTGCTTCCTTAGTGATCATTATCTTCAGAGTGTTGGAGAATGCAGAAATCAACATATTGGGCTGTTTTGATTGCTGCCACACTAACCAGCAGATTTCTGGCATTTATGGAAAGTGCCAATTTAATTGGACAGATCTGATTTTTCATTTCCTGGATCTATGAAATCACATCTGACCCAAGGGGATGAATCAGATTTATTAATTTAAATTAATATTAGTGTCTGAGTGGATGCTCTTGTGTCAGTTTCTAAGTGAGCTTTAAGGTAGATAGATTGAGAAGCAGACAGATAGATGAATGAGCAGGTTAGCATGTGAGACAAGAGCATAGCACAGAAATTATGTCTACCTGACAGAAGAGAGTGCAAAAGAAGTGATCTGCTGGATGCAGGGATGCCAATTAAACTACAATGGGTAATAGTGGTTTTAGATTCATCCCTCTTCTCTTGGTCAGCCCACCAAAAGGCAAGAGATGTCCCTAGCACCTGAGATGGGTCCCTGTCCCTCTCCTGAGATTTCAGCTGTGTAAGTGGTGAGAGCTGTCTCACTTGACACATACCCTGCTTTGCAGGGGGGAGAAGCTCTGTCTCCTCCCTGGCAGCCCAGGCATTACATAGCATAGGGGCAGCTGATATCCTGAAGGCCATGTTGAAAACTCTTGGTAGAATGGGAGTCTGGTAATGGCAGAGGAGCTAATCAGAGGTGAGGCAAAGTAACACCAGTGGCAAAGTGCATCGAAGTTGATAAGGCAGTGATAAAATCTAATTCACTTTGTCTTGCACAGGTTACATGTAGGATGAAGTGAGGTGTGTGGCAGCATTGTCCACCTTCTAATGATGTAGGTTTTACAGGGTGTAAAATCCTTTATTTTCCTTTGAATGGTTTCCATGCAACAGCCACTAACAAATTTCTATTTCCCCACTGCTCTATTTATTGCTGCCAGTTTCAGGCCTGCTGTTACCCCACTGCTTAATGTGACTGGTCTCAGCACCTCTGATTCAAGGACAGAATGCACTGTTTATTGGAGTAGGCATCTGAGAAAGGATTTTCCATTACCTTCGATATCACTTTTTTGCCCTCTCTTTTATATATAGTTTTTTGCAGTCTTGCAGCAGAAGGGTTACCTGATCCAAGCTTTTCCCCATCTCTGGTAGGATTTTCTTGATACTCTGGGGTGAGAGGTATTTATGAGCTGTACAGGTTGTCTTGCTGTTGTTGGGGCTGTCATATGTACTAGGTATTTTGGTTTATTGCCATAAGGTGATTTGTAAATGCTGGGCTATGTCTGCCCTTTCATTATTACAGAGCCCACAAGAACTGGCTCGAATGACGTTTGTTCCTGTACTATTGTTCATGAACTCCAGTTATTCCTGGGTCACTCAGACACACTTGCACAGACATACCAGGTATCAAACTGGATCACACTTCCTGTTATAGCAGCACGCATGCCCAGGTGTAAACCTACACCAAAAAGATCTGCATTCATCCACTAAATCTCAGCTTTTTCTTTGCCTGCATAGCTTGAGGCAGAACATCTTGTGTTAACTTCAGAGGTGAGCTGTAGAAAGATGAGTGCAAACTGGAGAACTGGCTGGTTAGGTGATAGTCTAGAAGTCCGGAATCTGTTCTCCTTTTGACCTGTTGATTGATGTTGGGACCTCTCTTTATTCATCTTGCCTATTCAGGTTAATGGGTTTCACTCACAGTCTGTAATGGGTGTAAGTACTCAAGTCAAGAAATGAGGGTTTAGGGGTTTGTCTGCATTGCTATCTTACACTGTGCTCTGTTTGTGCCAAACCCCCTACTGTGGCTGCACAAAAATCTTGCTTGTGTGGCTTGGATTAAGTGATCAAGCTCAAGTTACTCCCAGCTGCTAATCAGGGGATTCCTGACAATGCCTTTTGTTATGTGTTCTTGGTTTTACAAGAACTGTTGACTAAAATCATTTGCATCCCAGAGCTCCCCCACACCAGCACCACCTGCTGCAAGGAAACATTAGCTAATGGTTGCATCCAAACAAGAGCCAACTAAACACAGTATATACTGAAATTATCTGTAAACTACATAGCAATCTCCCATGTCCCTGCAAGCCATACTTGCAAGAAAGGTGAAGGTACAGCACTAGGGCAGGAAGCCTACAAAGTTCTTCTGAAACCCTCCCATCAGACTGGGACCCACCCCACAGCAGTCTTTTCCTAATTTGTAGCCCACGTGTGTTATTTATATTAATTGCTTCAACCATTAGCAATTAATCTACTGGTTTGATATGAAGGCCTTTTAACTCTCAAATTTTGGTATAGCTGAGTGTTGTGGAAGTTGAGTCTTTCACACCTTCCCTAATTCATGTCTGATGATGGTCAGGAGTTGCTGTTTTTCCATAAATTTCTTAGCACTCCAAAAATATTTAAGATATTAAGATTCATCACTCTCACTACTATGCAGGTTTTGTAAATAAATCTTGCTGGCAAATGTCAAGTATTTCATGTCTGAAAATTAATTAATAATTAATTAATTTTTGCTGCTGCTAATTTCTCAGCTAGTGCTTGAGGTTACTCACTGTGCCTGCTCCAAAGCTGTGATCAATGATGACGGCTTTGCTAACGAGCTGAGCTGTAGGAAGACCCAGCTGAATCTGTGCAAACATTGCAGTTTCCATTAAGTAGGTGCATCAATAATGCAAGATATGAACCTTACCAGTGATGCATTCTGTCCATGAAACAAACATCTGCTATTCACTGCAGTAAAATAATCACTCTTTTCAAAGTAATCTGCCCACTGGTTTATAATTTAACCCTTATCTGGAATGTGAAGCAGGAACCTGAGTGATGACCAGACAGTTAAGGAAATTCAGTGTTGTTTCCTCATTCCTCCCAAGTGGTTGTGTAGGAAATCAATACTGTAGCTTTTGCTCAGGTTGTGTCCTCATAAATCCTCCCTTCTCACAACCAGAGTTTGAGTGTTATTACTAATACTGTTAAAAATTGCAACATCTAAAGACTCCTGCAGAAAAGGGTGGAAAGTGAAAATCCTTTACCTTGGATTCCTGGTTCCTGAATGGTACAGTGGCACAGCATGGCAAATGGCATATGGATTGGGCTAAGTTCTTTCAAGAAAGAAACCTATCTATTGAACTGTCCATCAGGTGCCTTACATTTTGTGGATGTTTGGAATAACTGACAGTTAATAACAGTCTGGAAACTCAGATCATGCTGATGATTAGGTTTGAGGTTGGTATTTCTTCTCTTTTTCTAGGTCAGAGAACATTTTATGGCTGTGATAATTAAGCCTCAGACCAGTTCTATGAATTGTTTTTTCCATCACAGTTATGCATTGAGTCTGAGACTTTTGTTAAACTTATTTTTTGTATTTCTTTATCTTCTTTGCTGCAAGTCCATATTGTCTCCTGGGAAACTGGGCAGCTATAAGTGACCTGAAGGCCACAAAGTCAATGCTACATGTAAGACTCAGGAGTCCTGTCTTTATGGAAGATCTTCCAGTCTTAAAATATTGCTTACTAATGTGTTTTTCAAATGTATGTGATATGGATTTCTTTAAAGAGATATGCAATGACTTTTTTTTTTTTTTAATTAGCCTATATACCTTGAAAACCCTTTTAATTTTGCTTTGTAAGTCAGATTAATTCCAATGTCCAGACAAGCTGGTCATGGAAAAAAAATCACACATTAACCTCAAATTAGACTTAAGGGATGAGTTTTTTAGTTAAAATTATATCAAAGTAAATTACAATCATGATGCTACTATCACCTGAAGAGGGAGTCCCATGGGGTGAATCTTATCTGAATGAGGTACTAAGTACCCCTGAAAATCACTGGAGAGAAAAGATATGGTTAGACCATGATTCATTTCATTCCTAAGTCATTGGGGAAAACAACATAAATCTCTGTAAAAGTAACGATTTCCATTAGCTGTAAAGTGAGTGTAGCATGACTACCTCAGATAGAGATTCACATCATAAACATCTAAAGCTGATAAGATAAGCTCACCCAGAGGATGAGATCCCACACAAAAAGTGAGTAGAAACGTGGAGGTCACCCTGAAGTGGTCTCTCTAGTGCCAGAGCCTGCAGTCAGAAAGGAAATTATGCTTCCAAGATGCTGCAGAAATTGCTACTTGCAAGACCCCCAGTTAGAAGCTGTAGTATCTGCAGGGAGCTTGCACTTAAAATGTCTGTAACAAGATTTGCAAGATACTTCCCAGAAAAGCAGAATATGATGTAGGCTGAAGGGGCTTTCCTTATCCATCAAGTTGGTTAATTGGTCAGCAGGGTAAGGCCATCTAGAAGCCTAGCAAGAAAAAGTCCTTTAGTCAGCCCAGGGCATTTTTCCAAGGCTGATACATCCAGCCTGTAAATGCCTCCATGTCAAAGGTACAAGCAGGAAAAGCCCTCTGAGGATTTCCATGTGTGAGGATGTGATGTTGAAGCAATGAGAGTTTTTCTCCTTCTCCACACTGTGGGTTAGTCTTATTCCTAGGGAACTGGGGCAGCCTGGATGGCATTTCAGGTTCCCATTGAGTCTTGCACTCCAGACTGATATTTCCATCTCTCCATCCCTTCCATTGTCCAGGTTTCAGTCTCTGCTCCATACAGTGATTTCTATGTCCCAAAAGGAACAGAGTAAATGGTCCCCATCAGCCATTTCAGATGGCATTTTGGGACATCTACATAACACCTGGTATCCTGGAGTTCTGATCCCTCTCTCTGATTCTAGCTCTGCAAGTCACAGTTTCGGGGGAAATAAAAAAAATAAAAAAAAAAATAAAAAAAATAAAATAAAAAAAATTAAAAAAAAAAATAAAAAAAAAACCATCAAATCAAATCTGGTGTGTATTCCTTATGAACTATTACTTTAGTGAGAAACTGTTAACACTATGAGAGACTTCCTGAGCCCTAGAGAGATTTGTCTGTTAACAAGAACTTTATGAAATGTTCATTATCACCACCTACCTGCCAGGGTAGCTAGCAATTTCACACCCTTTTTATTCTTAGCTGCACATTATGCCCTCCTAACAGCATTTTAAAAATAACTGCAGGAAGAACTGAATCACACATAATTTGAACAATTAGAAGTGACAAGCTGTTTTTCTCATCTAGTAAAATATGCCCATTTGGCATACTTTGCTGTCTAGCAGAGCTCTTTTATTCTCACCATTCCAGTCACTAAGACAAGCTATTATTATTATTGCTTCATTGAAGAAATGGACAACTGTGCTTTCAACAAGATTAATATATTGAAAGTGCAAGGGTTCAATATATCTTTGGCCTCTGTTACCCCATAAGTGAAATGGAAGTTATCATAACTGCCCATTTCCTTGGGGATGATGGCAAGATTTTGCTAGAAAATAGAGGTCTGAAGCATTAGCACTGCTAAGGAAGGTTAAGTAGAGCTGAGGGAAATAACATCCTAGTTTCTGATATTGCATCTCTTACTCTAGGGAAAAGATGGGGTGAGGAGCTGAAGCATTTCTTTTAACTGGAGCCTTATTACTGGTTAACTTCCTGCCTTCATTCATCTCTTATCCTTTTTTTCTCTTCTCTGCTCCTCCCACCCACTGCATACACACATACACAGCTTATCTCAGCCCATCCTCTTGGATAGTAGTGGAAGGCTAATTATGCAGTGAGACAGTGTGATTCCTTTCTTCTAACTCTATGGACAGTGACATGGTGCTCATAATTATCATATCTACTTCAAATAACATGATAGGTATTTCAGGAGGTGAAAAATGCTGTCTCTTTGCCACCAGCAAATCCCATTCTTTTCTGTTTGATCCATATAATTTTTTTCCTTGTCTGTTTTCTAGAAGCAAAACTGAGCTTTCATTAGCACCTCTATTAGCAGAAAAACAATGTCTATTTCCTAAAAATGTCATGTTGTTTTCCTGCCCCCTTCTGTCCCTTGAGGCTAAGTAATCCCTTGTGAAAAATCTGACCTTATCACAATGAAACTGTAAGATTAGAAGAAATCATTGTTCACTTGCCAGCATGTCACACAAATCTGGATAAAGCATATGAAAAAGAGAGGACTGATCCATTACCATGGCCCAAAGGGAGAAACCTTAGTGCATTGCTGTGCTTCCTTGCATAAACTGTAGTGACTGCAGAAGAGGGATCTGCCTGGTACCCTGACTTCTTCCCTTTCTACAAAGCATTAATCTTATTTGTTTGAATTCTTCACAGAAGTCATTGTTCTGTAGTCCAACAAGTAATCCTGCTAGCACTTAGTTCTGTAATGTAGTATAGCTGAACACATAAACCAGTGATATAGCTCTGATTACTTCACAGGATCAGGCTGCAAAGTATTCATTCCAACAACTAAAATTTGTCCTCTCAGCACCAAGTTAGGTTTTTTTGCTTGTTCATTATTAGACATAGAATTCTAGTCTTTTTAGCTATGAAAAAAGTGGATTGAAACACAGGTGAATTTTAATTGAGGTGTTTGATTCTGTAGAGTTTGGAAGGGGTGGGAAGGAGCACTGCAGGCTTTGCATCCAAAAGGAATTTTCAGCAGGAACAGGGAAAAGAAGGAGATTACATGATGCAATTGTAGAATGCTAAAGATATGGAAAATTGTGCCTTGTAAATCAGTGAGATTCTCAGTCAATCACTGAATATATCTAGGAAGCAACCACTATGTTGGGCAGCCACATGTTATCATCCTCAGGAACCTTTTGGACAGTTGTAGCCTTCCTGCCCTCTCTTCACTTGAAGCAAGTTATAATTCACAGCTAAACCAACAACAGTCACTACAGCCTCCAAGCAACTGGGTTACAACTTCAGCTAATGCAAAAGATTGAGGAAAAGCTACATCCATTCCCTACCATATGTATTATAAAAATTACTTAAACCTGTGACGAACCCTACAAATTGCTCTGTGTCATATTTCTGATCTAGGTCACCTGCATAGTGCTGTGAGATCGGTGTTTCTTGCTTATGTAGCTGCAAATTTCTTATGATTTTGTGGAATAACCTGAACATTGAAATCTATGGCACAAATTATCTCTGATTCAGTCTCCAGTGATTCCTGAAAGCTTATGCTAGTGGAGCTTCTGCTTAGCTCCTGATCCCTGTTGCAGCAGCACAGTCAGAGCTGCACAGAGAAACCTGTTTGTCACATCCAGGGTGAGGCCATCTGCCCTGAGCTGCTCATTTGGGTTCCAAAGAGGCTTGAGGGTGCCAAATTCACAAATCTGGAAAAGCCCACTCTACAGCTGTGTTATGAAACATCTGTGTTCTCTTTTTGTGTTGAGTTATAGTCTGGGGAATGAATTAAGAGTTGTTTGGTTTGTATTTTCTTTCCCCCTGTATAATGATTTTTTTAATAACCTGAATTTAAAAAATGGGAAATATTTGTCATTGAGTGAAGAATAATCTAACCAGTGAGAGCCCAGCAAATGACCATCTCCTCTGCAAATACATTCACAGCCTTCTGTTTTCTTTCCTCTCACAAAGCTTTTTTTATCGATATTACGCCAGACAGTCCAGGTTTTCAAAACTGGATTTATTACAGAACTTGGACACCCAAACCTCCCCTGGAGAAAGCATTGCCAGCTCAGAACAGTCCCTAGTAGAGCAGGAGACGTGGGAAAGGGGGACCCAGAAAAGGCTGAAGATCTCATTTCTTTTCCCCTGTCTTCAGTGTCAAAGTCTGTCTTCAGCCTTCCAGAGCTGCATGCCTTGTGTCAGAGTTTGAACACAAATATTGCTTGAGGTGGTGGAAGTTTAAGTCAGAGACTGCGTAAAGAACTGCATCAGTGTGAGCATGGAGATACAGATGTACAAGTCCTTGGGATGGGATGGCATGGATCCAAGAGTTCTGAGTGAGCTGGCTGGTGTCATTGCAAGGCCATGCTCTATCAGAGCTGAAAGATTATTGTAATTGGATGAGGTCCCCAATGTCAAGAAGAAAGGCAAGTGTCACATCCACCTCCAATAAAGGCAAGAATGAGGATTTTTCTTAACAAGAAGCTTGCAAGCAACACAATTACCTCTATTTGATAGTCATGAGCCTGCATGCAGAGAACTGTGTCCAGCTTATAGGGGGGAGTCCAGCAGAGAACCACAGGGATGATTTGGGGCATATCGGATGGGAGGAGACACTGAGACAACAGCGGCTGACAAAATCCAAGTTTTGTTTAGCCTCAAAAAGAGAGGGAGAATAAGAAAGTTAATTCAGTCTTCCACTATCTAAAGGGGGGCTACAGAGTAGACAGAGCCAAATTATCCTCAATGATGCACCAGGATAGGTTACAAGATGCAAGACATGCAGTTTGCAGTAAGGCAAACGTTTAATATAAGGAAAAGAAAAATTATTCTGAAGGTGACTATGCACTGGAACAGGTGTCCAGAGAGGCTGTGGAGTCTCAGTCTGGGAGATTTTCACAACTCAGCTGGTCAAGACCTTGGGCAACCTCACCCAGCTTTGAAGTTAGCTCTGCTATAAGCAGGCAGTCTGGTCAGATGGCCTCAGGGATTCCTTCCAGCCTGAACTAGTCTGTGGTTCTGTGACTCTTAAGTGTTGGGGCTGGAGAGTCTTTCATGGGCTGCCTTTCCTGTGTGTATTCACAAAGAGTAAAAGAGAAGAAGTACAGATGTACAGAAGTACAGTACTGCTGAGTAGCAAAATAGTTCCTTTATCCCATTAAAGAAAAAAAGAAAGTAAAATACTTGCTTAAATGAACCAGATTGTTTTGTTCTTAGCTTACTGTTGGTCAGAGGCTTATGATTCCAGGTGAAGAACATAGGTATTACTACTTGCTATGAAAGTGATAGTGTTTTGCAAGGCTCCTTCTGGCTTTTTAGTTATTGCATGCTAATTTTACTTGCAATAACTGGAATTTCTTCCAGAGTGTCTGAATGCTTTCAAATGCAAGGAAGTCCAAAGAAGAAGCCATGCTGCTGATGGCTGAGTGAGGAGATCGTGACTTCTGGTGTGCATAAAACAGAATCATCTGACACATCTGTGTGCTGGCCTTCTGCTGGGATCTTCTTTCCCTGCAGTCACAACACTGCATTACATCACCAGCCAAAGCTGTTCTCTTTTAACTTCTAGATTGAACAAGTATCTAAAACCTCCAAATCCACATAAAAGATGCTAACCTCTGAAGATTCTTCTGACATCTTCTTTTGATGCTAGAGTTCATTCATCTTAGGATCTTTCCTCTATGAAAGTGAATATGCTGGGGAATAAAATCAAAATAACAAATGACAGGCAGACAAATACTTATTGATTAAAAACACTACTCCTTAATGCATCATCAGTTTGGTATGGACATTTACCAGCAAGCATAGTTTTACTAATATAGAGAGGCCAATACCAGTCTATAGCAAAGACTTAGGGAAGAGCCATCTGGTTGCACAATATTTCTATTACTTTCATGCTGCACACAATATTTTCACCACTTTCAATTCCACTTTTAAATTTCCGTTCTACAAGAATCTGTAGGAACATCTTGTATGCATTCACCATCCCACACAAACACATGCATACACATGCACAGTGTAAAATAGTCCATTAATGGTTATTATTCATATGCTGTTTGGTCTCATATTTAAAGTCCCAGGTTTTCCAGCTCAGATGAGCAGCAGGGTTAACACAGTGGCAGCACAAGTGTTTCCACACAGCATTTCCTCAGCCACATTGACATTTGCACCAGTGCTATTGCAAGAGAGAGAAGTTACCTCTCTAGAAACAGTCTGAGTTTCTGAAGATAAAGTTAACTATCTGTTTTATTCTGAGCGTGAAGTGGGACCAAACTCCTTCATAGGTCTTGGTGAGTTTTGCCTGTGCTTCAGCTGATTTTTCAGTCTTGGAGGAAATGGTGAACTGAACATGCAATAGGGATGTTCACAAGGGTTTTTAATGCCCTGTGTCACACTCAGCCAGCATGCTAACAAAGCACAATAACAGCCTTAGGACACACACTGGTAACAGGGCAGATCTTCAAGGTGTCCCAGCCCAGGTCTATCTTTTGCAGAGCAGCACCATGCACACAGTGCTTGCAGCAGCTGTTTTACCTCTGTGGTCTCTGAACACTGTCCTGCTTGTAAGACCGATTTTTCCCAATTCCACCCAATTACTCCTGTTGGCCAACTCTGAATTCAGTCCTCACTGAGCAGGCTCAGCTCCCATGTCTTTCCATACTTCCAAAATACTTTCATTCTTTTCTGTCATGTAAAGATCCACTCCTATGCACCTCCCTTGAGAGCCTTACACCCATGCTAACCCATGCTTCCATTCACCCTGGTTAGCTCGTGTGCCTGATGATACAGTGCTGTGTACTCCACCTTATATTAACACCCAGATTCTGAGTCCAGAAAGGCCCCTTTACCAGCCTCATGGAATAGTAATGATTTTTCATTCTAATAAAAGGTTAATTCTATTTTTCCTTGTTCATCTTATCTCTTGGCCCAGAAACAAGCTACAAACATTTTTTACATACAAAGCTGCCAAAACCCAGACGTCTTACACAAGAGCAGCTGCTTAGGACCTTGTCCTTAGCTGGCTGGCAGTGCAATGCTAGAGCAGAGCCCAGTTCCCTCCCCTCCTGGCTGCAGCACAGCTGTGATCACACAGACCCTTGAACCTGCAGGTTCCCACATGGCAGAGAGATCTCTGCTTTGGCTCTGATTGGATCACCAAAGTTTTAGTGACCTCATTGCCATGCACCTAATCTGGGGATGTCCTGCAGCCCTGAAAAGAAAGCTGTTCATGGGGGATGCTTGCATGCAGGTGCATCTGCCAGCAGGACAGATGCATCAGTTTTAGGGCAGAGGTTCCCTACTCCTACTCCATGCTACAGACAAGAGCTGTCAGTTCATTAGCAATGTCCTCAGCATCTTTGATGGTCCCTCTGATACTACATGTACTGTAGCTTGAAAGTTCCCATCCTCTGCAAGCTTTTGAGGTTTGTTGGGTTTTTTTGCCTCTGGTTTATAGCAAATATCATGTCTTCTTCCTCCTCCTTCACATACCTTTAATGCTTCACATTACTCCTTGGCATTTAGCAATATCCCTCATCCACCTGGGTATAAGTAGGTAACATCTGCATCCCTCATAAGTGTGAGTGCCAGTCCCATCCCTGTTACTGTTGTGGCTGGCAGCCTGCTGTGTTTTGCAGATGGACAGCCCTCCTGCCTTGCACTTCATTCTCAATCAAAGTACTGAAAGGACCGACTCTTTCTCTCTTCTACACTACTGTGCAGAGTCTGATTTAAAAAAAAGAAAAAAAAAAAAAAAAAAAGGTGAAAGACCAGCTTGAATGGTTGAGGACAGAGATATAGAAAGCAGTATTAAAGCCAAACATCATATGTTTCAAGAAGCTGAGGCAACAATACATGAAGCAATCTCTGTGTTCAGTGGCATTCCCATGCAGGGGTTCCTCCTTCCAGATGGAACATTTCTTATTTGATTACTGTAGGAGTTGCCTATACAAAAATATACTGCTATTTGCTTATCAACATACTTACACAACTGCAGTGATTTTGCTAGTGTTCTGCATGGAAATTCTTGTGCTGTAACGAGGCCATAAGTGAAGCAAGCTGTGCCAGAATATGCCTGGGTTCCCTGCATAAACCTGTGAGCACTTGAGCTCACAGTGAACTTCTCTATCTCAAAAGAAGCAAAAAGCACCAGATCTTGTGCATCATCCCTCTAATAATCTTCCCTATTTTCTTATCATTATTTTGAGACCTTGATACTACTGTGAATACTCTTTGTAACAGCTTCTTCTTGTAGTCTGATTCCACACTAATAATAGCAGCAAGCCTGGATTCAGAGAGTCCACAGGCTTGGGTGGATTCAAATGCAATATGCAAAACTCATCTCTCAGGACTGGAGTGCTAGGAAGAGTTGCATTCTTTGAGCATTTCCACTCTAAAGTATGTTGCTTATGAAGCACCATGCTGTAGGAAGCCAGGAAACCCTTACAGCATTAAATAGGGATGAAGCCAGTAGTGTAGAATTAAGCAGGCCTCAATAAAAATTGCTTTTAGAGTAAAGGAGGAAGAGAAAGAGGAAATGGTAGTCATCATGGTATAAGATGACAAGAGCCTAGTAGAGAACTTCATCCATTTAAGAGGAGATATCTAAGAAACTGCAAGATGTAGACTCAACCAGCCTAAGGTGATAATCACACAGAATCTGAGTCTAGATTACAGGTTATTCTTACACAGATCTCTATAAGAAAACGGTATCATGAGAAACTAAGGCAAAAGATCCAACATAGTTAAGAATAAGTTAGGTTAAAAGGGCAACTATACATTACAAGCAGAAAAGAACTTCTGGAAATTGTTCGGAAAACATAAACCAGCAGAGAAGCAATAATTTTTCCAGATCTTTACAGTCAGGTCATCACTACCAGGCAGGCAACATATGTCTGCAGCAGCTCTGTACAGCACTATGGCAATGATCCCTTTCCCAGGGGTAAACCCAAACCTGTTTCAGAACTAAATAAAAAGAAGCCATCAGTAGGGGCTGTTTAAATGCTGATGCTTCTGCTTTTCTGCATCAAGGATTCCCTCCAAGTCTAATACAGTGTTCACAGAGAATGTACTCTCTTCCAGTTTGTTTGCAATACTAGTGGTGCTTTCTGCATTTGTGCTACCTCACCCTTCAGCCTGAGGAAATAGACATCCAGCTATTGAATAAAGGCCACTTTAAGTTACTTGCTTTTCTTATACCTGCTAGTGGAGAGTTCTTTAGATGTAGCAGGGTGTAGGTGTGTAGTCCCATAAGCATAATCCAGTTTGGTGTGCAAATTCCTGGTCAAGTGACAGAGACCCACAAAGATAACTGCAGCTCATTCGCTCTTTTCCCTTGCCCTCCACATGCATTTTACCTCATCAGCTTCATAAGCTGAAAACTGGCACCTGCTACATGCCTGTTTATCCCGTGACTGTTTCTAAGCAGCAGAGGAGGTGCACATCATAGCATCTGTTCTGAAGATCTGTTGTCAGAGTTTTCTTCCCATCATAAAACTCCACATCCATATTTGCTGGCTGTTGATTTGCAGATGGATTTGATGGCAAGGGGCTTTGTAGTTGTTTAAAACGTTGACTCCTAGTACTGTTTGTACTCCTTTCCATTGAGGGAGTTAAAAATTCTTGTATAAGTTGATGCTTTTGTTCTGATACATTTTTGCCTTGCCATCAAACTCAGGCCATCAATCCCCTTATTTTTCTTAAAGTCCCTGTAAACTTCGCTTCTGGCATTATTTCAGAATATGACTGCATAATTGTTTTAGTTGCCTCCCACTACTCTGTTCCCCCTTCCAGCATACTGCTGGTTTGCAGTTGAGAGGGTGATTTTGATTTTCACTGCCTGATGTGTCAGTGTTCAAGTCTGAAGGGACCTTTTTACAATTGTAAGAACAACTGTCAGCAAAATCAATGGCACTTTCATTACTTGTATGAAGCATCCATTTTCTTTTGCCCCCAAGGACTGGATGCCTTCTTGCAGAATGATGTTACAATAGAGACTCACAATCAGCAGTTACAGAGTAAAGCCACATCACAAGAAAGCTCTGTCATGAGGCTGCCTTTAATAGGCAGCCAACAGAATCTGGCTCCCACTTACACTGAATTCTCTTATCAACAAATTTGGCATCAAAGGAACTACAGACTTCTTCTAGATTTTCAGAGCTTGCCTGAACGTCACTGATCTGGTGGCCTCTGTCCTCATAGCAGCTCTTGCTATGATTTGGAAAAGTGTAATTGCTCCAATATAATATGGGAAAAAGAGGTTCTCAAGCAAATGCCTATCCAAGGCAACACACCAGGGTAGGGATTGAAACTAATTACTTAATTTTTAAGAACTTGACTTGGCTCAAGTTGATACCTGTAGATTCAATTACAGATGCCAGAGGATCTTGCTCTTGCACCCTTGTGCAGGAGAACACCTCTGCTCCAGTCTCACCCATGTTTCTGGGTTTCTTTCCCATGAACCACAGGGACAATGGGAAGAGAAAGCCAGGAGAAAGAGTCTCATGCATGCTCAAGTTTTAACCTCTTCAGGGCCTTGGACACAGCTGGGACTTGTCTCAGCCCCAGGAACATGAATGTGTTTTTGAGAAGCAGAGGCAGATGTGGGACACTGTGGGACACAGTAACAACCCTGCTCCAGTGCTGCTGCTTCTTCCCTCTGCTGTTTTATCCAGCCCATGACAAGGGTGCACCATCTGAGCTGAGAGAACTGCTTGTGTGGTCACTGAGGGGAAGTGGATTGGAAGAAGAGAAATCTGAGAAATAATTTCCTTTTTGTTATTTTCTCACTGGAGCAGTTGCAGAAGGCTGCTTACAGCACAGCTGCACTACTGAGGGACAGCATGCCCCTGGCCAGGGTGTAAATGAGAGAAGGCATCTCTGGGGAGGGGTCTGTAAGGAGAGGAAGGAGATGATGCTTTCAACCAGAATAGCTGTGCAACTCTCTATAACGTAAAACTACAGCCCACGTCAGTTAGCTCATCTGCTTGGGCTTTCTCTGTGGTCACTAGGGAGAGATAAGCTCTTTCAGAGTGATGGAGAGCAGGAATCCTTATCTCTCTTCATTGATTGTAGAGGGACCCCAGACAGTGAAGTGCTTAGTGTTACATGACACTAATGCCCACAAAACAAGCAGTGAAGCCAAACCTCCACCATCTCAGGCATTTTTCTTCGTGCTGTCTTCATATTAAGGAAATAACTTTCATTCTTGTGCCAAGAGCCTGCCAAAATAGAACCATGCTCCTAAGTGTACGGCTATTTTGTAAATCTGATTAGCCAAACAAACCACTAGACCTGACAGACTTCATCTCCTTTTTTTAAGACTTTTTTAAATTTTCATAAATTCTACAGTTTTAAGATAGGGGCCTATTCCCCATCCCTACCTACTATAGACAATCTTTTAAAGTCAGCCTTGACTTTTCGTTTTTCATTCCTCGGGCTGAGCCTTTTTTAGTCTGAGAGCTACTTTTCACCTCTGAGGTTACTTACCCAACTCCTACTCTGCTCCAAATTGTGCTGCAAAATGTTCCTTCCTGAAGTCAAATTGCAACTGGGCTAAAAAAGAGGGAAAACTGCACTGTACCATCTTCCAGTTGAGCTGGAACAAGGATGATGCAGATCCTTGTAGGTCAATACCAGTTTCTGTGCTCTGCAGGAGCATGTGGCAGTGCCCATTAGATAGGGATGAGCTGTGAGGTCAGGATGCTGTTTTAGACAGATTTTCAGTTGCAGAAGAACTACCTCTTCAAAGCATTTTTAACATCTTTGAGCCAGCAACGACAGCAAGTATTAGTTCAGCACATCATATCCTGAGATCATAATGGTTTTGATCCATGACTACCTGCCCTGAAAGTTGAATTACCATCTCAGGAAAACCCAGCCTAAGAAATGTCTGCCAGCAAAGTAAGCATCCTGTATTTTCTTTAGTGAGGGTGAGATTTATACTCACAGACACTCTGGTCCAGCCATATCAGAATTTGTAGTGTTTATTTACATAAGCTGAGAAAGGACCACCCAGCTATTGCAACCACATAGTTGTCAGCAGCCATCAACCAAGCAAAAGGATTTTGCGTGTTAATTGACCACTGAAAAACATGCTGTGACTTTCTTTGCTTTGCTGTCTTGCTTTGCTTTGCTCATTCTCCGTGTGAATTACAGACCAATAAATCTACGATACTGTAGGTCTTTTTTTGTGGCATTTTTCAGCTGACAGAGAGGCAATTCAGTTCACTGCACCAGACATGTCAGATTGTAGATTTGGTTTAGTTATTTTGTGAATGCAGATTAAGCACTAGCTATGTTAAGATACAAGTACCTGGTTAAAATGTACTGCACAAAAGAATTCCTTGCAATATCAAGCTATGTCCTAACTGTACAAAGAACCAATAAAAAAACACAAGAAGACATAGTTTCATTATATACATGAGAATTAATGTATGCATCTTTCAAAGGGCTTGCTGTATTTAAATTGAAGTCATGACGTTGTTGTGTCTTAGCTTGTTCCAACCCCCAGCACTGGCACGTGTAATTTTAGTTTCTACCTCATTTAGTTTCTATCTCATTTAGTTCCTATCTTCTAACGATGCCACATCTTCTGTGGCATACATCCAGTGAAAACAAGACATAAGCCAATGTCAGAATGTCCTTATGAAAAATGTTTAGCTAAATCTGTGCAGCACCATACTATTTGTTAAACTGAAACACCTTCCTGTTTAGAGCCTGCTGTTCCCTTCCCACTCTCACACCCAGATATGCTTAATTACTTTTTCTTGCATCCTACTCCACCCCATGGTTTTGGGTTTTTTTAACCCTCCACATAAACCTGAGCGAAGTAATTCCTCTTATAACAAAACACAAGATTATTCTCAACCTAGTAATGGGATTTTAGGCTATTTATAGTCAGTCAAAAAGAAGTCATTAACAGTATGTAAGGGTTCCTTGATAAGTCTTTGCCTCTTATAAATTTGCACATGCTGACAAGACGATCATTAGCAATTTCCTTCCTCCTCTCTCTTGTATTTGGAAGAAGCAAGAGCACAAACAGAGGCTGTCAAACAGCAGTGTAAGTGCTCAGGTGACAGTATCAGGTGAAGGTGGCCTTGCCATGTTGTGGTGTTGTGGCTTGGGGAGCAGCATCCCCACAGCTCCACAGACTGTCCACGTGTGCTGACATAACTATTTGTGGGGCCATGCCATGAGCAAGACCACTGAAAGAAGATGAGTTTCAAATAGGTCCATCTCTCCCTTCCACCAAAGAGCCATTTTTATGAGGTCCATGTCAGTGTTCTGGTTCCCAGCATAGTTCCACAAGTGGTTGTGTTGACACGGTGGAGGGGCTGGTAGGAATGAGCAGCTGAAGATGGGATTGGAGCAGGAGCAGATGGGTTCATTTCTGTAATCTCTGTATCATGGCAGTGAAGCCTGGGCAGCTGAAGGTGAGGTCTGGCTGGTCAGGGCTGAATTACTGGCTGGCCATGCTGACTCAGGAGAGATAAGGGAAAGATGTGGGCTATTCCCCTGATAGTGAGCCTATCTATCAGGCAAAGGTCCTGAGGGGAAATATGACTTGTGTTTTAAGGGCTGTACTGTGATACAGACTTGTATTACTGTAGCACTAACAGCACAATGCTATTTGCCAAACACAGAGAGTAAGAAAGACCATTTGAAATGCTTCAAAAGTCAGCAAGAGATGATGGAAAATACTATGTTTGCCTCTAATTCTCTTCATTTGCCTCATATGTCAGAGAGGCAAGACATCTCCTGAAGGAGAAAACAATTGCTCCATTTTCCTCTTTCAGAATGCTCCCCTTTTCTCTCTGTTGGCTGGCGGAGGTCTCTGCATCTACTAGTGATGTCCAGTTTGGCCAGGTGGCCACTGGCCTACACTGGTATTCCCAGTGATATTGTCCCTGAAAAACCCAAATGCCACCAGTGTGTAAGATCTATCATTTACCAAACATAGGGTCCAGAAGAACACTACCTCAGTTCAACCTGACAAGAACTGTTCTAGCTAGCTAGCTATATCTCTATACCTCTCTCTCTCTCTCTCTAAATATATATATATATATTTGTATCCATCCATCTGTTTTGCCTTCTGTAATGTAGGGCTCCACTCCTAAATCTTCTGCATGTTGTTTGTCTAATATATCCTTTAGACAATAATGTAGGGCATTAGTAATACTTTTTAATATCTGATGTATTTCTATGGCAGTGCCCGGTTTAGCCTTCCCTTCAAAATTTTGGTGTAGGGTGCAGTAGAGATTTGTGGTGTGTGGTAAGGAGTGGAGCAGATGGTGTGTGGAGTCTTTTGGAGGAGAGGTATCTGGCAGGGTTGCCTTCAACTTCAGAAGTACTGAACAAAGGTTGTTAGTCACAAACCAGGGGTTTTTTGCACTCTAAAGGGAATGACAGAGCCCCTCAACACTTCCCTTACAGCTTCTCTCGTGCATCCTTAGCCCTTCACAACACAGCTATAAGGAATATCTCAGGTTCCTGAAACTTTACTGCTGTTTTATCTTCTGGAGTGACAAAGACATGATTAGCACTGTTTCCTGCCCTAAAATGATCCTTTTCTTCAGGAATTCCATTGAAATCCATTTGGAAGTTCTACAGACACTCATATAACTCACTATTAGACTCTTCCTTCCACACTTCAGCCTCCTGATAGTGGTGCCCACATGGCTTGTTCATGGCTTGGTCTACTGAGTGCATTACACCACACCATCACTTCTCCATAGTCAATTTGGTCTTCACAGTGTGGTTTGGAGTGAAACACTATCTGCCTCAAACCAAAATATCTCTGTCAGTATTCACAGGTCTCTCTGAAACTAAATTCTGTACTGTTAATACTGAAACTGCAGCACAGCTCCAGTCCAGTGCAAACATCCACACATCTGCTATCCCCATGGTCTCTCCTTGCTGCCAGATCCAAACCAGAAACCACACATTCATGTTGCTGTGCTCCTGCCCCTGAGCATATGAGCCTTGAGGAGAGGCAGAGGATCCCAGCTCAGATGGAAGTGCCACACTAAGGCCATCACTTCTGGATCAGAACTGGCTCACATCCAGGCAGCTTGGGGAGAGAGCTGACCAGTCCAGGGACCATCTGTACCCAGGTGTCTAGAGACACCCTCATCATTGCTAAGGCAAGGACTAAATGTACAAAGCAGGATGCTGCTTCAGCTGTCCTGACACTGAGAGCAACAACCTGCCTCAAGTCCCCAAGTCCAATGCAACAGGAGATTAAGTAAAACGCCTAAAAACATTACTTATGGCAATCACATCCTGAAGAGGAGAAACCCAAGTCTAAGGAAGGGGAGAAATACATTCTAGCAATGGATTTTGTCATAAAAACTAAGCACTTAAATTATGTTAGCTCTGCTAAAATAGAGAACTGACTGTCCATCTTCTCAGCATCTTCAAATGTTTTTAATCTCTACATAGTGCAGCAAGGCAGAAAAGTTTATCTGTGGATCTGGGATCACTATAGGAGCTTCATCCATTACCTGTGCAACTTCACATCATCAGAGAAACCAGTTGTAGTATCAGTGGTGAAATGCTTGCTTACTTAGGTGGAAAATTATTAGCATAGCTTTCTTGTTACCTAACAGCAGTCTGAAATCCTGAAAGGAATAAAGGAAGAAGATCATCTTCTTTCCAACTGCACCAAATAAACAGCATTCCTCTTCCATGTTTGTTATTGCTTCCAGAGCAGTCAAAGAGACACCTCTTTCTCCAGCTTTCATGCTTATGAAAAATAGAAAATTGTTGGGATGCACCCTGCAGCTGCCTTCAGCCAATGAAGGGTTAACTGTAATTGCTCCTCCATTTGGTACTCAAGAAAAGGATGATAAAACCTTATCTACTGTGAAGAAAAAAAAAAAAATCTCACCAGAATAACAAGCATTGCATTGGCAAAAAGAGAAGGTTCAATGAGCAAAGGCTAGCACCTTAGTGCTAGGAAGTTCTGCAGCTTTTACTGTACTTTTATAGTCAAAGAAAGTGACCTTTCCCCACACTTTATCAAAAATATAAAGATATCAACTGAAAGTACTGCACAGTTAATTTTGGCTTGAGAATCAATATAATTTATATTAGTGTGGGACAATTTATTTAGAGCTTCTAATGGCATAAGCAGTTGTCTGGTACAAAGCAAGATCTTGCACCTTCTGATCAACGTGACTGGGGCAGATCAAAATTTCTAAATTTGCATCTATTCAGTTGCTAGCATGAGCCACACTGGTGTAGCTCCCTCTTGACACTTGTGTAGTGCATCTCTAAGTACAGTGTGTAAATAGTCCTAAGAACAGAGTGAATTCTCCAGACACTTGTGGAAAAAAGCCCTTAGAAGACTGAGCTCCAGGACTGAGTTAAGCCTCAAGCCATGTACTTGGGTTCAACAGTTAACCCTTACCTTCTCTAGAGAGCAATTTATGGAAATAGTAATTGGAAACAAACACTGAGCTGAAGTGAATCAGTGTGGCTATTAAGAGCTTTACTTCCTTTTAAATGCTCTCTTATAAATGTAATAATCTCAAGTGAATTCAAATAATCTCTGCCTCTGCTCATCCAAATGCGTGTAGATTCACCTCACTGCCTCGTATCTTTTCAGCTCATCCTGGTTTTAAGCTGCTGACCTCTTTGAAGTAGTAATACTTCTATGGGGCCTATGTCTTCAGAAGCCTATTTACTATACAAACATCAATAATTTAACTTCTTACACTCCAGATAGCAAGGGAAAGCTAATTAGGGTCTGTGTCATAGGCTTTAGCTCCACAGGATCAACTGGGCTAAGACAGATGTTGAGCTGAAGAGGTGGGGAGAATTTGCATCTCCTCCTAAAGTGTTATCTACCATATTCAGCTTTTCTCAATTTTTCCAGTGTATGGCTCACTTTTTCCTTCCTTTCAGAACTGCTTTCTTCTGTGTGCAGTCATCTAACATTCCTATGGTGTCTTGGAGGACTAACATGAGGAAAGTATTTCATGTATTTTACCTAAGGCAAGTACTAAGGCTATTTAAAAATGTCTGTGATTTAAAAGTTGATGGAAACACCTATCACATGATGTAAATTGAACTAAGTTAGGTTACTTTGGCTGTTTATGCTCTTATAATGCAAAAGCAGACTTGGAGTAGTAGAGGAAAAATGTTCTGTGGTTTTTCATTCTAATAGTTAAATTTATTTTGTCCATTAATATAATATAATAAATATAAACATAATTATACCACGATAACTACATTGGCAAACTAGGAAGCTGTTACTACTTTATGCATGTAAATTGATTAGCTTAATTAAAGAAACAAGAGGATCCAAAGGATTAACTGTCTTTCCCCCTCTTCCTTGCTTTTTCTTATTCTGTTTAAATTTCATCCATATCAGTAGAGCTGTGATTTTATCTTTCAATCTTTCTTCTGGTCTTTCATCCCTTCCCTTTTGCTTTCCATAAAAATTCTCACCAGCAAATTCAAGTGGTTCAGAACCACTTGAAACAAAGCCACTTGAACCACATAGAAACAAAGCCAATTCACAGCAAATATCAGATAAATAAAAAATCAATATAGACCTTGCAAAATGCAACTCTCTGTTCCTGAAATAACAATTGCACACAGGAACTGAAAAAAACCCAAACCCAAATGTATTAAATAACTGGAAGGTTTCAGTGAAACCAATTTGAAAAGTAGTAGCCAGATAACTGTAAAGCATATTTGAGCTGGGGAACACAAAGCAACACCTGGAGTCTGGACACACAGCCTGGGGGACTACAGTGGCTTCACATCATTCCATTCCAGGTACAGAGTGACCTCCCCAGTAGCCTGTACCCTTGGAGGAAGTGGGGGAAGGAATTAAGTTAATAATAGATAAAAGAGGTACAAATCTCAGGATAAACCTGAGCAATGAAGTTTTCATGCTCTCAGCATTTGCCTTATTATTCCTATACCTGTAAATAGATCACATACCAAACAGGCTTCTGTGGGTTTGCTTTTATCAGCTGGGGGGAGGAAAGGGGCATGGTTCCTCACCACTGTGTGCTATGCCAGCAGATATCTTAGGGCTGACCCAATTATCCCTCCCAAAAAGTGCTTTTGTCAGTGCAGTTAGTTAGGAGATAGTTCACCATATCTGAATGTAGGATCATTCTACTGCTATAAATGTCCTTACTAGGAGTTAATATGATATATGGATGCCTTATGCCCTAAACTAACTCCTAAATAACATAGCCCACCAGAAAGAGGCAGAAGCTGAAGCTCATCTAAGAACCCAGACTGCACCCCTACCTCTGCCCATCCTTTGGGCCACAGTGATACTCAATAGGCAGACATGGGAGCTACTCCTGCTCAGCCTGAGTTTTACCAATGAAAAGCTTTTGTTTCTTTCCAGACCAGTCCCCTGGCACAGCTGGTCGTGTGGGTACACAAAGACTTCACAGCAGCTCATAGGAAGGGACAGATCTGCATGAAGTGTAGCATTAAATGAAATTAAGATGATCAGAGAAGTATATCTTAAGTCAACAAATAATGTTGATCAGTGAATGAATATGAGCAAATTCCTTTCTATTCATGAGAATTATCCATGCAGAAAACCAAAAATGTGTCAGATATGTTAGTTACAGCAAGGAATTGGCTCAGTTCTAGTTGCTCACATACAGAGTAAGAGAGGAGTGATAAAACACATTAACCCTTGAATTAATGAACAGAATGTTTCAATTTTAGTTTGGTTGGAGCAGAAACTGAATGCTTCAGCTGCCTTTTTTTTTTTTTTTTTTTTTTTTTTTTTTTTTTTTTTTGAATGCAGCCCAACTTGTGGGCGGTAACAAAGCATCAAAAAGGTTGCAAATGATTTGGAGCATATGGTGAAACTCTTTGTTAAGGAAAAGGAGGGAAACAGTTGTTTTGTTTGCTGGAAGAAAAATAAACGAGAAGACCAAAGCAATTCAATCTGCTAAGTGTGAAACACATTAGGAGGATAGGAGTGTTGCACAGCTGAATGCTGTGCTGTCACTGCCAGACACTTTCCTGCTGGCTCCTGATCCTGGAGCTCTGAAATAAATCTGGCAGCTCCAGCCCTATCTCAGTCAGAGCCACATCTCTGGGCTGAGAGGACAGCAGCATATGGCTCCAGCCAAACACAGGGAGAAGCTGAGGGAAGTTTTGAAGGCATTTTTGAAACAGGAGGAAAAAAGATTTCTAAATATTTTGAAACAGAAATGCAGGCAATACACTGACATTCAGATATGGATGGTATTTACATCTGGAAACTGCACATCTGTAGTGAAAAAATCCAAATTCTCCCTTGTGTCAGAGACTCCTGCATCACCAAGGCTGCCTCTGCCACTGTGGAATTCTTAGCAGTGCCCTTCCCCACATAACACCATCACTTCAGGTATCAAGTTAGCCTTGGTAGGAAATGAAGACCTGCTTTGCTAACTCTTTTCATCTACCAGAGCATGCCTAGTTTAATCACTTCTTGTGAAAGAAGATAATTGTCTTCTTTTCTCTGTTTTAGAAGAGGAAGATCAAGAAAGATATCTAAAAGTGGAAGGTACTCTGTAAAGCTTTCAAAAACTGCCACATGCAATTACACAGCGATTAGGAAACCACTGTGCTTTGAAAAAAAAAAAAAAAAGTTAAAATTTATTTGCAAGTGAAGCTACAGTCAGAGATGGAGCTGCTGACTGCAGAGCCCAAAGCAACTCTGCAATATTTATTGCTCTCAGTGGACTGCTTTGAACTTCAACTCACTGGGAGTGAATACAGACAGAACTTTCTCTGTCATGTAGGGTTTGTGATCTTTGATCAAACGTACTATTAAGGAAAAAGACAGTGATTTCTCTGTTTAGGTATGCACATTTATTGAACATACAAAAAAGATATAATTAGTTTATATATCATTGAAGTTACATCTGATAATCAAAGTGTCATTCAAAATGCTATGACTCGTGGATCACAGCTTGGAAAAGATTGTTTGGCCTTGGGAAGTAGTATGAAAGGAAACATAACATAGCTGATGGAGGGATGAGATTGTGAGATGTTAGGAAACCCACCTTTATATCCTTTTAACTCATTCATTAAGGTTCTGTGCTCCACCTAATGGTCTGGAAAGCTCCTGTGGAGTTTTTTCTTCCTTCATCAGTCTTTGGCTACTTTGCTCACAAAAGCCTTCATCTTCCCCTTAAATATTTGTTGCTATAAAGTGTTTGAAAAAATGTTTTGAGGAATCCACAGTTACAAATAGATAGATAATGATGCCACAAGAAATTGTAAAAATTCCCTTGTTCAACTTCTGTAAAATCCAACTGAAGAATTTAACCTTAGCACAATCAGTTTCCCTCCCACTTAGGTCTGTGGAGCTTTCTAAACAGTAATCTGCTATTAAGAGGTGCTGGCACATATCCTTCAGAAAAGAATTTAATTCTTTCCCAGGGCAGATTCAACCTGGTAGAGAAATTGTTAGTACAGTGTGTTACCTCTGACACAGCCTAACACTCTTTTTTCACGGTTTGGCTGAACATAAGCTGGACTGATCTGGCTTTAAAAAAGTTTTGGATTGCCTGGCATCCAGTTATACCCCAAAATCTCAGATGAAAAGCTTACAGTAGTCAAACAAGCTCTTATTGTCCTCCATTTACCATGGAGAGAGCTGGGAAAACAGCTGTACTTTCTGTTCTGATTCTAGCTGGAAGGTCCTTAAAATGAAGTCCTTGATCAATTTTTATTATCTTAAAATGCATTTTAGATAGTTAACATGCAATTAGAATGTAATAATTTGAACTATGTCGTCTGCTGTTCAACTCCCACAGAGTGCTTTAAAATGTAATTCTACTTTAACATCTGAAAAATAGGAAATGGTGGGTGCTGATAATCAGAGTTGCCTCATTTGATTTTAGTGTCTGTAGTGTTCTGTGTTTGTTGCTTCTCTGTCATGTTGGAGGAGTGAGCAAAGAAGCAAAATTGTGAGCATACGCACATATTTATTTTCTAACAACACACTGTACTTGTCCAGTCCTTTTCCTCAGATAATCTCATAGTATTACACCAGGATTAAGCTATTCCATGTCTCTGAGATGCACCCTTGATGGCAGAAGGCAGAAGGATGGAAGCACAGGGCTGTGCATTCAGGAGCTTGCCCCAGGAGCTTGGCAAGGGCTTTGTTCAAGGATGCTTGGCATTAACAGCAGACCAGAGCCTTGGCTCTCAGTCTTCTGCTCTAACCTCGAACTTAATTATTTACTGAAAAGGTGTTCATATTACTTCATTAGCAAGTTGCACATGCTAATCTTAGTTTTCCTCTGTCTTCTTGTTATATGCCCACAACAGTTGGAAAACAAATAACAGCACCTGAAAGTTCTCTTTTGTGCTAATGAAAAACTGAAATATCAGGAGAAGAGCTCAGGGAGGGTATTGTATGTCATACAACAGGCTTAGCTTGGGAAAGATGATGCTAGTTAGAGCCCTTTAATGGTAGGTACTTTTCAATATTACCTGCATACCTGACAGACATAAATGAATACAAGCCAATTCTAAACTTAATTGGTACCTTAATTGTTCAAGAGGCTGACACCTGCTATAGTAAATAACCAATGTGACCACAGGGAAAACATTGTGCCTGTTTGCTTTTATGTATTTATAGAGCACATACCTCAGTGGTATGCAAATATTTGGTTGCATCACGTTGCCTATAACATCATTTATAACATAGATTGCTCACAACAAAACTTGAGCTCTGGCAGATAATTCAGCCGAGCAAACTGTCCTGCTCACACTGAGTCATAAAAAAGAACCCCACAGCAAGCAGCCAGGTGATGGAAACACATCAGAACAAGAGGCTATTTTTATTGTTCTGAACAGTTCGTTTCACTCATAATTTCTTTAGCCCATAGAGCTTACAAAGTGCTCACTGGCGTACTACAGAGTAAACCCAAACTACCATTCATATAATTTAAAGCAGGGTGAACTCTAAAATAGTGAAGAACTGTCATAAGTAGAGGTACATTTAATCCTATTTTGTATTTTATCCTCTTTTAAATCATTAAACTCATCCAATAATTCATTGTAATATAGAAATAGGTGCACACTTTTAAGAGACAAATGATTAAACACACCTTTCCAGACAGTAGTGCTGAGAAATGACTTGCCATAGAGTTCCTGGGGATTAAGTCTTCTCATTAAAAACATAATAGCAGAAAAAGAATCTTTCTGATCTCAGGCCATGTTAAATTTACGTACATCTAGTTCAAAAGGTGTTCTGAGTTCCCCTGCTCCTCTAATTCTTGCATCACAAGGATGAGGGTTTGATGATTTTGCATCTGCCGGCTCAGTTTCATTTTAGTGCTTCTAGAGAGGGAGACATCATCCTTGGCTACCTCCCACATTGGGGAAGTTCATAAATTCATTGACAGATTTTATATTCACTGGGAGGAAGCAGAGTTAAAGCTGTTCACTGGTATTTCATGCCCTTCAAGCATGCTTCAGGTCTGACTCCTACATTTGAAAAAAAAAAGAACAAACAAAAAAACAATCAAAGGGAAATAAAAGATTAAAGGACATATCTGCAGGACCTTGACACTCGCCCTTCCCTGTCAATAGCTCTGTAACTATGTGCAAAACACCCAGCTGCCTTGCATGTGTGAGGTGTGATTAGCTGGAGGGATTAGTCAGAGCAGTGCAACAGAGCTGTGATTCATGTAAAAAGGTGATCTCAGATGGACCACTCTCATCTGTGCATGGGGTAGCAAATTCCTTGACAAGCCCTTCAGCTGATCAAAGGGGAGCTTGGTGTATCTTCAAGAGCTCCTCCACACCTCACTTAAGCGCTGCTGGTCAACAGTTGGCCTGTAGCTGCCTCTGCATGACAAGTTTAATGGCAGGTGAGCCTAGGGTTAGATTGGTCAAGTGCAGAAAGGTGAAGAGACCATGAAAAAGAAGCAAAGGGCTTATCAAAGGTAAGAGATCTTGTGTTCTGGAGGTGAGGTGCGCCAGGAATTTGGCTGCAGGGCAAGTGCAGCCACCCCCCCTGCAGAGTTCAAAGGCGGCCTCCGGTATGGGAGCTGCTCCCGGAGCAAGGGCTGCACAGGCCAGGCAGGGGAAAGGTTGCCTGAACACGTACTCTAATTCTTCATTCCTAGTGCTCATGTACTTGATTTTTTCTGACTTGATGCTTTCCAAAAAGGCACGGCACCTCATCAAAGGGTCTTAGCCGTACTTGAAAAAGATCGTTTGAAGCTTAACTTCCTATCCTTATTTCTGTTCTCTAGGCGGGGAGAGAAACACGGTTGACAAAGGTTAGGCAGCCTTCAGGTAGCTAGAGCTGTCACGGTTTTACAGTAGAGATGCTATGACAACTAATTAAATATAAAGGAAGCTATGAGATCTGCAAATGATTCTTCTGTTATGTATAGGAGTAGGGGCTGAAATATTTGGGGTTGCTGATAATGATTCCCTTGAAGGGACAGTGATATGCACTGGCTGAAATAACTATTGCATGACTCAAAACCTTGGAGCTGCACCCTGCAACAGCTCATGCAAGTGTGCCTCTGGTTCAAATAAGCTGAACTCAGTGACTGGGCCCCCCAGAGCTGCTGTGTGTCACTGACAAGCAGAACTAATCTGAGTTTCCATCTGGGTACATAGCATACAACCCGGGGCTGTCCACCAGTAGCTCAGATGAAGAATTAAAATCTGAACGTCTTTAAAACAGGCAAACCCATGAAATTCTCATATACTTATTCCTAGTCTTCTCTCTGTTCATGCATTTCTTTTATGTCTGGTCTTTCAGTTTTTTCCTAATCTTTCTTCTTCAATTAATGTACTAATCACAGGCTTCATCCCCTTCATTCCAACTATACTTAAATCTTGACTTTCTTTCAGGTGCCCTAAACCCAAGGAATTTTCCCATTTGATCCCCTATGTACTGGCTAGAGACTTAAACTGCATGTGAAATCAGATTGCACAGTGTAGCATACTGCTTTGGGGTGTATTCCTACCTCCACAGCAGCAGGAATTTTTTCTTGGGCACCCAACATGTTGCTGCTTCTTTACTACCTCTGTAATATCACTGTGATTGCCAACAAGAATGAGCATCTTATTCTTCCAGGACTTCAATGCTAAATGTTCCAATTTTATGGTGTCAGAGAGAATGTTCTTAAGACTTACCTGAAGGAGTAAGGTGAATACTATCTAGAAAATTATGCTGCAAAAGAGCTTAATTCAAGTAGGGAACTAGAAACAACAGTATAGAATGGATCTTACATAAAATGTAAATAATATCTGAGGTAAAAAATATCTGAGGATCACTTAAATTCAACTTCAAAATGAGAGGTGATACAGGGTCTAATCAGACCAATCAAGCAGTTAATTTTTCATAATCAACGACCTTTGCCCATCTTGGAAGAGAATATTTGATTGTGCCAAGGTCCATTGGAATTGGTTAATTATCTTCTAACACATTCGTAGAATATGATAAGCATGTAACTTTAAGACACCCCTATTAAAGAAAAGTTTGGTGGTTCCTTCTAAATGAACAACAAAAGCAGGCCAGCAGTCTGTATGAAGTATCTCTGGTGAAAAGTCTCTGCTGATCTCATCTTGCTGTTTCTTTTTCTACCATGAAACACCTCCTCTTCTCTCTGCCTACTAAGACTTTTATCTCTCCTTCCAGACTTCTCCCAGAACCTTGTTTCTGTAACATTATCTACCAAACACAAGCTTTTCAAGTGGTAGAAAAGTAGTTGGGCATTCACTTTCTCTAGCTGTCCAGCTGAAAAATGTCACCTCTGTCCTACTCTTCCCTTCATTTACTTCATTGCTTTCTCTGGTTGTCTGACATCTAACCTTTAGGCACATCCCTTCCAGACACTTGGCCACACTTGCTCTCTTCTGAGAAACATCAACACATCTACTGAATTATTATTTCTGTTATAATGAGCAAACAATGAAATTGCTCTTATTCCTTCAAGAGACTTGAAAATGTGTTCCTGATAAGGGTGGAAAAAATAAGCACTCATTAAGATCTTAACGTTCTGCTGATGTTTGGGTTTTTTTATGTCACCTATGAAATGGCTATACCTGACAAAGCCTGGACCTCTGTTCTAGAGACACCTGGCATGGAGGTAACCTGAGGGTGATGTGGTTCAGAACTGTAGTTTACATGTGAAGACATGTAGGAGAGGCTGAGGCAGGCACAGCTCAAGAGTGGAGATTCTTATTCCTCATTAAAGCTCAAAGAATTTGCTCATGATTTTGCTAAGTGTGTCCCTAGAAGCAGATAAATTGCTGCATGTGACAATGCCCGAACAAATTTAAAAGCTTCATCCGAGGTGGGGCTTGTTTACAGCAATTTCTTCCCATGCATGTGAGTAGCTCCTGTAACTTGCCTTCTAATCACTCAATCGCTTCTGCCTTTTACCTTTGTTCCCACCCTGTCTCCAGACTTTGGCTTATCCTCACAGCATTTGTTTGGGACATGCCAATACTCTTCTTCCCTTTGCCGAGGAGGAACTGAAGCATTGAGACATCAGTTGCACATAGCTTCACTGTGCAAGAAGTAATAACATGAATCAAGGTTTTCTAAGCCCTTGGTCACTAGTCCAGCCATTTCTTCCACAGCAGCTTCCTGCGTCCCCTGATGATTAAATGCTGCATCCTTTCTGATCATTAAAGTCCTTCCTAGATGACCTATACCAAAGCAGGATTGTGGGCACCTGAAATACAGTGCTTAGTTACTGAGGAGTCTCAGAAGGCTCTCTAAAGAGCTTTAGGGGCCTGTGATATTCAGTACCTAAATCTTGTGTGCTCACCTCCAGTAAGGGAACCGTGGTTGCTGAGTGAGGTGTCCCACACAACAAGCAAGCAAGGGCAGATGTTTAAAGCTGAGGCTGACAACAGACACCCCAGTATTCAGAGCACTGAGCAGGCAGCTCAGCACCTCAGGAAATGCTGGAGAAAAGGATGTTCTGAAGTTCTGTCTCTTGCCTCTGTTCCAGAGCCAAAGTCATTTATGGAGTTAGGTACTTTTGTGAGGCAGAACCTGAAACCAGCTCGAGCTCCAGCATTGCAGTCGTGCACTCGAACGCAGACAAATGAGGTGGAGGAGGAACAGCCCATTCCAGTGGTTCTGTCTTGCACAGTCACTTTCTGACCCTCCTCAGCCCTGGGGGCATTGAACCCAGGGCTACCTTTCTGTAGAACAGCCAGTTGCCAGGCATTGGCCATTCTTGGTGGACACCTCCTACTCTGCCATTGAGGATAAGGGTCCATGACTACAAAACTCACCTAGCAATGAGCTACAGGGCAAGAGGGACTCACAGTATGCAGCACAGTGTCTGGGGACTCAAGAAGGAGGGGAGAACCTGCTTCTCCTAGGCCATGGTTGGTTGGGTATTTTGTATTGCTGACCTATTCTGTGGAGAGAAGAGTAAACTGTGCTGCTCAGTCCAAGCTATGTGTCCCTAGGCCATTTAGATGATGTTTGCCTCAAGTAGTTGGGAAATTGTCTTAAATTTCTCTTTATGTGTTTAATGCTGTTATGGATCTCCCCATTGGCCTTCCATAACATCCTTGTGAGCAAGCTCATGTAATGTGGGACAGAAGAATCTGCAGTGAGATGGATTAAGAACTGGCTATGCAATAGAGCCCAAAGAGTGGTGATCAGTGGTGCAGAGTCCAGCTGGAGACCTGTGACTAGTAGAGTCCCCCAAGGATCAGTGTTGGGTCCTGTCTGGTTCAACATCTTTATCAATGACCTTGATAATGGGACAGTGTCTTCTCAGCAAGTTTGCTGATGACACAAAGCTGGGAGGACTTGGTGACACCCCAGAAGTCTGTGCTGCCATTTAGAGGGACCTAGACAGGCTGGAGAGTTGGGCAGGGAGAAATTTAATGAATTACAACATAGGCAAGTGTAAAGTCTTACATCTGGGAAAGAACAGCCCTAAGGAGCAGTATAGGTTGGGGACTGAGCTGTTGGAGAGCAGTGAAGGGGAAAGGGACCTGGGGATGCTGGTAGACGAAAGGATGGCCATGAGCCAACAATGTGCCTTTGTGACCAAGAAGGCCAATGGCATCCTGGGGTGCATTAGAAGGGGGGTGGCTAGTAGGTCAAGAGACCTCCTCCCCCTCTACTCTGCCCTGATGAGGACACATCTGGAATAATGTGTCCAGTTCTGGTATTCTCAATTTAAGACAGGGAACTGCTTGAAAGAGTCAGTGCAGAGCCTCCAAGATGATGAAGGGAGTGGAACAACTCCCTTTTGAGGAAAGGCTGAGGGAGCTGGGTCTTTTCAGAGCACTTCTTCTGACAGAGCACTGGCACAGGCTGCCCAGGGAGGTTGTGAAGTCTCCTCTGGAGACATTCAAAACCCAGCTGGATGTGTTCCTACGTGACCTCCTGAAGGTGACCCTGCTCCAGCAGAGGGGTTGGACTCGAGGATTTTTCGAGGTCCCTTCCAACCCCTAGCTTTCTGTGATTCTGTGACATTATGTATAGATGCACATGACAATGCATGTACCTTAGCTAATAATTTTTAATTTGCTGAAGTTCTATAAAATCTGTCAACCTGTGTTATGGATGCTACCTTAGGCAACTGAACTTCACAGTACAATGTCAATCTCTGTTTCAGAATCTATTCCAGGAAGATCTGGGGCAACCCAGATTCAGATAACTGTTTTGATTATGGAAAAGTCTTGACCTCATCTCTGTGAGGAGACAAAGAGTCACAGACAGTGCCACCACTTAAGACACAGCAATGTATCAACAATATAATTAATGATTTATGTACTATTTATATTGTGGCAATGTTTACAAACCACACTCATACAGCAAGAGCCACTTCTGCTGTATGAACACACACAAATATGATTTCTGCCCTAAAGAGCTTAAAATCTAAATCAGGAAATAAAAGCAAAAGCAGTTTTCAGGGCCTAGAAAAGTTAAAAAAAAAAAAAAAAAAAAAAAAAGTAAAAAAAAAAAAAAAGAAAAAAAAAAATCGGTGACAATAAAAGATTGTACAAAGCAACACATCTACACCAAAACATGAAACTCATTGTTTCTCTGCAAGGGAAAGCTACATTCATAACTTGAAGAGATTCTACTAATTTAAGTGTAGTTGAAGATGTGCCTAAGTGCTTGCCTACACAGTAAATATTTTCCTCATTACCTTCATCTACTCAGCTAATGAAAAACCTGGTACAGTTGCCCCATGTAGGTACCCAGAGGGAGTACAGAGGAAAGCAATTATACAGCCAATGCAGGAAAGAATTAATATTGAGGCAATCAGTTATATGCTGGAGACTTCCTAACAACACACACCTATACATCTAACTTAGTTATCCATGTTTTAGGGTTCCATATCTTCATGTCTTCCCAGGTGTGTCCTCTCTTCCTACCCAAAGATTGCATCTTGATGCCCAGATGCCCAGTTACTGCAGCAGTACAGTGCTGGCTGCACTGTCTGAAAAGAAGAAAAAACAAAGGAATTTTTACCAGTTTTGTACAGATCAAATCTGTACAACCAAGGTAGTTAGTCTTGTGAGCCTCACTGCACTGGATGCACTTCATGACACAAACATTTCCATTAGAGAACAACTATAAAGAAAGAAGGGAACTCTCCTTACACTGGAATGTGTTGGAAGGATCTCTTCAGTTTTCAGTAAATTAAAATATTCAAAGAACTGAAAGCTAAACTGGAGTAGAAAAAAAAACCAAACAAAACCAAACAACATAAAAATAACTGAATGGGGATTCTGTCCATGCTGGAGTAGGGGATAAAATCCCCCATCATAGTTTTCTTCATATTGAACAAGGCTATCAAGAGCAAAGAGAATAGCTGTAGTAGTCTGGAACTACAGCAGTGAGTTTTGTTGTTGCTCATCTGCCAAGTCTGTGATGGCAGTGTCTGTATCAGTTCCCCCATACTGATATAAATTTACTTCTCAGGTTAAATTAGGATGACTTTCTCAGGGAATCCTCTTGCTGTCACATAAAAAACATTGCTATTTTGTGGATGAAACTAAGATAATCTCACTGCGCACAGGATGCAAACAGGCACAAAATGATGTGGCCTCAGTTCACCCCCAAATGAATATTACAAATTCAGATGGATTAAGAGGATGGGAAGACCAGAGCGCTGGCAACTGTTCAGACAGGATATCACATCCGAGCCGGGGGCAGCTCCAGCATGGCATTCGTTGCTCTGAGGCTGTCACGCCACCAAATGCTTTGGATTCCTTGTAGGTAAACAGCATGTACCCAGGACATAGCCATCTGAGTGCAGAGGGGCTGCAGGCAAATAAAAGCTTTAGCTGTGAATTGAAGATGTGGGATTAAATTTTGCCTCAGGTGTCTGCTGTTAAACCCAGTGGTGTCAGTGCAGCTGTCCTGCGGTGTCTGTGCACCAGGCAGAGAGCTGTGAAAGGAACCGGAGCTGTTGTTGCCCCAAGCTATTGCTGGGAGGCGTTCAGCCAAGGCTGCCACTTGCAGCTGCCCAAAGTCTGGAAGCACACAGGGGGAATTATCCCTCCTTGCACTGTGTTTGCCTCAGCCTGAGTCCTCAGCAACCTCTTCCACTGTGTCACCTCATCTCTCTGATGTGCCTATGGTTCCTCCACTTCCACAGTCAGACTCCAGCTCCTCCCCCTCCCCATCTTCAGCCCTTCAGCCCAGCCCCTGCACCTCCCCAGCACGGCTCTGCCAGTGCCTTGCTCCTGCAGCTGCAGAGATTGCAGAGGAGCAGTCCCAGGAGCTATGTATGGCATCTTCCTTCATCCCAAGTCAGGGCCTGACTCCTGGGGATATTTACAAACATCTCATTGTTCACATGGAATCTCTGATATGCTGTAGACAGGACTTATAAACTCCAGGTTCTCCCAAAAACTCATAATAAGCATTATGGAGAGACAAGGCTTATCAGCCCAAATATCATCCACCTATGTTGCTTCTGGACCTCAGCAAGTGTCTTGAGTGTTTATCCTCCCTACAGAGCCATCTGGAAATGCTAAATTAGGAATCTCTGCACTGCTTTCCATTATTGAGTGTACCCATGCCCTAGAATAAGTGAAATTAAATTATGTCTTGCATAACCAAAAGCCCAGACAAAGTCATTCTGATAAAAACAAGCGTATTTTACAGGTATCTCTGGGACTGTCTTTTCTTGGTATTTTTGGCTAGAAGAAATCCAGACTTCATGAAGTGCATTTCACTGAGAAATGCACAAACTGTGAGTGGAAAATCTGGAGGTATTCTGTAAAGTTCCAGATTTGTATAAAGAGTGATTACAGTTTTAGCTCCTAATTGCATGTTAGAAATGGTATGTTCCTGATCGGTGCTATCTACACTGCTTAAGTCCCTAAGAAGCCCCACAACCTTGTCTTGCAAGACAGAAACCATATATTTTGTCAATAACACCTCTTACTCCTTGATTTTTAATAACTAGGAGCCTTTAGCCATCATTTTGAATGAATACGTCAGTGACCTTCCACAAAAAGAACTCAGATATTAAGCCTCAAACCTTCTGTATGAGATAAGAAAATACCTTTGCTATATACATAACCCAGGATAATGATTAGCTAGCACAGCTAAGTAATGGGATGATACATTTCTACTTGTCCCTTTGGACATTAGGAATGGTGAGGCTGGAATTGCATTAACTAATTACACACTCTCATTGCCCAGCTGCACTCATGTCCTCTCCTGGAGTTCATCTTCCAAAATAAACTTATATTTGTCTGGGTTTTTAAAGGCAACTGCATTTCAGACTGTTAGCGTGGAACCTTAAACATACTATTATGGGACATTCATGATTTAAAATCAAAACCACTTGAAAGTCCTGATTAATAAGAATGACCTCAATAGTTACTATTTGGAAAATACTTTCCTCAAAGCTAAACAGTGAGAAAGAACAGAGATGGAAAACAGGAAAGATGTAAAACCAAATTCTGAACTAAAGTACTCCGTAAGGTCAAGCATCTGAAGAAAAAATATTTTTCCTTATTGCTTTTTTCTACTCAGAAACTGCACTGTTAGCATGTGTTGCTCTCTGCAAGCCAAAAAGCCAAAAAATGCTTTTCATAGTACCATAGAATCATAGAATGTTAGGGGCTGGAAGGGACCTCTAGAGATCCCCCTGCCAAAAGCAGGATAACCTAGGGCAAGTCACACAGGAACGCATCCAGGTGGATTTTGAAAGTCTCCAGAGAAGGAGACTTCACAACCTCTCTGGGCAGCCTGTTCCAGTGCTCCATCACCCTCGCAGTAAAGAAGTTTCTCCTCATGTTGAGGTGGAACTTCCTTTGTTCTAGTTTAAACCCATCAATCCTTCTCCAATTCCTGGGCACCAATGAAAAGAGATTGGCCTCGTCCTCTCGACACCCACCCCTCAGATATTTATAGACATTAATAAGGTCCCCTCTTAGCCTTCTTTTCTCAAGGCTAAACAGCTCTCAGTCTTCACAGGAGAGATGTTTTTGTCCATGCCCTAGGTTAAAAAGCTTATGTGGACCTTCCTTCCTGACCACACTGTCCTAAAGATGGGTTATTTTTGCTGCCTGAACTCTGCCACATACAGGTTCTCTCCGTAGAGTGACATTTCTGCAAGAGGTTTCCTTTCAGAAAGCTCCCCGTGGCAGAGTAGCTGAGGCATCTTTGGCTCTGAGTAGAATAAAGCCACTGATTTAGACTTGCTTTTTGCCCATGTTTCATCTAATTTTAAGTTTGTTTGAGAGCTGAGATGGTGTAATTAGGTTGAAAACAGGGCAGGCTGGGAAAATTGAAAGAGTGAAAAAACATCTCTGCTTGAAGGAAGAGCTTTGAGACACTCAGTCTAAATCCTTGTTGTAACAGAGGTTCTTTGTGTAAGGTGGTAGCCAGCCCAAGTCTGGCTCCATGGAAAAATTGTACTGTGATTGCTGCTATTGCCTCACTCCAGAGAGGTGGGCTGGGAGGTTTTCACTTCTACCTTGTCCCCTGGGGTGGTTTTGGGGCTGGTTGTTACAGAGGTTAATTGACTGCTTTTATGAGCAAAAAAAGAGTGGAATGGGGAAACAAGTGGTGAGAATATCTGTAGAAAAGGAGCAAGTAAAAAACAGGGTGGTGAGGGATGCCTGTGTGGCCTGAGCAATGGTTACAGCTTGAAAATCTCAGATCCTTTGTGCAGGATGAAGTGGGGGATCCAGGGTGGGTTAAAGCAGAAATCTGACTCAGAAACAGACTGTAAAGAAGAGAATGACTGTGGTGGTCACTTACTGCACAATTATATGGTGCAATATCATTACTACTAAGGAAACATAAAGACCAAGGCAGAAAGAGACAGGATCAGAGCACGTTAGGAACAGAGTGATTTCCTAAAAAAAAAAAAAAAACAAAGCAAGACAAGCAGTAAGTGGCCCTCTACAATTTCATGAATCAAGTATCCATGCATCAAAGTCAAACAGGTAACTGCAGACAACCTGCTTTCTTGGCCCTGGAAGCTCTGAAATTGTTATTATGAGAGTTATGTTAGGGATGGTAATTTGTTGGTGCATTGACAACAATTTTTTTTGTCAGAGAAAACATCATAAAAACTGACTCTTGGAGATACTGTATTTGTACCAGAAATGCAATGTAATAATAATGTCAAACAGCCCACTCAGACAGGAAAATACAGGAATTGTTAATGTAAGAAAGCAAATTCTGTGAAATAAGGACAAGACTTCCAAGCTAGAGTGAATTGCTTTCGTAGTGTTTTAATACAGTTTGGACGTGTTCTTGCTCCCTCAGATCTCAGTATACAACCATAACTGACAGGGATGGGCTCACTCAGCAGGTACTTTCCATGTGGCTTGGTGTTATGGTAGAACAGAGAAGCAGCAAAGAACAAAGATGACGCAAACAGAGTTTAAAAAAAAAAATACTGGCTAAACGGGGCCTTCAGACTTTTTTTTTAGTGCTGTCATGGGAGAACCCATGCTGACCGCTCAAATTACATCTACAAGAGAAAAAGAAAGCTCCCTGTGTTGTAAAATGGTCTGTTACTCTCAGTTTGGTTTTAAGATAAAATGTTTTAAATCCTTGCCCTGTTTTTTTTTTCTTTTTTTTTTTTTTTTTAATTGTAGATATTTTTGACTCTGGATGAGACTAGTAGGAATTTCAAGAATTCTTCTTTGAGTATGATTTTAGGAAATAACAGGAGCTGAAAAAGCAACAACTTTCAGCCCATCAGTCATTCTTATTATAGGTTGGATTTGAAGTTATATCAGTGGATTCATGCAGGTATCATCTCCCTGTGTGAAAGGAGGGACAAGAACAGGCAAACTGCAACAGAAACACCCTCAGACACGCTATGGAATAAAATAGAGAGATCAGGAACACAGAATTACTGGAGGAGCAGGCATGGGGATTTCCACTGAAATACTGCTTTGCATGTGTTCCTTGCATCAAAGAATATACCCAAGACACTCCAACAAAGTTTTTGGTCTACAGATTTTGAGTGTTATACTATGTCAATTATAGTTGATATGTGAATATAAGTTGGTGTAAGTGGGAAATAAGACGTTAGGCGAGGTGAAAAAAGGTGATCACATAGTAAAGGAACAGCCTGTTTATCCTGGTCTATCCTGTCAACCTGTAAAAAAACTTGGGCTCCTATGTTCAAAATCACACTCCATCAAGCCTAGTGCAAGCACATATTTCCTGGAAAATTTGCCAAATATTTACAAATAAAATCAGCTTCAGTCATGGTGGCATCTCAGCTAGACATACAGACACAAGTAAAAGAAAAGCAGATTCTTATTCTTTTCACAATACCTATTTTATTTTTTTATGTGATACTTCAACACTCAGCACAGCCATTTAGAAGTGTGTATCAGAAAAAGATTTTAAAAAAGAAAACACATGGATACAATTGGGGTTCTTAATCTTTATTTAGTTACTACCTTCTGCTATTTAGAACTAGTGTAATCTCATGCCTGAAGACATCCTGGGCATTTAGCACATTTGGTGTCTAACTGAACCTATGAATTTAGGTATCCATTTTTAAAAGCAGGTGAAGCTTTTATTTGTATTTATGTCCAGCTGGAATGCCTGCTGCACATTGTGGAGATGAATGGACAATGATAATTGAGGTGAAGGCACTGGCTCAGGTATCAGGAGATCTGGATTCTGTGGCTGGTTCTGCCAAGCCTTCTTTAAATGAGTTGCGTCACTTTGTGCTTCATTCTTTCCCATTTGCAAACAAATCTCACTTTACATTGGCATCACGAGCATTAATTCATTACTGTCTGTAAAGGAGATTAATCCTCTGATAAAAGGTGCTAGAGGAATGCAAAGTATTTCTATTATATAAATATGAAAATGGGGGTAATGTTGAGGTCTGCCTTAGCTAGACCGAAGTCTTCAATACCAACTGCAGTTCCTCTGAGAGCTAAAAACTGGCTGCTCTTTGGGTATAGGCAGGATCTCTGAATTCTGATCAGGACAGGATAATATTTATCACTAGTGAAGATTTTCTTTTAAAGTAAAGTTGCTGTTCCTTGGTGACATGGAGCACTTTACTATCTAGCTTGTCACAGTTGTGTGGTTTGCTTTGCAAAGAATATGCTTCATCTCTGGTGTACATTCCTGCTGGTTTCTCTCAGTGGAAAGCACACAAGAGCTCATGAGTTGCCCATCAGAGTTCAATGGCCCCTTTTATTTCTGACTACTTCTGGTTCCATAAAGTTCTAGTGACAGCCATTAAGTCTTTATGACACCTTGTGGAATCGTCATAAAAAGAACATTTAGGGAGATACCAGTGAAGCAAATGAGATTTCTGTTCAATACTCACCCCAAATGAGGGTCAACCTAGGACACTCAAGTGAGCAAGCCAAGCACAGGTAATAATAAAGGGGTTGTTTTACAGAAAAAATGTCCAACTTTTGGACTTTTTCTGTACAGGTTATACCTCAGACATATATGATTCTTGGTATAATTCTGTTACATATTAAATAAACATTGTATGAAGTTTGTAAATATTAACAAATGTTTTTCTTCCCCTGTATTTGCAAGAATGCAAATTTAGAGGCAAGATTTCTCAAGTGCTCTAGTCCCATGAGTAAAAACAGCTAGTAATGAAAATATGAAGAACAGTAATTACTTATTCAGTAAAGTGCCATGAGCACAGTAGGCTTCTGTGCACTGTCTGTGGCTAGCCTGTTGAGTTCTACTTCTGTCTACCTCACCAGTTAGTTCTTCAACATCATGTACTGTATTTCCAGTGTGCACCTCCCTTTTGGCATCAGAATTATTTTGTAATGATTCCAGGCCTCAGGCAACAGAGACTGTTTAAGCACCACAGAGATAATTGCCTCTTGACCTGGTCATCATTTTTCCACCAAAACACATTTTTTGAAAAGTAACCCTTTTTCACTGGTAATTTTTTTTTTTTTTTCCCCAGAGGCACAGTGGTACTTTGAAAGCTTTTGGCAGAAGTCAGGCAAGCTGACTGCCTGGCTAAAGGTGTGACTGTCTGATGGGCTCCCAGTCTGGCTAGCATCTGAGGGGATCAGCCAAATTCCTTGGATTCCCTGCTTGTTGTTGAATAGATATTTTGGCTGGCCAATGGTTGGTTTGTTCCCTCTTGCTGGAAAATTGGCCACTGGTGTTTTTTCCTGACGACAAAGTTAGCAGACTGGGATTTTACATAAAACAGAAGCTGGTTTGGTTGTTGGTTTGGTTGTTTTGTTTTTTTTTTCTGCCACCACTAATCACCAGGAATATGCAACACTAAGTTGTGCCCTGGCTATAAAGATGTTGCATCCAAGTAGAAAGGTCTTCATACAATTTTGGACCCATGTTTGTGTTTTAAGCTGTATCTAAGGACAGTGGCAGTAGACTGCAGTAATTTTTGATGTGGTGTAAAATACTAATTTTTTTATATTGATTGATTTTTGCAAAAGAAGATGAAAGACACTGTGTGGCCTCTTTTTCTTTATCTTGTGATCTATCAGTATATTTCAGAAAGTCTCTGGACTTAAATACAAGATATTAGGAAGGTATTAGAATTATTCCTTATTGCCACTACATGTGAATACCTGTGATAGTCTTGTCTATGTAATGAAACATCAGTGCTCCAAAGACACTGGTCATTCATTTTCTTGCACCAGCATTCTTGTCACAGCCTTGGCTTCTTCCAGGCAGCATTTTTCGTGCATCAGCAGCACCATATGAGTTGACAAGTATTTTGATAAGGGGTAAAGATATGTCATATTTTAGAGGCTAAGATCACTATATTCCCAATGAAATTGCACAAATCTGTTTTTCAGGAGATCTGACTCTCTGCATTTGAAGTGTAAAAATGTATAATGAAAGTCAGTTTAATATAAATTTTGCATTCAATTTGCCTGTCTCAGCCCAGTCAGGGTATGTATTTTATATCTTATATAAAGATATGTATCTCTCATGTATTCACACAGAACATTATTCATTCAATGTAGTTAGATATAAACTTTTTTGATCACAAGCCACCTCCTCAGATCCTCTGAGTTTAACCATGTCAGACATTGTATGTAGCATGCACTTCTTCCTTGAGGGCTTTCAAAGAAAGTACCAGAGCTAGACACACTTTCAGCAAAGTGCATTTGGACTATTTATCCTGATGTTACTTACAAATTCAATTTGAATCCATTAGATAACTTTGGTTAAACCCTGGTCCTCCTCCTCTTTTACCTCAAAGACCAAGGAGGATGTGACAGATACTGGATTTATCTGATAGTCTGGGAGTAGGGTGCTTACCTGGGCTGTGAGAAACCCTGGGTTAGCACCACAACTCCACTTTGCATGAAACATTTAAATGTTACAAAAGAAAGACCACAGAAATATGTCCAGGAATGACCCTCCACCAGATGTGGGATAAACTCACTGGAAGGCTGGAGATGCAAATGCTTATCCCAAGTGAAAGGGAATCAGCAGATAACTGGAGAGTGGCTCTTTAGCCATATGTGGTGATTATGACACTTTTTTCAGAGAACAGAGCTGAATCTGAATAGTTCCTGTCCTGTGTCCTAGGAACAAAGAGCCAACTTTATCCCCAGCAGTGGCAGAGAACCACCCTATAAATTTTTATATTTCCTTTTCTGTGAAAATTCTTCAAGTGAAATATTTCATGCTAGCTTGAGAATGGCATGGCAAATAAAACAATTTTCTAATTTTCATTTGGCAAGAAGATTCAAATTCTGATTTTTCACTGAAATTTTTATTTGACTGCCAATCCATAAAATGAATTACATAGTAGATGTGTCAAATGAAATTGCTCAGAACAAATTTTACTGAAAAAAACCACTGTGTTTTTTGGTGTTTATGTAAAAAGACAACTTCATTGCCATACAAATGTTTTAAACTATTTACCTTCCCTTTAGCTCCTACATTTCTGTAAGGTTTCAAGTATTATCAAAATATCCAAGCATAGCTTGTCCTTTTCTGCAGGGAACTCTGTGCTTATGTGGCACCCTCACAAGACCTGGAGAACAATCTATGTTTCTATGGGTAGTTTTTAAAAAAATGTGTGTATTTTCTCATTATGTTGCATGCACCACTGTGGAGACAGATGCCTACCATCACTTGCTTTTATAAATACAGAAAATGAGACATATTTAGGTGGGCTGTTGGCTTAAGGCTATACAGGCAGACCCAGGTAGTGTGGAGAGTCAGATGCACTCTTATCTTCAGTAAATGTAAGGAGTTACCAGGCCTCAGGGGCTACGTTCACCCCACTTCAGGAACAGACACAGGAGCTGATCACAGCCATAGTAACAGTCACAGCAGTGCAAACTAAGCAGACAAATCTAAATATTCCCTAGAAGAGGACTACCTCAAGCTGTCCAGACTCAAACAGTTGAGCCTTTCCAGCTGAATGGGCAGCAGCTGCTGCTTCTGGGGTGGTAGTTGGAAGCTAAGCAGTGAAACTATTGTACAAATGCATATATCCCTAATGTTTGGTCACAGACCTTACTAGCAGCATGAATTAATATGGGTATGTTACCAACAGGACTGCCTGGGAACTGGTGCAAGAGCTCTAACAATCCAACAACTGCAAGAAAAGTGGATAATTCAAGCTTACATTGGAATTATATCTCCTTCCACCTGCATTGCAATGCTGACCATCTGTCCAATCCCAAACAAATAGGAGGCTGACCTCAGGAGCTGTTTCAGATAGTTACACTGATTAACTAAGCAGCTGGTTTTAAATAAATACCCACCCAAATAGTCAGCATGTGCTAATCAGCCCAGCAGAGGGAGGTTGATTAGCACATCCTGCATCTTTTCCCATCCAGAGGGGCCAGAAGTCTTTCCTTAAGAGTGGTGCAACTTCAGTGCCCAAAACAGGCACGGGCACAAACCCTGGTTTAGCAAGGTATTTAAATGGTTTAAATATCACTGCAGCAATCAGATCTGAACCTTGAATGAAGAGCCTTGTTCCATTAGAAGAATACATGAGAAATCAGATTGAACAGCTAGTCCAGCTAGTTCAAGCCCACCTGAGACTGTGGTCAGACCAGAGGGTTACAAGGCAGGCAGATGGGAGTCCATGTGCTCCAGAGTGGTTTAAGTACTGGGTTATGAGGCCAAAGACATTCTCCTGTTTTCCTAGTTCAGTTCCTTGTCTCCCCTTTCCAGATTCCTTTCCATATTACGTCCTTTTCTCCTAATACCTCTTCCTTGCCTCCAGTCTATGAAAATATCTCTTCCTGTGAGGGTTTTTGATAATTTATCATGCTCTTCTGTTCTCCATTCCGAATTTGTAGCAGCAGTGCCTTGTCATATGGCAGTTCCTGGGCATTCTGTTTGGTGCCTCTCCACTTCTGATTCCCATTGGTAAGCATGGGGTACAGGGAGAGGGATGGAATTTCCTAGGCCCTTTTTGTCATCATGTGTCATCTTATTGCTGCAAGCTTTGATCCCAAAAGCAGTTTCTAGCTAAATGTGTAAAGGGTTTTGAGTAATACATGTAATTTGAAGGGTGCTAGGATACTCAAAAATGAATGAGGTTTGGCTTCTCTGATACAGTTATTAAAATCATAGCTAGATCAGCTCAACATGCGTTTTCAATTTCAATTCATTTTGCAGTGCTCTCTAAGCGAATGCATGTGAGACCTTGAAAGGCATATGCTGAAACTCTGAGTAGGGTTCTAGGCACATTGAGTTGATTTACATTTGGGCTGCCTCAGTTTTAATTTCTTCTTTCTGTCTTTCCCAGCTTTCCTTTTTCCATGTACTAGAACTAATATTTGTACATCTTCAATAAGATCTTGTTTGTGGGATGGTCTGGTCTAAAGAGAAACACTTCTAATTTTATTCTTTTTTTTAAACTGGCAAGACCACTTGCAGGCCTACAGACAAATTCCATACTTTTTCCAAGGTAAATGGGATGTAAAAGCTTCGTAGGCTTTGAATTCACCAGCCACAGAAGAACATGTTTCCCATCTCTTTCACTCAGCTGTGGGAAGATTTAACCTTCTAAAATTCCCTGTTCTACTTCGTGGTATATCTAGTTAATTTTCTCTTAGTGTTCAGAGCTGAGTTTATATATGGGAGCACTGTATCTGCAGAGAAAACTCTTAAAGCTGGAATCAGACCATACTTTCCCTGAGAGGCCACTTGAGCAGGAGAAGAAACAACCATATTTATAATATGCATTTTGTCCATCAGAAGAATGTCAACAGACAAATTGCTATAACCTGCCTGAACCAGCTCAGGCCTCCTGCAAATCAATGCCCAGATTGTATTGCGAGTGTTTGATTTGTCATTTTTTAAATAAATGAAGAAATCAATGGTGTATTCACAGCAGTCAGTAGAGTCAATAATCAGTTTTGATGGACAGCTGTAGCAGAATGTGTAGAGGAATGGCCTGAGCATTCCTACACAGCCCCATGTCTGAGGCACTCAGGTGCTAATTACGAGGTGTGAGCTTGTGTCAAGCCCACCTGTGTTAAGCCCCCACCCCCGCCCAGTCAGGGTTTGCCTCAGCTGCGCATGAGCGGGATTGGGGGTCAATAAAAGGGGAGCTTCCCAAGACAGGCTCAGCTCAATCTGGAGCAGCCAAAGGAGGAGGTTACCTGAGTCTGGAGCAGAAGCACAGAATGAGGCTGGCTGAGTCTGAAGGCAGCAAGATCGGAGCACTGAATGTGCACCTTGGTGAGAAAACCTCTCTGACGTCTGAGCGCCGTGCCCCGAGAAAGGTTCACCCATCTGCACCCGTCTACAGACAACCTCAGAACCCCTACTGCTGGCACTAAGTGACTTCAGGCCTGGCTGGTATCAGCATTAATCCTACCTGGGTAAACACAGATTTGTCTGATACACAAATTTAAGCTGTATCAGCTGCCATGCTTTCATCTATTAGTTTCTGCACTGGATCCATCTGGAAATTACCTCTCCCAGACAGGTTGCTTGTCAGTAACTCCCAAGGGCTTGTCTTCAGTGTTAAATGCTGCAGTGTTTGGGTTTGGGTTTTGGTGGGTTTTTTGGGTTTTTTTTGTTGTTTTTTTTTTTTTTTTTTTGTAACCTTTGTGTAGCTGAGGTACATCTACTATCCCAAGATAAAAGGGTAAAGAACACCTGCAGCCACGAAAACAGTTGCAGTGGGGAGATATGTTGGCTGTGTAGTATAGCATTAGTACAACGGGACTTGGTAACCTTAGGGACATCTGGGAGGTGTCTACCATATCATCTCATTCATGCCAGCACACATGCCGGGAGAATGAAATTGGAGGTAAAGGCTGTACAGCATGCACAAGAAACATATACATTTTAAAATCATAATTTGAGGCCTGAGCTTTCTATTTCAAACAGTAAAAGAATGCCAGTTCTGTACTTTCCACACTGTCTCTCACACAGGTTAGTTTTTGGTTTCAGCTACATTAAAGTCTTTTCTATTCCATCACCTTGGTGATTTTATTGTATGATAACCTTTTCTGTTGACGTAGAAATAGCTTATTGGTGTTAATATTTTCAAGGCAATGCAATGGAGAGGAACACTTACTGGAACAGCATTGCCCAGCTGTCCCAGAGCCTTGAACAGTATCACAAAACTTCACAGTGCAAATAAAAAGGGGCTGTTGTGGTCAGGCCACCAGCTCCATCAGCAAGCCCTGACACATTTGGCCATATTCCACTGGGAAGACACAGAAAGGAGAGATTCTTTGGGTCTCCTATGTAGCTATTTAGATATTTTTCCTGTTCAAATCATCTTCCCTCCTTCTGGAACATACTTGCCTCTCAGAAATCTAGGATTCGTTTTAAAATTGTTATTACTTCCCATTATAAGGGAAATCTTTATGTTTAGCCAAGAATATATGACAAAGTTGTATCTTTCTGTCTCTGATTTTAAACTGCTACCACTGTGTCCAAAGGAGGTAGAAGATGAAAGTATAAAATCACCTTGGCTGTGTTAAATTCATCAAATGAATGTATAAGGCAGGGAAGGAAAATTGTGTTCATGAAGTTGTCTTAATCCATGCTAACATTTTGCTTTCTCAGTGTATTAACACTGCCAGAGAATATCTCCCAATTCCTAACTTTTCCTGAGTGTCCAGATGATGTGATAGCTTGGCAGCTGGCTTTTTAGCTTGTGTGTTTGCAGATCTCTCATTGATTTCAGTTTCACTTTGCACGCTGTCTTTCCCTCTTCTACACTCTGCTCTTTGCCCTCAACAAGAGATGCAAATACCAGATAAGTGGCAGTTCAGGAACTTGTCATCACTACTGGCTTTCAAGGTTGGAGATTGGTATTAAATGGGACATTAGAAATCCCCAGGCATGGAAAATGTGTAGCTAGCTTTAAGTTCAGGGCTCTCCACAGATCTTATGCCTGGAGATCTGAGATGGTTTCAGTGTTAGCAGTCCTGTCATTTCTGACAGTGAAGAGGACCTCGTAGTGGTCACTGCTCCTAACTTGCAGCCAGGCAAGTTTAAACAATCCTAGTCAGAAGTGTGACTTCAGTCTTTGATCTCTCTGAACTGTTAATTGTTTATCCTCAATTAAATATTTACTTTGGACTTGTTTTCTAATCTAGGACTTTATGCCACACAACACAGGTTCAGACTCTTTCCATTTTAATACCACTGGTATTATTTTTAAAGTAAGCCCAACTTCTAGTGTCTTGCAAAAATATTGAGTCTCCCAGACATGCAAGTAATTTCTAAGAGAAGTCTTAGGCTTCTAAATCATGAAAGACTTAACATCTTGACAGAAAACTATAATGATTAAACAGAATACACCCTGATACACAGGAAGTTAAAGAGTAGCTTTAAGGATTTAGCTTAAGTCAGTAGGCAATTAGTTGAAGCTAAATCAACACAGAGAAAGCTATGTCCACTCAGATTACATCAGTTTAACATCAGTTTCTATACAAATATAAGACTTACTTGCTTAACACCTTTAGAGCTGTGTGCATGCAATTTAACACAAGGAACTGCTATGAGAAACGTGAACACCTCTTTCAGTGACGCTGGCCCCTAGATCTTCATTGCTATCATGTTCCACTGCACCCTAAATTAAATGAGTATAATTGTTTGGTATCACATTCACTTAAAAGGAGAATCCTGATGTGATACAATATCATGACCCATCATTTCGGGGATTCCTGAAGATTTTTCTTGCCCCATTTACACAGACTCCCAGCAATGACAGAGACAGTCCTTGAGCAGGGCTGGCTGCCAACACTTACAGTGCTTGACCTGGAAAGCAAGAAAAAAGGAAATATTTAGACCACAGGCCAAGGCAGGGCTGATAGCAGGGGTCCTGGGAGCCTTGGAGGCTAAATTTGAGCCACCAAGTCAGCACCGTGGCACTGACATGGAGCTTTGGACTTGGAAGCTCAAATTCTTTGGTACTTTCCAGATCTATTGGATGGACTTTGAACAAGCTGCATGTTGCCAGTGGATTCAGCCTGCGTTTCATCAGAAGTGTACTGCAAATATTTTGTTGAAACAGTTTGGAGTTTATGAGTATATACTTTCTTATAAAACCCTTTTATATTGCAAATGTTTCATTATAATTTAAACGGTTAAATTTTTACAGTCGCCTTTTGTTATATTCACTCAGTCTTCTTCAACATATTTCAATTGGCTCTGCTAGTGCTTGGACATCACCTAAAAATCCATTTGCAAGGCAGAAGGACAATAAAAAGTTAAAGATAACCTTCACAAAGATCTTCATCTTTCTCTGAGGTCTGAATAGATAAAATTATCTATATCTATTAGAGACTCTGTGTCAGCATCATGTCACCATGTTTTATGGTTAATCCATATTTACTATTTCCATTTCTATGATTCTTGTTAAGTTTTTTAGTTTCCTGTCTTTAGACCATTGCCTTCCTAGAACAAGCATACTCCTTTTCTGAATGCTGTCCATCTAGCATAGAGTGGGGTATGCTATAATAATAGCATAATATATAGTTAATATAATGTTTTAAAGCAGTTACTATTTTATACCTATGGTAACATTAAATGTCTTTCCTGGTAAAGAAAGATGTATAACAATCACTGTGCTGAATCATCAGTATTATCTTGATACTGAATCATCTTAAGAATGCTTAATCTGAAAGGAGAATCATAAAAGCATGTAGGTATTCATAGAGTCACTGACCTATTGAGCACTTACCTAAATTTCTGTGCAGCAAGGCACTGAATCTTATATTAATTCAAAATTTTAAAGGCATTTCCTTTCAAGAAAATACTTAAACTAAATATATCCATAATTGAAGTGAATTACAATTCCACATTGACTGGGATTGCCAAGTGGGTTTAAAAGGAATAATGAAAAAGTCATCTGGGCCATGTTTCCACCCAGAAATTGTAGTGCTCCAACTATCTTCTAAAGTGCAGATGATGATATAGTGATAGTCAAGTGTTTGATATATACCTCACTACTATATGAAAAGCAGAACATTATATCTGCTTTTTTTCATTTGCATTTTTTGTATAGGTTTCAGCTATGTAATTGTGCTGGTAAGCCTCAGACTGAAATACTATCCTGATACAAAGTAGTCCACACTGGAAATCACTGAGAAACAAATAACCTCATCTGTCAAAGACATTAGGCAGTTATGAAGATAGAGCTGGATGGAAAAATACTTGCTGTGCCTGAGTAAATGCTCCTACTTCTTTGTTAACCAAAGAATTCCCACATACTTAGGTTTTTGAGGTGAACATAAATGCAGTATATCACTGTAACAAAGTAAAATAAAGATGAGGATAGTAAAGACTTAAGTAGGTGACTAAAAAAAGATATATATATATATACACACAAATATATATATGTATAGCTTTATCTATATTGTTAATGTCTTTCATGCCATGGTTTCTGTTTCCATTCATATACTGCAAATGCCATAAACATTAGATGGTAACTGAAGAAATTAAACCAGGAGCACACCAGTAGGAAGCAGCAGGCTAACACAGCAAGCTCGTATGATAAATCTATATTCCAGCACCAGGTAAAAACAAGGGCAGCTAGCAGCAGCCAGAAACCAGCAAAGGACAGACAGTACCCGTAACAGCGTATCTTCTGCACTGATCAGTGGACAGGATTAATATTCTTTTTGACACTTTCTTTTTTTAGGGTTGGAATCTTCAAGTAAAGTAACATGCCCTGACCTTAAAGTGATTTGCAAAGGGAACATAATAGGTTTTTCTAGTTCTTTGAAGTTGTGGCACTGAAAGGAATTGTCGATGTTTTTTTGTTTAAGACTGGATTACCTACAGGACTTCCAGGGGATCATGGATGTTTTATAATGAGCAATTTATTTTTGTTTATTTGAATTACTGGTATCAGTCTGATTAAATAATGTGAGAGAATACAAAGGAAGGGAATGTAAAGTCTTTACCAAAGACTATTTTGCCTCCTAACTCTTTATAGGCCATTACAATTGGAAATTCACAAACTAGAAACTGAATTCTAAGCAGGAAGGAAAAAACCTCCCTGTCACCTCAGTTATTCAGCATTTGTTTTTCAAGCTGGTTAACATCCTTTACCAGCAATTGCTCACTGCTACTTTTCCTAAAAATTTATCATTCCTAAATTTGTATTAGTATTTTTTTCTAAAAAATAAAGCAACAAGGTAAAGAATCTATGAATTCAGAAGTAGACTTTTGTTCTTTTTTTAAAGGGAAAAAGTACTTAAATGCTTCTTGTGTTATGACTGAAGAAGAGTATTGCAGGGTTAGTTTGGTTTTATTTTGGCTTCCCAAAATTTGCTGGTAATCTTTGAGATTAAGATTTTAAAGGCCTCATGGTAATTTGAGAATTTTTAAATCTCAAAACACATCATCACGAAGAAGATACCTCTGGAGAATTAGTCAAGTGGTTTGATCAATTAATAACATCTTACACTGATTAGTGTTCTTTTATATGACAGGAAAGATTCAAATACATAAAACTTTAAGCTTATAATATAAACCTGTACCCACAGGTGCATAGACAAAGCCACATTCATGGCTTCTAGTAGTAGCTCTGCAGCTCCTAAGAGGAATTTAAAAAGTCTAGATGTGCCATTACTACTACCCAAACTTTAATATGATCACTGAATAGGAAATGTGGGCTGATTTCTAAAAAGACCTTTCTTGGAATTCTGAGACATACAGAAACTGCAAATCATTTTGAGAAACAGATTCGATAGGCATCTAAGTGAGAGGTGTTACTTTTTAAATGTATAAATATCTGGGAGATATTTCTGTTTCCATGAGAAACTGATGAGAGGACAATTCTCTAAGGTTGGTGAAGTATCAGTCATGGTAACCACCCAATTTCATCTTGGACTGATCATGAAAAAAAACATTTTTTTAAAAAATTGTACTACAGAAACTGATAATTGTGACAGAGTTGGCAGACAAGTCTTAATCCACCTTATTTTCCTACATTCATCTGTGAAGCTTTAAACTGTCTGTTTGTCTGTTCTCTAAAGAAAAAAAAATATTGAAAAAGATCAGTGCCAGAAATCCAGCACTCACACAAATCTGCTAACAATTTGGTGCCAATAAGTGGCCAGTGGGACTGGTGACACACTTCCTTTCTGAGCTCTGACAATACAGGATTTGAATAGTACATTGCATAACCTCAAGATTTGCATTCCAAAAAGTAGAATAAAAGTTGCAATGATGAGCAATCTGAAATCTAAACACGCAGAGTATGAAAACTACTATTCTCATAGGCCACCACAGTTTGAAAAAAGTATCAGTCATCTTGTCCCACCTCCCTTTCCCAAAATGTGACAAGTGAAGACTATCTTATGCACAGCTCCACCATCCCATTCTCAACTGGGTAGCCAGTTTTGCATCTCTAGAAGTAAAATGAGCACAGAGAGATATGTGCTGTGCATATACATATATAGATATAAATATATGGACATATAAAGTTATAATTTAATGTGATAAAAACCTATTAGAGGAAATAAATGCTATAGAACAGCTTCCAGATTTCCCTCTTAGCTATCTATAATACACATGTGAATCCATCTGTGAATGCAAAATTCATTTACACATGCAAATTGCATAACTGATTCAACAGTTACCAGACTTCTGTGCTCAGGTGGGGGATTATTTTAACACCTACCTTAAATTGTGTGGATGCAGTGTAGGCGTTCTGCTGAGTTTATGACTAAAATCCCTCAGGGGAGAGCTATGAAAGGGAGAAAATAATCTGTCAAGAACATACTTAACTTGATTAGTTTTAGCCTAAACATTTGAGCAGCTTTTGAACCTGAGCCGAGATGGTTCCAGGAACCTTCAAGACAATTGCCTCTGACTGCAGGTTCAGGACTGGCGTCTCTTCCTTATTAAAGGAACATATTGTACAAGTAAAAGGATATTATTCAGGGTCTGGAAAATACTTTACAAGTAGGTATTAAGTGTGCGTTTAGATATTTAAAAACTACATGCACTACTTTTAGACAGTATTATGTATTTAGAGCGTGACCCTGACTCAGGAGGCTAAAAGTGGCAGTGTTTGGGGTTTTTTTAGTTCCTTTGCTTTTTATGTTTCTGCTCACCACTATCATGTCCAACTGTTCCTTTTGCTTTCCACATCCACTGACTGCATGCTTCTAAGAGAGTGTAGGCAGTCGCAGTCCGTCTCAATGCAAAGATGGAACAAATAAGTGATTTTAAAAAAAAAAAAAAAAAAAAAGAAAATGTTGTTTCTTCTCATATGCTGGACCTTGAGATGGGAATGTACCTTCAGAAGTGACCAGTGCCCTTCAAATTCTTATCTAAAGGATTCCCACAGGAAACCTTGGAACCTTACAAAAATTTGGACTGTCTGTTATTTATCGGATTCCCAAGGACACTGGTCTTTGGCTATCAAGCCTGTTTGGAGCCACCACCGTTCTCTCCCCTTCTCCTTGCTTTTAACAGTAGAGGTAAACATTGGCTTAAGTTTGCTTAATGCTATCAATCTGTCATACAAACAGGTTAAGTAGAAATGCTGGCAAAATCTTAGCTCAGTATTAGCCCTGAAGCCCTGACATCAGTGCCTGGTTATGTCAAGTTACAGGCTCTCTAGCAACTGACAACAAACATTTGGACCCAGCCTTTACTGGGTGGAGAAACAGTAAGAGCATCTTTCTCACCAGCAGTCTGCTCTCATTCCTCTGATTTGTTAGTCAGAGCCTTTAATGGCTGCACATCTCTCAACATCTTACTTAAAAAGTTCCCAGTATTATTTTTTGCTCCCGTATGAAAAGAGCCATACATTTCCGATGGGGCTAGTTCTTGTGACAAGCCAGAAAGTGAAGTAACCTCTCTTGAGTAACAATCCAGAGACTTCTTACAAAGCATTTTAAAGCATGTTTCAACTGTGTCGTTGTAATTAAATGCACGTAAAGCACCTCACAAACATCCAGTGCTTGGGAAAGTTAAAAGAATGGCTTGACAGATGCAGCCTATTCTAGTATCTTAGGAGGAACTGAGTTAAAAAACTACTCCCAGAGTATGATAATGCAGTTTGGGCTTCTCTGAGGGAAGACATTAGAGTCCCTTCCTGAATTAATCTGGTAAGCATTCAAAACTAAGGCAAACAAAAAAATCTCAAAAATAAAATATGTAGAGACATGGCAATATGTAACCTGAGATCATGTTGGTCAGGTAAATTAGCAATAGTGATGGGGACAGAAAGTATTGTCCAGCAGGAACAGGAGGGGAAACTCCTATGGACATGTTCCAGTATTGATGGATTCCCTGGTCCTTTTGTCACAGTTCTTTTCTTGCTTCTCTTTCCCTGTCTGTTTTGTGACCCAGGGTAATTCCCACGACCATATCAGAGCCACCTGTGAAAACACATTCCCACAACTCAAAGCTGTAGTTAGTGATAAATAATGCTTACAAAGTAGTTTGCGACCATTAGAGAAAAGGTATGAAGCTTCCAGATTTCTTTTATTATATCTATTCAAAGAGCTTCTAATGGTATATTTTAGGCCAAAACCTGCTCTGTTTGCAACTCAGAGCAGGGCAAAACCTTTTTCTGCCTATGATCGTTTGCTATTACTTCCAATTGGATGAAATATGTTTTGTCTGAAGCTGAAGAGTTCCTGGTTTAATCTAGAGAGTGCTTAAGTTTATGACGTGGATATCTTCACAAATGTGCAGACCTATGTGGTTAAAGTTCACTGTTTTAAACAGTGTATCTTCCCATGTACTTGTCCCCAACTTTCATAACCATACAATTTAAGATGTTTTAAACAATGAAATTGTTATGGCCACTGCATTCAAAACTAATTTTCCTACATTTTAACCTAGAGTGATTTCTTGTGCATACTATTATGTAGGTGTAATACACAATCAACCATGACAGGGGTTAACTGAGCTGACAATAAAAAACAGAGATGGGTCTGCTCCAAAACTCCAGTTCTGAATGTATCTGAACTTCACAAATTCAAAGTGAAGTGCTGGGCAATGAAACCCAGTGCTTTCTCAAGTTCTTTTCCTGACTTCATGGTTCCTTTCATTTCCTGTGATACAAATTAGTCCTCACCTGTGTCATTTGTATTTACTTCTCTGAAACACAAATTTAATTGAAGCTGGGACTGGGAGGAGCATCCTGCTAGCACAGAAAAGACATCTGGTGGCTCAGAAACAGAGCTGGCAGTTCCTCTTTTTCTTGCTGGTTGAAGGGGCACTGTTCATCTCACTGCCTCTCCTTCCTTCAGCTGGCGCCACGGGATTTCCTCTCTTCTTCCACACTTCTGCAAATGCTGACACCCTCCTGACAGCACAGAGAGCCACAGTTTCAGGGTTTAAATAGAAGTGCTTTTCAGTACTTTGGCTGCAAGTATGAACCCAAAGAGCTAGTGTATTCTCTGACTTCGTTGCTATAATTTTTTAAAAAAAAAAAATTCTTTCATGTACACTAATCCCTTGTCAGTTTCTATGTTTTTTTTCTAAGGAACAGGGAACAGTATCTGCTTTGTGAGGAAGCTACGAGAAGCTTAGTAACCTGTTGTTGGGGATTAAAATGAATATTGGCTTTGCTTGCAGCTAGACAGAGTTTGGCCAAACTAGACCCCGGTTTGCATTTTGCTTAGCATAAATAGCTGAGATATTGGAACCTTGGGCTGCACTATTTTGAAATCTATTTAAACTGTTACCTAGAAAAGCACTATGGATAGATTAATATCATGAAAAAGCACCAAAGCAAGCCCCTCATGAGAGTAAGACAACAAAACACGACAGGAAGAGGGTTAACTGAAACCAGAATGCAAAGAACTCTAGTTCCAGGTGCAGGTAATGAATAAAAAGGACCATTTTTCTTGGCTACAGCAGAAGACCAATGAATTTCAGGTGCATATGGAACAAAAGATGAAGTCAAAGGTGCATGCAGGAAAGAGAAGAGAGCAATCACCTCATGAGAAAATGTACTTTAAATAGTCTGATTAGATAGCGGATCACAAGCACGTTGCATGGACAGATTCTGAGGTTAGAAGGCACAGGTAAAATACAAGCAGAGTCCTTCTCCAGATTTTATTGCAGCTTGAGCTGTAATAAACTGACCCTGTGACATACCCAAAGCCACAAATTTTTTTTTACAATCACACACTAAAACTGGACCCAGCTGCACCCAGGCTTCTTTCTGAGAAGTTCAGAAAGCAAAGGGATCCAGTCTGAGCCTCACGATTTGTCAGGAGGGTCTTCCCAGAGCCTCAACAGTGGTAACATTCTCATGGAAAGAGCCTCTCTAGCCTAACATGAACAAACCAATCTTCAACAATATGATCCAAGACACAGAATTTTTAGGAGATTAGGAAAGGCCTTGGGCTGATCTGGTAAATATAAACTTAAGGACGACAGGTTACAGCCATTTGGCAAATCAAGTAACATCCAAGAAATGTGTAGTTAACTATAACACAAAATGAAATTTCTTCATTTTTAAAAGTCAGCCTTGGTCAACACTTCTGTGGTTGTGATCATGGTGACACGGCCCATTGAGACATGCCAAGAGGAGCCCTGATGAACCTGAGGCATTTTGAGTGAGATTCACCCTGCTGCAGCTCCTCCACTGCACCCATCCTTCCCAGTGACACCCAATAGGGCAGGAGCTGTTGCCAGCCCTGTGGCTGGGGAGAGGAAGAGCTCAAACCCACAGCTGGAGCAGCTGGAGCAGACCCTGCAGGGGCCCACATTCAAAGCCACCTCATTTAGCAGCACGTGTCTGCCAGCAGTGGCATGTCCCCTGCTTCCCCTGCATGCAGGACCTGACAAGCCCAGTGTCAGAACATGTATAGGAGCTGAGATGTGGGCATGCATTCTCAGGTGATGATTCCCCCTGACCTCTTTGCCTCTCATGTAATGCAATTACCCGGGAGCCTCACATTTCCAGACTTTGGGCAGTTCAGAGGTCTGCAAAGGGTTTGTATTAACTCATTAGCTCATTTTGTATTAAGGCTGAAACACAGAGTAAGACCTGCCTGTCCATAAGACCTGGAGGATTACAGAGGTATGAAAGGCTTGTATCCATCCCCTTAATAAACAGAATTTCTTTCAATAGATAAAACAGGTTCCTGTCCAGAGAAATAAGGTAGGAAAAATCTGGAAAAAATTATCAAGCTGTTTGTTTTTCCTGGTGCTTGTTGATTTTTGCTTGTCCTGTTCTGAGACACAGTATTTTTGGAGAAATACACTTGCTTCAACAAGTGCACTCGGGAGCCTTGACCCGTGTCATCACCTCCACTGTACTCAGCTGATCCCTTTCACAGCAGGTTGGGAAGGCAACCAATGCCCTCTGGCAGGCACCACGTTCTGTTAATTACCCTTGCATGTAACAGACACTGAGGTGGAAACATTTCTGAATAGACATTGCACTGTCCAGGTATGAACAATATATGGAGGTGGACTACCTATTTCAAACAGAACAGAGTGGTGGTGTGAAAGCTTTCCCTTGCCATAGTAGTTGCAGCCTTCTTTCTTTGTCTTCATCATTTGATAGGTACAAGGGCTTCAGTGGTCCTTTCCAGACAGAGAGAAAAGAAAAAGTAAGGATCCCTACTCATCCCAAATAATCTTTAGTTTTCTTTAATCAAGATTAATTTGATTGTAACACAAGAGTTACATCCCACATACAGTCACCCTGAGAATTAAATACAGCTCTGGTGATGTATAAACCATATCCTGGCCCTGCATACAGGACTGAAATTTACTCAGCATTGTGCTGTGAATAAGTCGATACAAGGAATAAAAAATATTCTAGTATTACCATTCATTTCCTATACATGTATCTGGTTCCACTGTCTTCCCTATTGGCCAAAAAAATATTGAAAATATTGTTCTTACTGCAGAGGCAGCTTTCCTAGCTAGAAGATGAGCTGGCAGCAGGACTGGCTATAGAGAAGAACCTGTGAGAAACTATCAGAGCCCAGCTGGAACAAGTTGGGTGCCTAAAACTGCCCCTATGAAACAGGAAATCTTTCAAGTTTGGAGGAGCTTTTAGTATGGAGGACTTCATAGCTCAGCTTTGTGAATGTGACAGTTTCATCTGAGGGCTTTGCCTGTTGCAGGTGGCCTGTGTCAGTTTCAGGCGTTTTTCACAGGTGTCTAAAAAAAACCAATTTTTGAGTTCTGACATACTGCCTGGAAGTGGCCTCCCATGTGTAAAATACTTCATGTTACAGAGAGATACGACTTTTTGTGTCCTGCATTCCCGTTAATGTGTAACCTCCCACTCTCATTTTTACCTACTTTACCAACATGCCATTTGGATAACTTGAAGAAATGTAAAATGTGCTGGGAGTAGAGAAAATTCTACTGATTTTTTCCTCTGTGACTGTGTAATGTGTGCCTATCTGCAGAGTTGAATTTAAAAGTTGGATCAAGTGTGCTGAACTCTCTTCTTCAACAGTGTTTAAAAACAGACGTAAATGGTGTAAAAAAGCAAACCAAAAAAGGCAGAGAACTGGATATGCAGCTTTGCAGTTAGTTCAAGAGAATATCAGAGTCATTCTTTCCATTGTTATTTGAACTCTCTCATTACTGCATGGTACGGTGTATTCTTTGGAAAAGGAGTGTATATGGGGAACAGATTGGACAGTGTTATAGTCTAAAGTTACTTGCTTTTTACTCTGCAAGATACAACTGAAAACATAATTCACTGCAGTGACTAACTGTGAGAGGTGCATATTGCTGCTGTGTGCACTGGCAAACAGTCGAGCTGCAAGTATGAGCTCTTCCTTACCCCTGTACCCTGTCCCTGATGTGGGGTACTCTAATGCTGTAAAAAGCCTGTGTGGAACTGCAAAAGTCACACATGGAAAAGACTGAGAGATTATTTGATGTTTCCTTAGCAGCACCAGATTGCACCTTTTATATTATTCAAGGCATTTTTATTGTCCTTTTTTTCCTCTGTTTGCCACTGTTTGAAGATACCAGAACCTTCTCGTGACACAGAACTGAATTCAGGCTTTATGTCTAAACCACAATCAATGTAACAAAAGTAGGTTTCTGATGTGGAAGATTGGTGGACTCAGAAGCATTCTCTACCAGAGAAAGGCTCAGATTTAAACAGGATGCTAAAATTTGGCATCTCTGTTCAGAAACAGATGTGAGTTTGCATCAAGTTTAAATGGAAGAAAGACATTTCAGTTTAGTCAATCCAGGTATGAAAAACAACTTTTTTTTCTGGAAATTTAGAAGAATAGCTGTACCATCTGCTCATAGTGTGGCCTTGTTGCCTACAAGGCATTCAGCAAAGGCCTGCAAGGCAGTCAGCCCACACAGCCCCTCCTGGAGGCTCTGGTTCCATCCATCCTTACAGTGCCCAACTTACTGCCGTAGCAGTCACCTCACTGTGTCTTGCTGGCAAAGGACCACATCAGCTTTTCCTGCACCTCTGAATTAGTGACATTAGGTATCAAAATTACCTCTCTGCTTTATCTATGAACTTCAGTAATGTCCTTCCCACATGGCTCTCTTAATGGCTGCCAGATTTCCACACATTATCATGATAATGGATATTCCAGTTGTAATCTTTCCACATTGCTCTCCAAGCAGTTTTAGATGCCAGCATTGCAGCATGCCCTGCAAGCCATCCAACTATAAAAAAAGGCAAAGGAATTTAATCTCTCTAGATTTCATTCAAGGCATCCGAACACTTCAATAGAGAGCTGCAGAATAACTCACTTCCCACTGCTAAGAATAATCATTTATTAGTTAATGTATAATTGTGTAAGAGGGACTTTCCTAGCACTAGAAGGTCTTCAGATGATACATGCAGGTTTAATGGTCTTGTCCCAAGTGCTTGTAAAAGATTAGTGTTGAGGCAAGTCCAGAGCTCAATGAGACCTTGTTCATTAGGCAAGGCTGCTGTACTTGCACTAGACAGCACAGCAGAAGAAAGATGTTTCTGACAGGTCTTTTATTCAGCTGGCTTAGACATTGCCTATTTGTCATGTTTTAATAGCCCCGTGTTGATTATCAGTTCCTTTAGTCAAAATGAAAGTTGCATTGTCATCTGTTTATAATAGACACACATTGAAATAACATACAACACAGTTAACGTCAACTGGCAGGTTCTGGCCACTTCTGTTTAGTAAAAGCAGCACGGTTTCTTCAACCCAGCTAAGGAAAATGGTGTTTTCAGTAAGGCAGAGGCAGTCGTATGGTCTGTTGTACCCGTAGTACAACAACTTCAGCAGGGCACCCTCCTGAGCCTGTCCTTGTGCTTGTGACACACTGGCAGTAATGCAAGACTGGACACCCCAGACTAATTTTGGATTTGTCTAGGAAGTGGGGGGGTGGATAAGTGTGTGTGAGGGGGGGATAGCTTTTTCAGGACATATTTCTGCACCCAAGTATGGGCTGCAGTAATCAGATCTCTCATATGAAAACTAAGGGCTTCAGTTTTCTTGGTATATTGCCAGGACAACCTTAACTTGGGCAAAATGTTTCTGCTCCTCCTGCCCTTGTGAAAATTTCATCATAAAAGGTGATGATGCAAATTGCTTTATAGGATCACAGACACACCTTTTATTAACTCTCATTGTCACTGAATTGCAAAAGATTGGGGATGAGAGTAGGGAATGAAGCAAGGGTACAAGAGGAGGCAGACTTAAGAGCCAAGCTCCCCACACTGGGGAATCTTTATTGTTACAAGTATCTCCATTAAGTGAGAGTTCTTGACAAGGGCTGCTGAGCTGAGTAAGTGTTTGCAGATTGGTCCCATTATTTGCATATGCTTCCTTGTACCAAAGAAATCTTAACCACATTCAAGAAAACATTGAATATTTTGTCCTGACTGTGGCAATGTCAGCTGCAGAGTTCACAGATCTCCTTAATGGCTCAATCTTTTAAAATAAATTAATTAGCCTATGTTGGTTTTATTTCTTCCTCTTACCTTTTTCTCCTGTCTTTGGCAAAATAACTAATATGCAAAGGAAATGAGTTGTGAAACCTCTAGCAGCCTGCTAACCATTAGTTTCTATAACCCATGCTGGCAATGCAGTATTCACTGGGGACTTCTGGCTGGCTCAAATGATCCTCCTGAGTGGAAAAAGCAGCTAGGGATGTTCATCCCTGTTTAGACACCCTCAGAGAGCACCACATCACTTTACCTCAATGGGGTCAGTGTTCTCTTCTCCATCCCTCTTCTCTCCCCACCAACTACTACGGAGATTTTTGCAGATGTACCAGATCCTCATGGATAGTTAGTGGTTGCCTATTATGCTCTTTGCCTTCCCTCAACTCTGATTCCTGCCAGGCCTCTCTCACATTTCATTGTGGAACTGAGTGGGTCTGACCTGAGTTACCAAGACTTCTCCATAAGCTCTCAAAGGAGAGGAGCAACATGAGCAATTTAATCTGCTCCCATGCACCCACTGTCTCCTCACTGTTCCAGCTGGGAGATCAACAAGCCACTGGACAGAATGAACAACACTGCTGAGGTGCTACACAATATGAGGAAAACTCCCAGCATCTGACTTGCTTTACTACCCCAGTCATGGGGTTATCTTACAATTGACTGTGGCCCTCCACACAGATCCCTGAAAAGCAATTGAGAGCCAAAAGAATGGTATTCATAGTGAGACCAGTACCAAAAGTTGCAGGCAGCTTTTATGACAACAGTCTAGCTGTTGACCAAAGTACTAGTCCAGGTGGAATATTCCCCTAATGTTCTAACTCAGTCATTTCTGTGCTAAGTTGCCTTCCCAGAGTCCTATTTGCTGGTGACCCCACTTTGCTTTCTACTTGAGTGAGGTGTGGAGAATAGTGCACTGCCTGTGGGAAGCATCACTGGAAAGCAACAAACACTGGTATCTAAGTTCCCTCCAAACATAAGTTAAAGGCCAAAAACATCATGAAACACTTCACTTACACGACAGCTGTGGATGTTATGGCTCAGCGTCTGCTGCCTTTTTTCCCAATACCACACAAGATAGAAGAGGAACCACAAAGGACCATGTAACAGGTGAAGGGGATGTGGAAATAGACTGTACCAGCAACTCTTACCTTCTTACAAAACTCCTTTAAGCATAGAAGGAAGAGGCACATGGCCAGAGAAAACATAAGCCATGATCCTTCTTTCACCGCAGGACAGCAAACACAAAAGCAAGAAGAATCCATAGCAAATTTTTTTTTTTTAAATTCATACTCCTTTAACTTTATGTAGCCAACTCGCTTGCTTACTCAATCTTCTTTTCCTCCAGATAAGACCCATGCTAACCTTGCAAGCTGTTGCTGCAGGATTTGGAACAGGAGATTATAAGAATATGATTCTTTTAAATGTTTTTAGGTTGTGCATCTGTCCTCATTTGTTAACCACAAGAAGCTGTTCACCCAAAAGGGAAAAAAGAAGAAGCTATCAGCATTCTCTCTGCCTTTCCTCTGCCAAAATTTATGTGGTGACTTTGTTTCTATAAAGGGAAGAGGTAGGTGGGAACAGCTCTTCAGGCATATTGACTAACAAGACATGAGTGCTACACACGGGGCATGGAAGGGAGCCCAACATGGATGTGGGAACTTCTGGGTCACACACAAAGTCCTCTATTGCACAACCTGGCACACAGACAGGCAGCTGCCCAACCCAAGTGGGAGACAGAGGCCAACAGCTCCTTGAGTTCTTTCCTGTAATCTGCCTCTATCACAGTCAGGCAGACATCGTAACACTGGAGAAGACTTTTGCACTGCATGACACGAGATTGCTAAAAGTTAATGTAAACTGGCTTGGGAAACAAGTCTCAGAGCAATGTGCAGACATTGATCCATATTACTATATACAAATAAAATTTAACTCCTTCTCAATTACACAAAAATAGGACTCAACAGTGATGTTTTACATAACAGAATAACAGATTGTTGCATTATTCACTGACTGTTGCCATGGTGCTCAGCTAGCCTTGAGTATACTGTCTCCAGGAATGTGCTCCAGGTATCATAATGGGAAAACGCAGTCCAGGACCAACACTGAGTTGGAATTTTTTTTGTAAAACTGTACACTGAGCTGTCTAGATTACTAACATGAAGATCAGTATGAAGGACCACCAGAAGTATTTGGTACTAGCAGTGTTTGTCTGCAAGACTGAGGCCAGAGAAGGCCAGAGTCTTTCACTGTAAAATAATTTGAAAAAAGCCAGGCTTCATCAGCCAGTTTTGAGGATCAATGACTGCTGTAGATGGCTGAAGAACAAGGCAGTCAAGGAAATACATAAAGAAGAAATGTTGAAATGCCTGGACTTCCTGATGAAGACATTTCCCTCAAACACTGCAGCTATCTCAGTGAAAAACAGATGATCCAAATGCATATTTTTCCTTGAACACATTACAGCCATTCCACACAGGTATTGTACTCATCAGCAGTTATTCATTAAGCAGCATGACTAACATCTGTCATGTGGTGTTTGTTCACTCATTATCTGTTCATGGGTGAAGAAGTCTGTTGCAGTGGTATGCAGGTTGTTTTGCTGAAGGTTTTAATTCTTTTTTATTCATTATTATTTAGTATGTGTTACTGTATATTCAGGACACAAAATGTGCTATGTGTAAAGACTTAGGCCACAAGGTGTGAGCAATCCCACAGAAAATTTTTGAACATTCTGCAAATGTCTCGTATCAAATTCCACATGATCTGCAGACCAGCCTTACCCTTTCTGTACGTGCTGGACTGTCCCAAACAAGCAAAACTGCCTGTCACGATAGTATACCCCTCAACTTAAAGCCATACGTGGCTAGATGTATAAAACTTGAAAGCAATGTTGGAGGCATCCAGATTTCTATGGATAAAAAAAAAAAAGTGAAAGATGCAGCGTTGACAGGCATCATAGAGAACAGAGCCATCAACCAGACAAAAATAGACTTCCAAGTGAAAAATGGCACAGGCTTGAAGAGAGGCTTGTAGTTCATACTCAGTACAACACTCAGTCTTTGCCACTACATGACAGGTTTTCTTTGCCCAAATAATGTATTTTATTTGCTCCATTTAAAACATGTTGTAACAATTATTCATTCATATCAGGCTGTTCTAGGAAACATCTGTACAGCAAATGTGTCTTAGATATACAGCTTGGTTGAAAGAGATTTCCTTTTGGACTGGGCAGTCTGAAATAATGACCTATACAAATGATTGATACTTGTGGTATTGCTCACCATAGTGCTATCTGCTCTTTCTCCCCTGTTTTTAAATGACATTTTAAAGTCTGAGTATATAACCCCAACCTTTTTATTAACTAGAATGAGAAGCTGTGGGGTCTATGTTGCAGGTGCTGTGGGTTAACAATAGGGGCACTGTTTAATCCAAGAGAAAGAGAGAGTAGAAAGGGGTCATGAATAAAAGGATATGGGATCTTTTATGAGGTCAGGGGAGGCATTTTAGATCAGGAGGTGCAAAGAGAGGCCAGCTACAGAAAACATTCCTTCTTGCCACACTCACTTGGAGAGCAGCATGAAATTACGCCTTGTAAGCTGTCCTGCAAAAAAACAAAGAAATCAAAGTGAAATACCTACATGCAAGAAGTGTACTGATACTCAGAGGATCACCTCTGAGTAGCTGGAGTATGTTGGCTACAGTTCCCTGGGAAATAAACTATTCTCTGGATTGAGTTCCTTACCAGGGTCACCTCACTGAAACTCAGAGAAACGCAAGGAGATGACAGTCTATCAAGTGCAATAGCATTTCAACACAGGGAAAAATGGTATGTCATTTACAGGTTTCTGTGTTTTTAAACACTGACTGACTCAGTTACTGAGAGTAGTAATTATGCAATCAGTGATTGGGAGTTTAGAGTGGAAAACAGAGATGTTCAATCAAAACTGCAAACAAGCTTTCTATAAAATGCCTGAAAGTGGTTTTGCTCTCATCTGCACTTCATAATTGCAGTAGGTTTAGGGTCATTCATGTCATTCCCTGTGCCTTTAAGATAGCATTTCAGTGGTATAAATTGCCCTTTAGAGACCTAGAGACAGATGGAGAAGAGTACAGTTTCAAAATTTAATCAGATACCTTCTAGTTACAAAGTACAGATGTTCAGGGTCAGGAACACACAAGTCTAATATTGCTATAACATGTCAGGCTACTGATGCTGCTGTTGGGATAACCTAACCATTTGCAGGTGACTAGGAAGGTGCAAGAGCACCAATAGAAAAATTATATCATAGTTTGCCTATGGGAAGAATTCCTCCTCAATACTTTTTTAGCTACTTGCCGTAAGTATTTGCATACCTTCCAGTTTTTAACTGTAGTTTTAAATCAGTGAGGCAATGATTGATGCTCACATTATTCATTGATGTGGCCAATGGCTTCTTACTACTTCATGAAACATCTGCCATTTTGGCCTTTATCGAAAAAAGTTACAGCAGTTTCTCTATGACACTTGTTATTTTAAAAATTTTTATTGTAATGCCTTCAAGTTGATCTCTAGCACATATAAATGCCTTTATTATTGTTGTTATTATTATTACTACTACTACTACAGTTTGGCAATCCTTTTCTCTTCTTAATGTTTCCTTTACATAACTGGGGAATCCCTTGCAAAGACAGCAATGCTGATCACATAACATGTTTGCGGATTTTGTGGTTTCTTCAGTCCTGCTTTTAGGCTGCCAGGAACCTCTTGCAGATGTATTTGCACTGAACACTGTACATGTTAGTAGGAAGGACTGCTTAAGGGGCATGTAATTTTCTATGTAGTCTCACAGGAGCATCAATTGGGCATGACTCAAAAGTTTTACAGAGAGGTGTCTGGATACCTCCTAACTGTGGCAGTTTCTTTGCCTTCAACATTCTCTCCTGTTTATTTACTCAGACTGTTGTGTATTTTCTACTTCTTTCCTCTTTCTCATTCCCCTCCATTCTCCCTCCTCTCATTCACTATGTCTGCATGAGAAATTTCAGCTGTCTCATGTGAGCTGTTTGGTGTGTAGACTCCATATTCCAGCTGACATACCTGTACATCCCAAAATCCTAAGTGTTGATACAGTTGATACAGACAGCTCTGTGGCTTTGAGTATTTTGTTCCTGAGGGAGGGGGAAAAAGAGGGGAGCTGGAGAAGGCAGAAAATAAATTATCCCCACAAAAGCAATGTTTCTAAAAACCATTAATGTCCGTACTACAAACCCTTTGCCACAGTGCATAGCATGTCACCCTAACCTGTCACTGACTTCCTGTTTCCCTGACCCATTTAACTCCACTTCCAGCCCCATTCCTGTAAATCAGTTGGGTTGCCTTCCTTCTTCCTTGAAGTGTGAACAAGGAGCAGCATGCACTTTGTGTGTGACTGAAAGCCACCCCTGGGAAGGGCTTCGTGGGACATGGTGAGCTTCAAGAGACCTTCTACCCAGATGGGGTTCTGAGCATTTGACGGAAAATCACCAGCTGGGGCCTCTCCCTCCATCCCAAACCACAGGCACACACTGGTGCAAACAAGGTCACTTATTTATTAAACATACAAAGCACACGAAGGGAGATACAGTTCCTGTTGTTAAGGATCTGTAATGCACCCGTGTGGACAACATCCCGGGGATGGGGGGGACCTGCCGGCAGTCCCCCTTCTTTTCAGAGCCGTCTCTTCAGAGCTCGCCTTCCCCCTGCACTCCGCCGCACCAGGGAAGGCAGCTCGCCCGTCACAGCCTTCAGCATCGAACAGGAGAAACTCCGCTGAGCCTGGCAACACGAGGGAAAAAGTAAAATAAAAGCGAGGGATGCTACCCCTTCTTCCCTTGATTTAAGGCAAAACCCGGAGTGCAAAGCACGTCCCTGAGCGCACGGACCAGCGCTGCTCGGGGGGAAGGCGCAGGGGACCGAGCACACCTCAGCGACCCCCTCACCCTCTGGGGCAGGGCGAGAGAAGGGAAGGTGGCAGCCCTGCTCCCTTTCCCCCGGGGCGGCCCCTCACCGGCGGGCGAGGGCGATGGCCAGACCCAGCCACCGCTCTCCCGCCCCTCATTGTGGCCACAGAGTAGACCCAGCCCGCGGCGGGGCCAGGAGCGCCCCCGGGGCGCCCCGCCGGCCTTTCCCCCGGCGGTAGCTCCGCATGCGCGGGAGGGTCGGGGGAGGAAGCGGGAGGGCACCAAATTCAAATTGTTGCTGAAGGAGGGAGGGGAGGAAACCAAGGGAAGGAGGCAGCTGGGGGGAGCGGGGCAGAGCGAAGGAGGGAGGGAAAGAGGGAGGAGGAGAGAGTGGGAGGGGAGTGTGGAAGACTAAGGGAACGCGGCAGAGGCCGGGAGAGGAGGCACGGCGCACGGCGGGGAAGGCAGAGGTGTCAGGGGAAGGACAGGGCGGCTTCGGCACCCACTGCCGTACCGCGGGGCAGCCGACCCGGCCGGCCCGCCGCGCTCCGCCCGCCCTCTTTCTGTCCCGCGGGCACCATGGTGGACAGGGGCCCCTTGCTGACCTCGGCCATCATCTTCTACCTGTCCATTGGGGCGGCGATCTTCGAGGTGCTGGAGGAGCCGCACTGGCGCTCGGCTACCGACGACTACAAGCGGCAGAAGACGGAGCTGCTGAAGCAGTTCCCTTGCCTGGGCCAAGAGGGGCTGGACAAGATCCTGCAGGTACAGCGGGCCGGGGGCGGGGGCCGAAGGGTGCCGGGCGGTGGTGGCGGGCGGCGGCAGCAGGTGCTGCTAGCCGCTCCGGAGCGGAAAATGCGGCGCCTTCGGGCGGGAGGGAGCGGTACAGCCGGGCTGGAAAGCCGGTCCGTTCCCTCGGAAAACCTGACCGTAGCTGCCTCCTTACAAAACCCCGTGCCTAAAAACTGTCCCTCGAGCGGGAGCGCGGGGAAAGCTCTCAATCATTCCTAACTGCTTAGCAATAGAGTGATTAGACGGGGCCTTCTTTACCCGTCCCCTCCTCCTCCGAAGTGATAAAGGAGCTCGGGGTTGATTTGGGTTTTAGCTGGTAGGTCCCGGGGGCTGGAGGAGTTGGCTGAGCGCACGGAGTGTGCTCCCCGCAAGCCTGTCTGCTGCGAAACCCGGTAGCCGTGAATGCAGCTCTTGTTTTAGCACCCAGGGTGGTTTCTTCTGCCTCAATGTGTATTGCCTTGTGAGGAAAGGAAGGTGAAACCAAGTGTCTTGATTCTCTTATTCCCCCTTTTTTTTTCTTTTTTCTTTTTTTTTTTTTCTTTTTTCCTCGCTATTGAATACTCTCGTGGGCAAAGCACGCCGGGGTGTCCGAGAGGTCAGTCGGGGTAACTGAGGGAAGGGGCCCAATGGTCCGAAGCGGGGGATGCCGCCAACTCTTGAGCTTTTGCTTCAGGAGAATGACTTGTTTCCTAGTCATAAGGAGTTGATAATCGTCTTATCTCGCTCATCTGGCAGGCTGCCTCTTCAAAGCTAATTATTAATCAATAGCATGTATTAAATCATAGAGCGGTGTAAACTCGGTTAGTGCCTTTTTATGGATGTGTTACACGTTAAAACGTGGTGGCAAGCAATGGTGAAGCATGAAAAACAGACTGCCTAGATATATGGGGCTCCAGTGATGAGAATGAGTCACTTGGGACTTTATTTGAGAATCTTTGTATTAGATCTTCTAGTCATTGTGTTTTGGATATTTTTTTTTAATTTTAAAATTCACTTAGTCTACTAAAATGCTAAAATACAGAAGGCTGGGAAAATGGCTCATTAGTTCTACTGGTGTAATCGATACTTTGCAAGCTTAGAAGAAGCTATGGTTCTTGATCCTAAAAGTTTGTGGTTTAAATTCTTTTTCTTTAGTTGGTGGCTGCTTTCTGTCTGCTTCAGATATTGGAGCTTTCAAATAGTCTTCTTATTGTTGCTTTCTTAGTACTCTATTAAATGTGTTTCTGTGGTGTACAGTGGAAGGGTGGGTGGACACTTGCAACCATAAAGGAGTGTTGGAAAAATGAAGGACAAGCTATGCTTTTTGCATATGTGTTTGCTGTTTAGGTATCTTACTGAAATCTTACTTTAGGTTGTGTATAAAACGTGCTTTAAAGTCCTCAAAAAACAACCAAACAACAAACCACCTCTGTTTGGCCTGGGAAGTTCATTAAGCCTAGCATGCTGAACTTGCTGAAGACATAATGTGTCATCTAGGCTCTGCCTTGATTTAGGGTGAAATTCATGTTAGTATGAGAGAATAACTATTTGGTTTTCTCCCCCATATTACAACCCTGAAGACTGGCAGAAAGGCTTTTCTTAAAATACAAAATGACATCAAAAAAGCTATTGGGCAGTTTTATTAGAGTGAACTGTGCAACAGAGCAACTGTAAAGTTGACATGGGTTCAGAAGCAGTGGGGGAAAAAAAGAGAAGTATAAGGGAAACCGTGGCCAGATCAAAATATTTAGTTTTAACATCTCTCCACAGCACAATGTGGAGGGCCTTCCTTCTTCAGCGCATGTTATCTCCTGGTGATATTTATATTCATGTGATTTTTGTTTTGCCTCTTTGTGACTTCCAATCATGCCTGATTTCCAGACTCAGTTTGCTAGTCTGATCCCTTGTAGCTATTATTTTGTCTTAAGCTCAGGTTGGCTAAAATGTCTTGCCTTGCTGTTACTTCACTCTTAACTGATAACCGGAAACTTTACTGCCTGCTTTCTTCCAGACCTGTAGCTTTGTTCTTGTTCTTCTCCAATTGCTGTGTGGGAAGAAAGGGGGTGGCATTTCTTACAGTGGATGATGGCAGGATGAAATCTAGCCTAGCTGAAGCTAGTCGAGGTAGGGGAATCATGTAAGGACATCAGGATTTCATCCTGAGTAAGCTGTAAAGTATATAAAAAATAGTCTTTGTAGCTGTGCTTTCTCAACCACTATCCATGCTGCTTCTGTTGGATTGTGCTGAATTTTTCAAACATTACTAACATCTGTTCTCTTTCAGCAAATGCTGATCATACTGTTTTCATATTAAACCTCCAAATTTATTCTCTTACAATACATCCAGAATGCAGTTGATTTGAAAACCTGCATTTCCCTTCCCTGCTCTCCCCAAGTCTAAACCCTACCTCAGTTTTGTTTCTTTGAGGCTCTTCCATGTCTCCCTGGACTTGTTGGGGTTTTGCATTATTTGACTCATTTCTCTGTGTTTGTCTCAGTTTTCTAAATGGCATCCAGTCTTCATCTTACGAGACTTTTCTCTCACTCTGCTTGCATACCCACTGACACTCATGTGATTCCAGAGAGCCACATTTAGCTTTGCTTCAAGGATTCTCTTTTTAATACCCTCATTTTAAAATACATTGGATGAAGTTTTTCAACAAATATCACCAACTCTAGAATTCTGAATAGGTGTTAGTAAAATGCAGGGTTGCCAAGAAATGTTCAAATTGAACTAACAGTGCCAGTTTTGTTTCCAGAAGCTGTCTGAAAGGTGACAAGGACTGATGTACCCAGAGATCAATCTCTGCTGCCCTTGCTCCGCACCCCAGGTTAGCTCTTGTGTTCATCTGAGCCTAATGTTGGCTGTTAAGTGCAATGAAAACTGTGTGGAATAGCTGCAAAGTTAGATCTGTAGTGTCATCTTAACCACTTAAATAGACAAATAGGTTATCAGCACAGAGTCTCAATTCACACAGACTGGTATCTCTGTACCAACAGTTTAAGTGATTATTAAGTAGGCTGTTCTGGGTCAAATACTATTTGAAGTTTATATTCTGTAACGAAGATTTCACAGCACATTACAGTAGAAATACACTGCAATAAGTGTTTCTCAAAATGTATTTAATGGACTTTCAGAAAACTCGCAAGCAGAGTGTTGTAGGACATGCCAGAAAGCCAGCTTTTTCCCCTAATGCTAAGAAATATCTAAAAATAAACTTGTTTAAAAGCAGCTTTTGAAAGTCTCTTATGTGAAGAATCCATTTGCTTTTCATTATTGTAATTACTTAGCCATATTTCTTCCCATAACTATAAGAGGTAAAGAAAGTACTTGAACTTCTTGGAGTAATGCTTTGTAGACCCTGGTTTTAAAGGTAACTCTGGACAGAGTACAGTCTGGCTGCTGCCTGCCTTCCTGCCTGTTTTCTTCTGGGTAAAGCTGACTGCTCAAGTGAGAATGTGGCTGAGATGTTTCACATGACAATTTAAAAAGGCTTCCAAAGACAGCCACAGCCGTGTATTGACACAAGGAACTGTGTAATCTGTCTTCACTGTGTACAATTAACTCGGAATAGAAATGTCTCGTAACACTGTGGAATAGTTGCAAAAATATTTTAAATAGTGATATAGCTGTACCATGTTTATTAGCACTGTAGAATCTTAAATGTAGTGTAACACCTCAATCTGTTGATAGAAGTCTGTCTTTTCCTGCCACTTGCTGCTGTGTCCCAGAGTCCTGGGGCTCTATAGACTGGGGTTCAGAGTAGTGATACCTTCATGTACCCTGCAGTAGGAGTGAGTTTTGGAGACAGAAGCAAATGTAAGTCAATTCTGTCCTTTCCCTCTTCCTCATTTCCTTACTCTTACTCTTTATTGCTCCATCCTGATTGTGAAACATCAGCTTAATGATAAAAGGAGCTGTTAGTGAAAGGAGGGGCCCTCTTGACCCTCATGTCACTATTCACATGAACAAACGTTTGCAACACTGGGCCACATCTTATTTACTGGGAAATCTCCTACTGGCCCAGCAAACTGTGAAAAATAAAGTGCTTGCCATTGATAAACATCACGGCTAATGAAAGGAAAGGGTGGAATGTGAAGATGAGTGAAAATGGTTACTTTCAAAACAGAGCAATAAAATGAAAAGAGAAACTGCTGGCTTCATTTAAGAGAAGCAGACAAATATACCAAGTGGGAGAACAAATTGAGGTCTTCGTTCAAAAAGCAGGGAAGACTCTAAACAGGCCTGAGAGATAAGTCTTAGAAACCTTAATGTTCAGACATAAAGCCGAGTGCTGTAAACAAACATTTAAGAGTCTCAGGGAGAGTTTTTGCTAGGATATACATTATGCTAAAGGAAATAACAGTCAAATGGCTTAATCCTGGTTTCTCACCTCTCCTTTTAAAGTCAGGATGTCATCTCCACTCACAAATACTGACAGGTGCATTCCCAAGATTTTGGTTTATGTTTGAGCATGCTGAAATTTGCTTCTAGTTTTGTTTATTCTTAGAGTTTGTCAGTTTTGTTATGAAACTTCAAAAATACTGTTTCATTTGGCGCAGTTTCCCAACATGCTAAATTCCAAGTTGGTACTTAAAGGTTTATATCTGTGCAATACTTTTGAGAGTTTGCAAAGAAGTTTTCTTAAACACCTGAAGTAGGTTTTAAATACTTTTTGTTAGCTCATCATTCCATAAAGAGATTATGGCTTTTGCTTATGGAAAACAGAGTGAACTGTTTATCAACCTAAAGTTAATAGAGGCATATTTTTCACAGTATTTCCCTTCCCCTATGCTCTTCAGGAGGTGTATAAATAAGGGATTGGTTGGTTGCTGTTTAATTTCCATTCCATCTAAGGTACTGAAGGTGGAAGAGGCAAATTTTAGACTGAATTCTGTAGCTGAAAGGGGACACTCAAGACTAAGACGTTAGTATGGACTGAATGCAGTAAAACTGAGCAGCTATCAAGCAGGACAGGTACCTGCCAATGGAAAATCTTGAACTGCAAATTAACAATGACATCTAATACCTGTCATATAAAACCTTAATTAAGGTTTATGTCTGAAACATAGGCATTGCTAGATTTTTTCACATATGTATCTTTAGATGTGCAACCTCTAAGCTCAGCAGGGATAGATTTAGGTAAAAATGTGGGTCTACTGTCCACAGTGCTCTCTGGCATCTCGGGCTATGAGTTGTGGAGAGAACTGACAACAGTCAGTAATGTACAGAGTTATGTAATGCATAATCTACAACTTTTCCCTGTGTGTTTCTATATGCAAAAACATGCAGGTAGGCATGTTTTTCTGTTGTTTTTTTTTCCTTCTCTGTTTAACCATTAAATTGTTTAAACGGTGTTAGAATATAGTTAAAGAAAGCTGATAGTGCATACACTGCAAGTCTCTTTGCTGATGGAGCAATAGCAGTTGATCAGAAGTTATAATTTTCATGCTGTGGGCTTTTCCTTTTTCCTGCTATGGACTTAATCCTTGAGTGTTTTTCCTTATGTTACTTTAGGACAGAATGTTCGTATTACCTGACCTGTTACCTTCTGTTACTGGGTGTGCTTTCTGGCAAGTTCTGTTATAGAGACCATGCCATGCTAGAAGATTTGCAGGTAATCAACAGCTGGTTGTATTCAAAGATCTTGGAACCACTTCTTTGGTTCATATTTTAGATAGGTTATTGTAAGATAACCTCTGTAGCCATGGTAACAGGGGACCACTAGAAGAGTTGCACTCTTCATCCAAATTAAAATACCACTATGGTCACAGCTTTAGCTCTTTATAGTGCTAGAAACATGGTCAGTTGAGCCATGCTTAGAAGCAGACTGAATCTGTATAGTGTGGCATGCAATAGGCACTGTGCAGTTTTACTGGCAGTTTATTGAAGGGATGGCTTGGGCTTGAAGGCATGACTCTATATTACTTTATTTCCTGTCATCGCCCCAATTCAGGTTCCTCAACAGCACTGCTGGTTCTAGTGTTACGAGATCTTTTCTCTAAAACACGGATTTTTATTTTTTTTTTTTTTTAGTAGGAAACTTCAGACTGGCCGTTTGGTTTTTATGTCTACCCTCTTATTTTATCCTATCTTCACAGGAGAGTACTGTGTTAATTATATTCTTTTCTATATTTTAATTGTAGGCAGGAGAGCTCTCTCTTAGGCATGCTTTGCCCTAGCAGCTCTATTTACATCAAATCAATAAGGAAGTTATAATTTCCTTCGGCTTATGGTGTGTGAACTTTAGTGGATCAAAAACACTGTTAGGTGCAAAGTAGCTTCTGAAATGTCTTAAACTCAAACCTTGCATGCTGTTTTCTCAAGAGAAAGAAACATGAGTGATTAAAAGGGAACAGGAAGTTAAGAATAGGTGGTATATCAGCCTCTGAATCTGCAATCAAGTTCCACTATGTGTGTATGTAGTGTTTCTTATGATGGAGCCGTTTTTTTGTTGGTTGTTTTTTAACTCCTGTTGTGGGATCAATTGCTGCAGATCAGCCCGTCTGTAGGACCATATTTCTGCCTTAATGAAAAGGTAGACATTTATCATTGTTGAGCAAACTGGCAAACACAAAATGGACTTTGTTCTGTGGTGACATCTTACAAATGTTGTGTCAGTGGTTTCCAAGTGCTAAGAAACAAAACTCAGACCTGTGTGTCTTTCTGAGGTTGTAACAGTTGCAGAAAACCTCCCAGCAGGACCTATCACAGGTCTGTCATGTACCTATGGTCGTCCTACTTAAGAACAAATATGTAAGTTGTTTAACATTAATTTGGACTTCAAAGTAAGTCGTAAGACTGCTAGAAAATGGTAGCTAGTGAGCTGGGAAGCATAAATATCAGATATGATAAAGAATTTTTGGTAGCTTTGCTAAGATATCAAATTCATCAGTGATAACTTCTTTGTGTGAGTTCCAAGTGCTCCTATTGCTGCTGCGCTTTTGTATTCCCAACCCAGTCGAAGGGAGTCAAAAGACTTTTCTGTAAAGTTTCTTAAGAATCATGTGTGGTCCTTTGCCAGAGAAACAGCAGCTCTAAGTGTTCTGGCCTCTGAGGGAAGTGAGGTTGATGAGTCTTCTCCAGCAACCAAGGAAATAGGGGAAGGCATCTGGGTCCAAGCAGCTGTATAAAGAGAAGGGATGTAATCCAACTCACTGGTGGTACCAGCTTTTCTCCCATGGCTTCTCTTGCAGCAGTCTGGCTGGAACCCTCACTCTGGTACTCACCTGTTATAGTTGCTGCTTCATAAAATGTAATACAAATATGTTAAAATCAAGTTAAATAGTCCAACTAGGATAGCTTGCCAGTTAAGTTACAATTTCAACCTTCCAGCCTGTGTTAAGTGGTGACTATGTGACTTCAGAAAGACTGCAGAGGGCAGTCATTAATGCTTGCCTGGTAGGCACAAGGGTTTTGGAAGGGCACTGAAGTTTAGGCTTAGAAAATCACTAGATTTATAGTTTATACGTAGAAAATCAGTGCACTTTGAAGGCTTTTCACCTGTGTCACCATCAGTTTTCCCTTTTAAAAGAATACTTGCATGTTCCTGACTCTAATTTTTTTTTCTTCATTGATTTTGGGGTGGAAGGCAAGAGAAGGGAGATAAAAACTGAAAAAAATTGAAGATTCTTCTGTTGTAGCAATAAAACCAGCAGCTACCATGTCTCTATGGGATCTGTAACAGTACTACTAGATTTTCAAGGTAGTATCTGAGCTGGATTGTGACTGTAGGATAATTATGTTTTTTCACAAAGTTGCTGTAGTGTCTTGCAAGGTCCTACAGCTGCCAACTTGATTAATGAAATGAGCATCAATGTCTTTATCTTATATTTAAGAGAAGTAAAATATAGTTCACATTCTGAGAGTGTGTTGGCTTTATTTGCATGTGCTTTAAGAATGCTTTCTCAGTTCTGATACAGTTGGGCAGTTGGTTATTTGGACAGATGTCTCTACAGCTGGCTTCTTGTTGTTTCCTAGTGGAAAAACACTGCAATGAAGTAGTTTCACACTAGGCACTGATTAGGTTCTTTTAGCTGAATTCTGTGTGTATTTCTTAGGAAAACAACCTCGTTTGAGGTAACTGCAGCTTTTCTGTGGGTTTGATGAGTTGCTGAGCATCCTGTGTGCCTAACAGCTTTTAAGTTTGAGGGTTCTATACTTAGCAATGTGCAAGTGCTTCCTCTCTCTCAGCTTCTAAGAAGGTAATAGATGTCTCCTGAATGGTTGGAGATGTCAGTTGCAGGAAATCCGGGCTAGGAAGGAAAAGAGTGTAACAAACAGAAGGCAGCAAATAGAGTGTGTCTGCCAGCTCATCTCTCTTCCCTTGAGTGCAGAAACAAGAAGATGGAGAGGTTTGGCTTTCCTACATCCTCAGGAATGGGGACAGTTGAGAAATGACAAGGCACAGAATCTGTTAATTACCTGCCACATATAAATGTGGTACATTACTCCAAGCCTTCAATTTGTCTCGTGATGGATGTTTAGGAATGGCCTGCAAATATTTGGGAAAATTTATGAAACTGGAAGTGTGCTGAGTTGGTAGTCTTAAAGTTGAAAGACTTTTCAGTTGACTAAACTTGTTTTTATACTTTTTCAAAACACATTCTTCAGGATATATGCAATGACTTTTTTACCATTTTCCTCAGGAACAAAATGTGGTATAGGACTGAAATATTACTGAGAAACTATCAAAGCAGTATCAAAAAGCACGTGCTTTTTGTCTAAGTTATTGATTGGAAGCTCTCGTGAGAAGAAAGCCTTTCTGTGTGCTTACTAATATGGTGCTGAACATAATAAAATGCAGAAGATTGTGTTCCAGGGTGCATGTTGTGTGTGTGGTTTTTTAATGTTATGCTTTTCCTACAAAAATGAGGTTTGTGTGTATGCTGTCACATGTTTAAGAAATATTCTAACATATAGGCAGCTCTCACCAGCAAACTGATGCTATTATCAGGTTAATTCATTCACTCAGCAGAAGAAACAAGATAGCGTAGGCAAGTTATGCTACTACAGGTCTGTGAGTGTCTAGGTCAGACTATTTCCCAGCAAGCTTATCTTAGTTACTGATCACATTTCTTTCTATCCTGCCTTAGTTGTGCTGGTTCCTGTATCTGTAGCTGTACTTGAAAATATTTGTCCAGAGCGGCCTTCTCTGCCAAACCTCCTCAAAGATCAGTCGTGAGGTAATCTAATGTTGAAAGGATTTGTAGTAAGTAACATAACAAAGTTTTGTTCCAGGTTAAGACCTGGATAAAGCTAAATATATAGTTACTGAAGTCTCAAAGAAAATTGTGTTTCTGTGGCAGGTTTTTTTTCCCCTCCTTGTTACTCATAACATAAACCCACCACCTTGCTATTTATATGAAGGATCCTGCCCATATTGACACAGTAAGCCTGCCTTGCCTTGTCTCTTCCTCCTGCTGTCTGATGGACTGATACAGGGAGAGGGAATAGTGTGGTTGAGGCTTTATTAAATGTGTGATTCTCTGTAAATTTCGACCATAAAGGTGAGTTAGAGGTTCTGTCCCAAACAGCAGCCAGTGGTGTGACTCTTGTTCCTTTTCTGTAGTTCAAAATGTCATTACGCTGCTCTACTCAAGTCTGATTACTTTTAGGTTTTATCATCCATTTGCTGTTATTGGAAAAAGTACTTTAGCATGTGTAAGCTCATGGAAAAATAACAATTGTTTCAATGGGACCTGGGTTTTTTGTGGGCTTTGTTTTGTTTTTTTCCATTCTGGTTTTTTTTTTGGTTTTGTTTTGTTTGGGTTTTTTGGTTTTTTTTTAATTACTATTTCTTTTCACTTTGTTCTCCATAAGACATATTGAGATGTGTGATGGTACACTTTGGCAGCACCTTTCTAGTTTGTCATCAGAGAAGCAAGACCTTTAATGTAGTGAGATTCAGGGATGAAGTACAAAAATGCCTGTGAAACAAAAAGTCCTGTAACATCTTGGTCCTAGCTACTAAAAAACAAACTCCAAACACTTTTTAGTGTATTCTAGCAAAGTGAATTTCTGCAAATTTCTTAACCTGAAGAACGTTTTTGTGCACGGCTTTAAGTGGGAGAGAGCAAAATATGCTTCTCAATGCAATGATATTTTATGCAGCAATTAATTTACTGAGTAGAAAAGCTTATTCAGGCCTCTCTAAGCAAAGCTGTCAAGCTTGGATCACCTGTGTTTTGACTTTCCTAATGAATTGCTCTTATACACTGAAAGCACGGGGGGCATGAGGAAGGAAAAGTTATGTTTTGTTTGTTTTTTTTAAACTCAGCTTCCCCTTTTAATTCTTGTGTCTAGTATCAAGTCTTTCATGTCTAAATATTTCAGTTTGTACCATTTTATGAATGGATGAAAAGCTGCAGAGATTAACTAGATTGCTGGGTTGCTGCTCCAGGTCTCCAGGCCTTGTTTGAATAAGGAAAAAAAAAGTTTACAACACTTCAAAGAAATGTTCCAACCCCATGCCATCTAGTAAATCTCAATAAAATGTTTTTATTGAAACTAGGATTGTTTTGGTTTAATTTAAATCTACTTAAATCAATTGCAGCTAATCTGAAATACATTATTTTGGAAACTGACTGCTGCATGGGTTAGCATCTGCTTATGCAATCGGTAGCAACTCTGTTGCAATAGTGTGGTGTAAACACTGTCTTGTTCTAACCCTGCCTGACATAGGTTACCAACTGGTGTGAGGGCTTGATTAAACTCTTGACTCTTCTGCTTCCATTTTCTTATCTCTAAAGTGGGGACAACAGTATTTTCCAAAGCCCTTTTAAAGGGGAGTTGGCTACATTAGTCACCATGTACGTATTCAGATAGGAAGGAAGCCTAATCTGCTATTATAGATTATTCCAACTACTTAATTTCAGCTGATGCAGCGTAAAAATTGTTGATATACTTTCTTTTCTTCACACCAAGGAATAGTGTGTGATAAGCATATTGGCACAGAAGTCCTGAAAAATAAGCTATATTCATGAAACTATGAAATCGTCTGTTAGATTTTATTTCTGAATGAGAGTAGTGGGAGGCCAAATAAAAGTTGGGGCACTCAGCATCTGCAGAACAGCTGTAGTTCTCATAACCTTTAGTTAATTTGTCTTCAAAACATGTCTATGTGGAACTTGGGAAAGTGAAAAGGAAACAGTCCTATAATTGCATTAATCACAAGAGCACAGGAATGCTAGTAAAGCACTAAATATGCTTTTCATCAAAATAGTTTAATAACTAGTTCATTAAACTGGACTCTAGTCCTGAAATTACTAGGGAGGAAATCTGTATCAACTGCTAAATTCTGTAGTCACGATTTGTCAAAGAAGTCAGCTGCCTTTTCAAAACTGTTAGTGTTTCTGCCCATTGCATGGAAGTAGAAAGAAATCAAGTTAAGCAGTATTAACTTCATTCACGCATATGATCTGAAAGTATCACAAATAGGTAAGCTTCAGTGTTAAATTCTGCAGTGACAAAATAGTTCCAGTTAACTAATTTGCTGAATTATGAGTTTCACTTATTATTTAACAGTGCTGAAAGCCACAAAAAGGAAATAACCTCGTTGATCTCTTTCCATTAATATCCCTCACATTGTTTGTCCTATGAATTATGACTTATAGGAAAATTAACTGTCCGTGCTATACATCATACACAAGTCTTAAACAGTGCATGCTGTAAAAATATTGACTTACCTCCAAGAGGTTAATATCCATACAAATTCGAACTTTTTTCCAGAGGAAACAGTAACACCTATTTGTACTGCAGAATGGAAGTAGAGGTTCATTTGTTCAATAATAATTTTTTTTTAATGGGCTCTTACCATCTCAGTGTCTTCTGACTTCATGTTTCATCCTAAAATAGAAACTATTCCACAACTTGGGGGTTTATTGCAGAATTAATTCATTCTCTCAATGCAGTCATTCACCATTATTCTTCTTTTTCATGCATCTGGGCTGGGAGGTCACTTACAAAGCATGCTGTGGGCTGGTTGTTATGGTGAAGTTTAGCAGCAGGACAGCAAGGATTGGTAGTGAGGGAAAACTTAATCATTCAACTGTAACGGTTAAATTTGACAAAAGTCTTCCAGATTCATCATATAGCAGCTTACGACTACTTTGGTTTCCCTTCAAACAGTGACTTTAAGTTGTTCTTTGCTTTCTCTTACGTGCTTTGATTGCATGCTCGATTTAATTTTTAAGAGTGAAAACTGTTGATACAGCCACAAGAGTTTGTTGTTATACACTTAAAGTACAGAATCAACAACAAGTGTTTCCTGAGCCTTGACTACTCACAGCTTTTCAGTCAAGTCACATGAGCAATTCTGGCTTGGTCTCAACTTGTCTTTGTAAGGAAGAAGGGGCAAGTGTTTAGGTCCAGCTTTGCTTGGACTGAACATCCTTTTGTGACCTTATTCTGGAACTTACTGTGTGAAAACTGGAGCCTCAGACTTGGGCATTCCTTTCAGTGGAGGTAGTTTGGGAAAACAATGGCAAGTTTCCACGAGGATGAAGAAAAACGCAAAAAACAGAACTTGCAGACTGAAATAAAAAAAACTTTATCCAAATCCTGGCTGGGCAGAGTACAACAGGTTTCCACAAACAACCATGTACACAGCGTGGGGACTTTTTAGAAAACACTTGTGTCTTTTGACTAGAAGTTTCACAAACTGTTTTTTTAAAATGCTATTTTGTAAAAGAGAGGTTTATGATGGAAAGCTGCAAGGATAAATGTAACTCCTGCTTTGCTTTTTACAAAACAGAAGAAAGAAGACCTACCCTTCTTCACTCCCCACCTCCCCAGCTGTGTAGTATCTCTGTTGTAATTCTTGTTTAGAGCTCTCTATTATCAGCTGGAATGTTTTCCTGCAAAATATGCTTAATCTGAAGAGGATACCTCTTGTATTATTTCTGTTGATGTCACAGCCATCTGTAAACCTTCACTTTTTACAAGAGTGTGAATTATCGTTACAAAATCACTAATCTTGTATTCTACTTATCTTAAATGTGGCCCTAAGATGAGGCTTCACAAAATCAGTAGGGCCATCTATCCACTTTGTAGAACCACTAGTGTGCTCAGTAAAGCAAATTACATTTATTTTATGGTGCTCAAGCTGTATTGAAAGACCTTTTTAAACTTGTTAGAAGTCTGCCAGGAAAAATTGTAAATCAAGCTAAGCCTGCAAAGTTTTGGTGTTCTATTTATCAGTACAGTTGTTTCTTTCCAAGTAACTTGGTTTACTTTTTAGCAGTTATCTCTCATCTATTCTGCATCTGTAGCCCTTGTCTGCCTCTGTTCCCATTTCTTCCAGGCAGATGACCAGAACTGTAGAAATGGTACCAGCTAGGTTTCACCAGTGCTTTGCAGAATAACAAGACATCTAGAAAGATATTTCAAGCATCTTGCTCTTCCTTGAACTTCTTCCTCTGCAGAAAAAATTGCAGTGAGTGACCGGGACATCCTAAAGCTGAATTTAAAACCACTCAATTTTTGAAACATGGTTCTTCAATATGATATTTTATCCCTGCAGCTAAAACAGTAATGGTTTAGTGTAAAATTGGCCAGGGCTGTTGAGCAGGCTTTTCAAAACAGCTGAACAATAAATGTTCAACACGCCTTCAACACAAACACCTTTTCCAAAGCCTACAATGTCACCAGATTTACAGGATGCCCAAGTACATGGATTATATGAATGAAAGGTCTTGTGCCATCCTTGCTAATGTCTGAAATGATGCCAGTAATCAACTGCAAAAGATAGGGCCAAAGCAACAGCTGATTGCTCTGCCCTTCATTTTTTTTAAGGTTACAGAACTGATGGGGCTTATCACAATCCATGTGCTACCTGTATTAGGCCTTATCTTTTCTAAATAAAACTGTGACAAAACTTGTATTGCTTTCAAGGGCAGTAAAGTGCAGTTTCAAGACAGAAGTTCTGGAGCTCTCCTCTTACTTCAGGCTAATTGAAGGAAAAATTAGTTCATGGCAATGACTGGAGGATGAAGTTATAGAGACTACATAAATTTTAATGCAAGGTGTATTTTACTAGTCTGCTCTTTTGTGGGAGGATGGTTTTCCAGTGGTTCTTTTTGATAGGCAGCTATTTTCATTGTTAAATCAACACTTTTTTCCTGGAACTACTGTTTTTTGATTAATTTTCAGATACTGCAGAAGTTGGGAAGCTTGGGAGGGTTAAGTGGTTCACTTGCTCTGCATCCACTTGTTTGTCCCACAGGAGATAGTTCTCTCATCATGTCAACAGTGTTTGTTTCTCAGGATATTTTCCATTAACTTTAAAAATCTCAGCCCTATGGTTCTCCATACCAAGGAACAGATAAAAAAACAAAACAAACCAAAACAAACTCCCCCCAAAAAACCAAAAGATTACACTTGCATCTTGTTCCCTTATGAAACTCAAAAATACCAACACGTTTTATGAAGCTCTGTGTTCACCCTGGTGAGAATGCAGAAGTGATGGTGTTAGCCACAAATGCTGATGGAGCAAGTGATCTTGCAGTTCACAGCAGAAATACTAAGACTCATTCTTTCTCCAAGTAGAATCATTTGTAAGGACTTGTAGCTAGAGTAGAATTCATTGTAGTGATCAGCTTTTACATCTTTATGAACTACTCAAATGGTAAGCTTGTGGATGTCTGGTTTTAATTTGGGGACAGAAGGGAGCTGAAGCAGGTGAAGGGAGGAGAAAATAATATTGAATATATCTAATGGTGGCACTGTGGAAATGCTCAATGTATTTATTCTCACTTCTTCTGTATTTTGTTTCATCCTGCTCATGCTTTGTCTAATTTTAATCAACTTTCCAGGCAGGGAATAGGGGGCACAATTATTTACCTTCTTTATTCCCAAACAGTAATATGGAATTAATTTGACAATAGACTCACAAAGTGTTTCCACTGGACTGTGTCCTCAGGCTTCCAGACTCATAAATATTAGCCACAATTAAATTTTATGAGTCTTTCAGGTTCAAGCAAGTATGGTTCTTTAAATCTCCTCTAAATTAATGATTTATTGCATGGCCTTCAGATGAGGTAAAACAAGGGTAGAGCATGCATATTCTAATTTTACAGGCAAAAACCTTTCCTCTTCTTGTCTCTGACTGATTAGAGCTATTTCTGGTTAATAAAGATTGTGCTTGAAGGTCATGATTTGTTCTGCTCAATCTGGATTAACAAATTGCCTTTCAAAGGATCACTTAATCTAGTTAAATTGTAATAAAAAAACCAAACCAACAAAGAGAAAACCAAACAAAACAAAAAACAAACACCAAAAAACAAACACCCTAGTTCTTTTTTTCCCAATTAGAAAGCATACAGAGTAAAAGAACACAATGGCAAGAACAGACTCATGCTTTTAGTCCTGTCTGTCCAGGTAACGTATTTCCTTTCTTCACTTGGTTGTCAGTAGCAGCAGTTATGCATTAACAAATCTTGATGCTTGATCCCTGGTAAAAAAATTTAGCTTTTAAATATTGTTCCTCCACACACATTACACATGAAAAAAACAAAACCCAGGAGAGAGAATAGCCTAAAGTGCCCAGATTTAATTAAATTTTCACTCTGTTCCTTTTGAGACTCAGTCCTCTGAAGAACTTCAACCACTGTTTAACACATGTATTGGTGGTGAGTTAAAATAATGATGGGGGGAGTGCTGTGGTAGGAGAAAATTCCTTTCCACTATGCAGTATAGTTAGAAGGTCTCTTCTGCAAGGTCAGGGTGGATTTTTAGACCATTTGTCTAAAAAGCATGGGGGACCTGTGACAATAGAATCTCTTCAGTTTTATTTAAGATGGCATTGCATACAAGCACTTTTGAAAAAACTTTGCACACAACATTTTCAGGGAATCGTGCAGTAGTGCACTACCCCATAGCAAGGATGCTCACGTTCAAATCCTCTCTGTACATGCTGGTTATTCTGTGATTGGGTAGTGTGACTTCAAATAGAACAACTAACTTGATAGAACCTCAGGTGTAAATAGGAATTGGCTTATTCAGTCAACAAACTGTCTCTTTTTCAAAGGTATCTTAGAACTCACAGATGGTAGTTCCAGTTTTCTTTGAGATATTTCTGTGTTCTTCCTCAGTTCTGAGCACTTAAACCTCAAATGAAGCTTCCTCAGTACTACTTACCAGTATTTTCCAGCATAAAAGTATGTGTGTAGGGTTAAGTTGTGAATGTCCCTCCTCAAGCTCAGTCCTGTTCTTCAAAGGACAGGCTTTCTTCACAGTGGAGTGATGAAGTCTGTCAATATTTTTACCTCCACTGAAGACCATGTGTGTTTCTCCATGTTTGTGGTATCTTCTATGCCTAGGTGTATGTTTAGCACTGTGATACTTGGGTGCAGTTACTGGAAAGCCTGTTCAGCTTTCCTGGCTAATCAGTAAATTTAAAGGAATCTGCAGCTCGAATCCATTGCTTTCTTCATATCATGTACTTCATTACTTTCATTGTGATCTATTTCAAAGTCCAGTACCAGACAATATATGCCACACTGTGTTAGTTACTAGTATAATCTACTAGTAAAAGTAGAAAGGCTGCTTTAAAGAAAAAGAAAAAAGCTAGGCACATCAAAGTCTAGGAACACGAGTTTCCCCAATACTTATTTACACAAGAAAAAAGAATTGTGACAATATGGCCTAATTAAGCAGTCAAGACCAAGGTACATGAAAAAAGCCTTCTGCGTGTGCTATATTCTAAATAAAGAGACACAAGTGATACCTGGTTTGCTGTCCTGCTATATAACCAAGCTATGCAAAGTGAAAACCAGGCATGTATTTATGCTCATTCTTTAAATATCAGGCTTAGATGAAGGGACAGCTCTGTATGAAATGGCATGTGCTGCAGGCTCGCTTAGGTAAGAAAAGGTATGAGTACAAAGAAGTCCAAGTTGCTGACAGACCAAAGTTAAGTGTAATGAAGGGAGAGCAATAGTGTGTCTTGCTTCTGTAATTCATTTATGCATTGGGAAGCGATGTTGTGTGAATGGAGTGAAACACTAAGAAGTTTCCTGAGTAAAGGAAGAATCAACAAAATTACCTAAACTTTCTCTGCAGGTCAAGTTAAATCTTGTTTTAAAATCTTCTGGATAAAATGTGGTATCTACAGTGCATTTGGCATATATATAAACCTTTTGCTTTTGTATGCTGAGGTACTTGTGGATCATTTACAAACACTTAGCAAATTTAAATAGCTGTTATAATTACTTTGCCAAAACCAAAAAAAACCCGAAACACGCACTGATAAGTTGAAGCAGTTGAAAGAGAGCTTTAGGTTCTCCTTTCTCTGAAGACCAGAAAACTGGCAAGGTAACATTCTGTCTGCTGTATATTGGTAGGAGTGTGAAAATACCAACTTGTTCTGGAGCTCATTTTCCTGCTGCTGGAAAGAAAACTCTCCCATGAAGTATGTATACCCAGATTTTTCTAGGATTTGTTTGTTTGTTTTTTTTTCCTCAAGTGGGAATTTTCAAAAATTTGCCCTTTGATAGGAACTGTATTTTACTGTTGATTGAAAAATGCAAAATATGTTTTTTAGTTGCAATAACACTTAATCAACCATTGTATAAATGCAGTGTATGACAGCAAGGGGAAAAATTGTCCCCCTTCTATTTGTACTTGATCTATGCAGGAATGTAAACACTGGGACTAACACTTGCTCTCCAGGGTTTGTTTTTTATTTTTGTTGTAGTGCGGCTCATACATAAGGGGTAAAGTATCCTGTATTGCCATATTGAGCTCTAGCTTTTCAGGTCATGTTCATCAATGCATTTGTTTAGGTTTGGTTTTTTGCATTTGTCAAAACCAAACATGAAAGTTGTGTGTTTTAGAAGTAAAAGTTAACATTATTGCCTCAATGCCTACTTCCTTTTTTTTTTTTTTTTTTGCCTCCATTTCAACTTTGACCTTGTGTTAGGTAGCTACTGGCCATAACCCCATTGTGCTATTAGAAAAAAGCTAATTCTGCCTTGGAGTTTACATTTTTTCAAGTAGACTGTACAAATTCTAGGATTAGGAGGAGTGTTGGAGAACTTAGCAACTCTTGGTATTGGCCAGCCAGGAAGAAACGCTGCACACAGCAGTTGAATTCACTGCAGATTCACTCCTATGTGCTCAGTTGATCCGGAATCAGACTTGTGTAGTCAACTGATGTCCTCTAATAAATGTGGAATTTATGAAATCCCACCATCCTTCTCTAATGCAGGTGCTGCTGACTCATATCCTGCACCTCTTGCCCCAACCACCTTCCAACTCAACTTTCTGCATAGGTCAGGAAAGGCCAGGAAAACTTCAACAGGTTAGCAAGACACAAGGGTGTTGCCTGTTAGATGGAGACAATGTGGTTCACTCCTCTTATTTTTCTTTGTACAAAAAAGGTCGCAAACCATTCCCCACAGAAGTGAAGTAGGAAATCCAGGACTCGGCTAAAAGACTTCTTTCTCCATCTGGCATGGTTCTTGTCCTGACAAACACGCAATTCATACTGTGAGCACAGATAATGCTCAGAGGGAAATGAGAGGTCAGGTATCCCAAGTCCTGCTGGTTAGCATAGTCCTGCAGAGGCTGTGAAGTGGTAAGGCAGCCCAACAGGGTTGTGCCTTTGGCCCGCTGTGCTGGCCCTGCCTGGTCACCTGCCAGTGTGTTTTAGGCAGCTGGGAACTCGAAATGAGCAATCAGGATAAGCCTGTCATTACACTAGAGATGGGAGTGAAAAAAAGGATGGCAGGAACCACAAGTCCATGTTCCTCTGGTGACTGAGATGTTCTCGAGGGGTGTATAGTTACTACCATCCTTCCCTGACAACTCGTGCCTTGAGTGATTATGCACCAAATGTGCCAGGTGCCAAGCAGCTGTATTCTAGGCTGTGATTTTTCTGTATTCTAATATTCAAAGAATTTTTTTCTTTTTTTCTCAGCGAGAAGCAATGTATTGTTTCTTTGTGCACAGACAAGTGTATAGCAGCCCTCCTAAAGAGAACATTGAAATAGCTGCTCTTTCTGCTGCCTCAGTCAAATCAGTTAACCTTATGTATATTCTCCCATCTCAATCAATGTTTTCAAATATGTAAGGGGTGAGTGTCAGGGAGATGGAGTTAGGCTTTTCTCTATGGTGACCAGTGATAGGACAAGGGGTAATGGGTGTAAGTTGGAGCATAGGAGGTTCAAGTTGAATATCAGAAAGAATTTTTTTACTGTAAGGGTGACAGAGCCCTGGAACAGGCTGCCCAGGGGGGTTGTGGAGTCTCCTTCACTGGAGACATTCAAAACCCGCCTGGACACGTTCCTAGGCGATGTACTCTAGGTGGCCCTGCTCTGGCAGGGGGGGTTGGACTAGATGATCTTTCGAGGTCCCTTCCAACCCCTAGGATTCTATGATTCTATGATTCTATGATTCTATGATTAAAAGTAATTGGGAGAAATGGTTTCTTTGGGTTTTACTCATTGGTAAAACCATTAGTTGCATAGTTGGCTTCTCTTTCCCCTTCCTTCCTCAAACCCCAAGCTGCCAAGATACTTTAGTGAGGAAAATATTTTCTCTGATGCCAGTATTGTCCACTCAGTCAGGACACATTGGAGGCAGAAGGAATGCTGTGAGGAAGAAATTTGACTGTAAATATTTTTTTCACCTTTTTTTTTTTTTCTATCTCCACCTGTTAGAACTCAATGCAATAGATTCTGGCATTTATTTTTATATTAAATATATATTTGTTACTTACAAATTAGACACACAAACTAATTCAATAGGTGATCTATGACAGCTGTCATCCAGGATTCCTAGCTCATGTATCTGCTGCTCTTGATGTAGCTATCAAGTGCCTGCAAATTTAGAATGTGTGTGTGAAATATCTTCTGCTGCTTTTAATATGCAAGCACGTGTGGAAGTGCAACGTGCCAACTGGGCAGGAAATTTCTGGCTATGGCAACCGTGCTGCCTGTCTGCATGATGGGTTTGAGGAAGCTGATCTGTCAGCCTAGCTGTGACCACCCACAGACTTTTTGCCTTAAAAAGGGATACTGACTGAGAGAGTTTCTTTTTGCTTTATTTACATGTAGTCTTGTGATAATATTATCTAGATCAGCAGAATTTTTTACTGTATATCTGACCTGATAGCTTTAACGTGTGACTCAGTTTTTTTGTTCTTTGTAAGATAATGCTAGCAATTAGTTATGTTTTGATTGCATTTTAAAATCTGATTATCATAAGCAGCTGACTGCTACTCCAGCTTTACAGATGGAGCTAGAAAACCAAGGTAATTGCAAAAATCATGGGGGACAAGTGTGTACAATTTTCATGGCGTGGATTTAATTTTTTTTAATTTTACGAGTCATTTCAGAGTAACCTCAAGCCTTTTTTTTTTTTTTTTTTTTTAAAGCCATGAAAAATGTCCATAAAACTACTTTTACTACTTCACCCATTTGTTTTGCTCTGCTACTGGACTTGCTTAAAATTAAAATCTGCTTAAAGATGAACAACAGCATAGAGTTTCATCTGATACAATAAATTTAATCATTATTACCCTGAACAATATTATTATAATTGGCTAATTTTTTAGTATTGTCTGTATTCCAGATCAGGTAACTCTTCCACAGTTTTCTGCTTTTTTTCCAAATTGTATAAAGTATTTGGATGTTGATGTGAGAAGAGATTGCTGTTGAAGCTTTATTCCTTGGAGGAACATCTCTAAAGTACTTGGTCGGTTGGTAATTCTCGGGTTTTTTTCTGTGCATGACATGTTTAAATTCTCTGTTAAGAGACCTTGAGAAAGAAGCAAAATTACTGTTTTCCATCAGAGTCAGAAGTGGGGACAAAGCCTGGGAGCCCTGAAAGGCTGCATCAGTTATTGCTTTAATGGCCTCTGCTTTTGGATGCAGCAGCCAGGTGGGGTTGTCTTTTATGCACATGGCAACATTCTGAGAATAGAATGAAAGCCACTGGTTCTGATTTGGGGCTTAATAGTTCAATTACGTCTCCTTTCTTACGGAGAAACACTTTGCTTTTTCAAAAGAGAAATGTTCCTACCACTGGGAGAAGCTTAATCTGCCCCAATAACATGGGATGCTTTATCTTCTTCAACAGAGACCTGGTGATAGCTGGCTGTTCTTGTGTAATCCACTGCCTATGGGGCAGGATCTCTTGCACTAGTTTATGTGGTCTATTTATTGTCTTGTGCCTTTAGTCTGGCCCATCTGTCTTTCTGTCCATAAGTGACCCACAAGTCCTTTTTTCTTCCTATTGCTCATTGTTAGCAGACCCAGCTAATCCTTCATTAAGTGCCTAGGATTTCAGGCCAACTATGAAATTATCCTTACTTGATATGCAAAACCTGTATCCCAGCTTTCTTGCTGTCCTTAAATCTTAGACTAATATCACTAAACTCCTGGGAATCCATGCACCAGTACATCTTGGGGCCACCCAACTGAAAAGCAGCTGTGCAGAAAAGGACCTGAGGGTCCTGGTGGACATCAGATTGATCAGGAGGCAGCAATGTGCCCCTGCAGCAAAGGTGTTCAAAGGTATCCTGGGATGCATTAGGCAAAGCACTGCCCACAGGTTGAGGGAGGTGATTCTTCTCTACTCTGTACAGGTGAGGCCACACCTGGAATACTGAATCCAGTTCTCGGCTCCCCAGTAGAAGAAAGACATGGGGCATGCTGGAGAGAGGCCAGCAAACAGTCATGAAGATGATTGAGGGACTGGAGGATGATGCTCAGTCCTCCTAGGAGGAAAGGCTGAGTTGAGACTGTTCAGCCTCAAGGAGAGAAGACTGAGGAAGAGGTCATCAATGTATAGAAGTACCTGAGGGACAGGGTAAAATGATCTTTTCTTCTTTTCCTAGAAAGAAAATAAAGCTTTGTGCACTTGCTCATTCTGACAGAAGCAGAAAGTGATAGTTCTGTCCCATTTTTCCTTCTTTGGGGGGCCAAGAATCCAAAGTAAAATGTTATATGCAATGTGCTTAGTTAGTCTCCAGTGTGCTTGTTCTTCTGGTTTTATAGCATTACTTCTACTTCGCTACATTCTGTTGTGAACTATTTTACCTTGCAGTGGTATTGATTAAACTTAACTATCCCTCCTGCTAATGAAAAGATAAGAACAGCTTAGCTGGGTCTGCTGACTATTGCAAGTTTTTATGCCACAATAGAGACTTGCCTTAGCGAATCTTGACAAGCCAGTAGAAAAAAGAAATTTGAATAAATGCATTATTATATGGCTTCCCAGTTTAGGAAAAACTTGTTGTTATGGGTTTGATCTCAGCAGACAATGGAGAAGGACAATAAATAGAAGTAGGACCATACCCATAATACCTATGGTCGAGGCTTTTCCTTGCTCTTTTCCAATTTGTTTTGAGAACTCTTCAGCCCTACTCTTAGTCAAATAGGGGGGATGCAATTGGGTTGTGCTCAAAGAACTGGAGAGAAACTTCTCTTCTTTGCCCAAGATAGAGATTTTAACAAGTTCCTGTGTTTATCTGGTAAATCTTGAGTGAACATGATCATCTGAGGGTTAATAAAAATGTCACCAAGCCCAGGAAACATAAGGCTGTATTGGAGCAGTGCTGGGATTTGTCTCTGAGAAAGTACCTGCAAAGGGAGCTTGATTATGTCTGCTTGATTATGGTCAAATGGCATCCTGGTTTCTACTTGTGTCAATGTCATCAGAAGAAGTATTGGTTTTAAGTGTATCTTAAATCTTGCAAGTCTGACTTCCAGCAATAGCTCCAGGGACTGTAGGTAGTCTTGTCCTTTCTCATTTGCTAAAGTGCAGAATTAGGATGCTGAGGAGTGGGGGAATGAAATCGTTTGACTGAAAATGATGCCCTGCCTCTATTGGTACAAACTTCTGTGAGGTGGGGTCTAAGATGATGTGTAAATTCCAAGTTAAGTGTCTTCAACTTTTGAATTTGGGCATACTTGAAAAGGTATTTTCTAAATGACATCTTTCAAGATGGTAAGAACACTTGTACCATGTACCCTCGTGGTCCTCTCCTTCCTTGCCTCCTATTTTCCCATCCAAGCCTTTTCAGAGAAAATTTTCTGTAGTTTAAGGAATCTAGCACTGGCAATCTGGGGCATTCTGTGCCCTGTCTTTGGCTGGAGAGGAGATGTGGATTCTAAAGGAAGCATTTATATAAGTTGGAGAGCTGGCCATCTCTCCTCCAAAACGTTCACTTGTCCAGGTGTGAAAGGGCATCTCTGTGCTACTCAGTCCAGCACTGTCTTCCCCTTGGGTCTGGGTCTCCTTCACAACTCCAGCCCTCAAACACTGGTGGATCTTAAAGTACCCATATGTACTGGGAAACTGAGCTCATGAGCTCAGACTGAAGGTGGAGTAATGCAGTGAGATAATTGCCCAGTGACAATAATGGAAATTAATATTTAAGTGCATCCCTGTGAGATCAGTCACTCTGTGAGGAAATAACACAATGCCAAAAGTAATCTGAGTGTGCTTACAGCATGGAAAATGACAGCAGAACTGATGTTTGACATAACATTTAGTATTTGTGGACAGTAGAAGAAGTCAAGGAGTGGTTTTCAGGCGTAGCATTATACAGCTTGTGTGTGGCAATGGGACTTTTAGGAAGTTCATCTGCAGACCATAGCAGAAATTAATGAAGTTTCCTTGGTCTCTACTCAATGAACTCTTATGATCCATTGTAGCTACCTCAAATATTTCCTTTGGAAGGGCTGTCGTAGTGTGTTTACTTGTGTGCTCTCAGCCTGCCCATTTTAGGGCTACTTCTCATTTTAACATTGCTGCCTTAGGAAAAAGTTACTGACTTGGCAAGAACTGTCTCTTATTTTATGCAGACCCTGTAGGCTATAGAAAGACAGTGCATGTAGTTTTGCATATGTGTTGAGTTTAACAGAAGAAAAATCTAGTCTGTACCTTCGTTCACTTTCAGTGCTTTTCCTTTTATCTTCTGTAATAGCTTATGTGTTGAAAGTGCATTTTTAATTAAATTGTTTGCATCTTGTATATCCACAATACATTCACTTTGAGGGCATTTTTATTACAGTAGGAGGGTGGTGATATGTAATAAGTCTCAAGAATAATTAAAACCTGTGCTAACTTGTGTATGTTTTCAGTAGCTATTGAAGTTTGTGGTGAGTCTCCGCTGGGTCCAAAATCAGATTTTAATCAAGTAGGAAGGAAGGGGTGGCGAGGGGAGGAAGAGTTGGTTGTAGGTACCTCTCTAAGTTCTTATCAGTTAAAAATAATCCACACCTGTTATGTTTGTTTAAAAATAAAACCGAACATACTGTTTGGCTTTTTGTTTGTTTATCACCTCCAGTTTTAGGTATTTAGCTCAAGATATTTTTTGTGTTCAACTCTTACTGAGGGAGAAGCACAGAAAGTGGCATAGTCTGATGAACTCACTCTTGGAAATACCTTCCTCTCTTCTGTAGCCTCTAGACAAAAGTCTGACAACCTTGGTTTAAACTGAAGTGGAAAAAAGCTGAATAACCTGAGAATAGTTAACTGCAGTGTGATGTTACAAAGATTTGAAGAACTGGGCGTTTGTAGGACAAATTATGATAAACTCCTGTTCTCTTGTACTTTGAGGAGGTAGAAATACAGGTCAGAATTTGCAAGATCTGTGATTGTGATCTGAAACTCTGACTTTCTCTGCTAAATAGTCATTAGGTTATTTTGAACAATGGATTTTCTATAGTCTAGTTCTGAGGAGGCTGGATCTTCCAATTTCCTTCTACAAAAGGTGAAGAGGGGTAATAATTCTTGAGCACCTGAAAATCTGAACAGATGTTAAGAAACTGACCTAGTGAATCTGTGGAAATGCCAATAACTACACTTGCTTTCCCTAAAACATTGTAAATGAATGCTTTGCAATTATCACAGCATGCTAGGTTAAAGATGAGCCTGATTCAAGAACAATTATTAGAGGCATGTTTTGTGAAATACTTTGGAAAAGTCTTATTTTTCTTGTTGATAGCTTGTCTTTGCCAGGGAATTAACAGGTGAATTAACACCAATCGTACTACCTTTGCCAAGGATTCTATATTCCTGCTGTATCTATATTCTATATTCCTGCTCATACCCAGGTCAAGCTGAGGCATGTAACAGTGTTTTGAAATGGATTGTAGTTCTGGAGGTGCCCCTAATGTTAAACTACATTCAAGAACTGCACTGGAGGTTAAATGATAGTTCAATCTAGAGGAGTTTGGTCTCTGGACGAGATCAATTTGGGTTAAACTGGTAAATCAAGTGAAAGCTTTATCTAATTAAAAGCTTCTATTTAAACATCAGAGCACCTGCATTACTTCTTAGGTGAAGCAAGTTCTTAATATTTCATAAAATTGTTGCTAACAAATATACTAGACAAGCATTCACAAGAAAACTTATTTTTGAAGCATGAGCAACGGAGGAAAATCTGAGGGACAAGCACATTTCTTTTTCAGGCTACCAGAATTTTCCAGTTTTCCAAGAATGACTGTAAAATGTTTTCTTGCAGGTTGTGTCAAATGCTGCTGGACAGGGCGTTGCCATCACTGGGAACAATACTTTCAACAACTGGAATTGGCCTAATGCTGTGATCTTTGCTGCTACTGTCATCACTACAATCGGTAAGTATTTACCATGTCAACTTTCCTAACTGGAGTTTCCTGTATGCTCTAGTGTGTTTGTACTCTTCCATTTGTGTGTCATGCTAGCCAGGGAATAAATTCCTAATTGCCAGAGTTGCCTACAGTATGAATTCACCCACAGGTTCCCAGAAGGGAAAAAAAAGATGATTTTGGCACTCTCTCTATGGACATACAGAAGAGAGATGTGTGCCTTTTCAATAAGTAACTTATTCCAGGTGCTGGTGGGGATGATTGATGTCATTCCAGTTCCATTAAGTCAGACACTTAAATATCTAAACCATTAAATCCTCAAACAAAAGTATTACAAAATATTCCATTAAGTTAATACATAAAGTATTGAGGTTTTTGTATAGTTGTCCTGTTACTAACATGCATCCTCTTAAGCTACTGATTTACCAGTGGTTTTGGCTTGCAGAACAATCTAGAAGTTTTATCTATGTCTTAAAGAATGCAAAGTAGAACAAGTGTTATCTTCTAAAATTTGCTACTGATTTGTGCTTGTAGAACCCTCTGCATTGAAAGACTTCTTCCTCAGATTTTCAGAGCTCAATGTCATCTGCCTTCTGCTTTTACAGAAAAATCTTTGCTATATGGTGGTGTTACACCCTTGCTACACCTGTTAGAAAAAAAACTGGGAATGCAAAATAACTGGAGAAGGCTGGAGGCATACAGAAATGCCTTACTGTTAAACTATATGCACTACTGTGTTTCTCCTTACTACTTGAAGCGACAATATCCAGCTTGTTACAACATATAACAACTGAAGAGGTTGAAGTCAGAAACAGAAGTAAATGTCTGACAGAAGTTCAGGAAATAGGCTGCTGATTTTAGAGCCTTAGTTCGTAATGCCCTGTTGGTTTCTGTGACCAGCAAAGAACTAAATTCTGTTGAAATACCTGGCCTTGTCACAATTCACCTTGAACTTAAACTCACAAACTGTTACCCTAGAGAGGCACTAGGCCATGAGCTAAATGTGCATGGTGGATGTTCCATGTGGAAGCTAGCTTCAGGATGAATTTTGAGCTTTTATTCTATAAAACTGATTCAGTCAGGTTTTAAACAGTACTGAATAAGGTTGGAGAATCATATTAGGTTGAGCTTTATTTCATATTTATCTCATCTTGCCAAGAAAAAGATGCACAAAATCTAGGAAGCACTTAAAATGCAGCAGTCCTCTCAGCAGGCATTAATGGAATACAAGAGGAGAATTGGAAGTTATTCAGATTCAGAAGCTCAGCTGCTCAAGTAGACTAAAGCTTTTATAGATGGTGAATTAAGGAGCCTCTGATACAGCAGAAGCCCATGCAATGTTGTTTGGTGCATAGGTAGAGTTGTCTTGAACTCTCTGCAGCAAGAACAGACCGTGCACATACTTATCCCTTTGTTTTTAGGTTACGGAAATGTTTCTCCAAAGACACCCTCTGGGCGTCTCTTCTGCATATTTTATGGGCTCTTTGGAGTTCCTCTCTGCTTGACATGGATCAGTGCTCTGGGGAAGTTCTTTGGAGGACGTGCCAAGAGGCTGGGCCAGTTTCTGACAAAAAGAGGAGTAAGCCTGGTAAGCCCCACTCTTGTTTACCATTGTGCTGTGTATTTTTGATGTGTGAATTAAGCTTTTACTTTTTAACTTACCTGCTAATATTGGCAAATGAACACTTGCACAAATATGAATTTTCTTAGATGGTGGTGCACAGAAATAACTAAAAGGGGGATTGTGTCTGATAAGTTAGTTCTGCAGGAAGTTTTAGTAAAATAAGATCTTGCAGAAACCTTTCATACTAACTACAGATCTTGTATCTCCTGTGGAGACCTATGCATCTCCTTACATTAAAAACTGTAAGACAAATGTAGGTGAGGCTCCACTTCACAGACATTCCGTGCAAGCTCTGCTGGCACAGAAATAAGCTGTCCTGCTTTGTTCCTACCTGCTTCTCTGCTAGCATGAGTACTTCCTGCTGTGTGGTGAACCAACTGGAAAAAAATGTTTTGTTCTGAGTTACTGGCTTGTGGGTTTTTTGTTTGTGGCTTTTTGTTGGTGGTTTGCTTGTTTGGTTTTGTATGTTTTGATGGAAAGTACAGAAAATGATGGCAGAGTGCATGTGTTAGTGCAGCTTTGTGCAGAGGTTATGAGTGCCAAAGTATGGGAGGCAGAAATAGCAGAAGAGATGCATTTTAAACATTTTTTGTCTTCTATATTCAAATGAATAAAAGGAAAATCAGAGGTACTGACTGCTTTTTAGACTAGAGTGCTCTGTCTGTTTCCCACTCCTGTTTCTAGAATATGATGAACTCTGTAGACTTTTCAAGTGTATGAAAGAAAATCAGGAGGAAATAATCCTGTTTGATCAAGTAGTTGTAAGAATAGTGAGTTCTGCATAACGAAAAAATAAACCAAACACCAAAACAGTTGTGTGCTTACTTCAGATGGTAGCTTTTAGTTATGTCTGAAACTTTTAGCACAAAACCCTGAGAAGTCTGATACTGCCAGATGATGCTTGGTGCCGTGGATGAGAAAAGAAAATTTGGAGATCTTTCCCTGACTTTTCTCTTTTTTTCTTTACAGAGGAAAGCACAAATTACGTGCACAGCTATTTTCATTGTTTGGGGCGTCCTGGTCCATCTGGTTATTCCTCCCTTTGTATTTATGGTGACTGAAGGATGGGATTACATTGAAGGCCTCTATTTCTCATTCATCACTATCACCACCATAGGATTTGGAGATTTTGTTGCTGGTCAGTATCTGTGTTTTCTGTAACATTTCACTAGATGCTTAGTGTGGCAATTCTGTTTCTGAACTCTTAACTCAAAAAGGTGATTTCTAAGCTTTTCAGAAACATTTTTCTGAATACAAGGTTCAGTTAAAGTTGGGCACTAATCCAATGGTCTAGCACTAGCTCTTCAATCTGAGTTTAGATACCTAGGGCCTTTATTGGACTAAGTCTGGAGCCAAATTCTTGACTTCATATCTCTTTCGGGTACCCCTGGTCCTTATTTCAGACAAGGAGTTATCCTACCCACCACAACAGCTCAGGACCTGTGAAAGGGATCCAGTATATTAGCAGGGTGCAAAAGTACTGCTAGGGTGCAATGCCCTCTCTGCAGCTCCCTGAAACAAGGCAACAGGAAATGCTGGGTATATTGGAGTCTTCTTCCTAAACCCTGTCCCTCTAAAATCCACTGCTTTGTTAAGGGCTTTGAAGATGGTTCTTAAAAGTGAAATTCTGAATCCTTTCATCAAGGAAGGTACCTATATCCATACCTCAATGGCAGGTAAAAAGCTTGTAATTTTCAAAGAGGAAAAAAGTTCACTTTTATATCTTCTAAGGAGAAGATGAATATGCTTCCATTTTATATTGTAAGCCAGTGGTCAGAATGCATGCAGCCAAGAAGGGGAAAACCTGGGATCAAAATCTTCTGTCCAAAGGGTTGCAGATCCCTACTTAGCACCTCTCAGAGCAGTGTTCGAACAACAAAGCTATGTTAGTGTGAAAGGGAATTGTTCTCAGGGTCATAACTTCAAATGTTCATCAACTGCCTCTTTCAGTAATGTTCATGTTTTTAATTCTTTGTAGGTGTAAATCCAGATGCAAACTATCATGCTCTTTACAGATATTTTGTTGAGTTATGGATCTACCTGGGACTAGCTTGGCTTTCACTCTTCGTTAATTGGAAAGTCAGTATGTTTGTGGAAGTTCACAAAGCAATCAAGAAACGGAGGAAAAAAAGAAAAGAGTCATTTGACAATCATCCTCGGTCTAAAAAACCCCTTCAAATGGGTACATCAAAGGATGTCAACATCTTCAGCTTTCTTTCAAAGAAGGAGGAGACCTACAATGATCTTATTAAGCAAATTGGGAAGAAGGCCTTGAAGACAAACAACGACATAATTATTAAAGTAGAAAATGCCAAACAAAATATACAGAATGCCAGTATAGATGCCCAGGTGACTTACACAAAGACTGAGTCATTTGAATACAATGAGGTTTCTCTGGAAATTCAAAATGGTCATGTACTGAGACCCCTGCATGACAAACATCTTGGAGACAGCCCTCTGGAAGGAACCATGTTTGTAAACCAGCTAGACAGGATTAGTGAAGAAGAAGGTGAAGTGTGGGACTCCAGAGACTATCGGCCCTTAATATTTGAGAATGCCAATATAACATTTGTAAATGAAGATGATGAGGAAGAGGAAGACATCTCGGATGATGAGGAAACATCAAAATCCTCCATGGATGATAATCTCGCAGAGGAATCTGAAACTGCAAAAAAACTGGTAAAATTCCCATCTTCAGATGAATCTACATTTACCAATAATGAGCTAGAACTTTCTGTGCCTTATGAACAACTGATGAATGAATATAATACAGTAAGCAACGTGAAGGCTGCAACGTGACGCATTTCTGACAATGGTTTCCTGAAAGTGGTCAGTGAATATTGAACAAAGTAACAGAGCAAGGAGAAAAGCAGATTTTTGCAGTTTCTCCTGTCTCTTTGAAAACAAAAGCAAGTCCCAAGCTAATGAATGCCAGTGTTCTTTTCCCATCCTAACTTGGTTTCTAAGCCCATCAGCTTTGCTTACCTGAAAAACTTGTAAAATAACAGTTGAATTTGGAGTCCTGCTTCTTCTTGGGATTTTATGGTTCTTGAACAAAATAGAGAAGACTAGTTAATACACTGGACCTGCTCTGGGTTTATGCATTTCATTGAGGAACAAGTTTGGGAGTATAACTCTACTGTTGCAAAGAGACTGTTTTGGGCATCAAATGTGTTCGGTTACTTCTTTAGCCTTTCACCTCTGAAACCTGGATTTGAATCCTGCTTTTTATCACAGATGAAAGCAAGGCATTTGCTTGCTCTTTTTTTTTTTCTTTTTTCTCCAAAGTTGCCCATTTTTAGATTGTTACCACAAAAAAATGGTGCAACCACTAGTCATTCTTAATGGGAAACTTTAGAAGGAATACTGGGACACACAAATCTGAGCTGAGGTGTGCTGACAGACTCTGAGGAGTAAGCATCTGTCTAGACTATGTCAGTGCTTGTCAAATGATAGTGAATTGTAATTTTATAAATGAAATATTAAAATTAAATTTCAAAGGAACAGCTTGAGAAGGAGCTCTCTACCAAGGAAGAATCATCTGAGATGAAGCTCACCAGTTGCACTGCTAAACTGCACATCAGCCCCAGAACTGTTATAAAGTGACTGGAAGACCTATGTGTGAGCACAAGCAGGATACAGTGAAGTTTTTTTAATGTTGAAAGTGTCCTTCCACTGTCCGTTTCCTAGAGGAAATACTTGAATGAACCATATATGTTATGTACAGGTGAAGTTTTATTGACACTGTTCTTCTGAGGAAAAAACCTCCTTGGGACACACAGATACTCTCCAGATGCCCTGATGTGTGTCAGAAGGGACCTGTAGCACTGCTGCTGTGCAGTGTGTCCGTCAGTATTGTTATTTGATGTTCCTCCCTGCCTTGGTACTTCAGACTAGACTTGAATGAGAGATGAATTTTCAAACAGTTGATCACACTTTTCTTATTTGTTTTAAAGTATGACCTCTGTGCATGTACAATGGTTATTCTATCCCACTTTGAAGAAGGCTGGGCACCGTCAAATCTTGGGCAAACTGACATGTGATCAAGTGACTTAAGGCCATAAGGCACTTTTAAAAAGGAACTTTGGCTCTAAGCTCCTGAAAGTATTATCTTTTGGCTTGGGTATTGGATTCTCATTGAGAAGGAAGTATGTCTCTTCGTAACATTTATGTCCAAATTGTTTTGGCTGCAAGGAAAAATATACCATGTTTTTCTTTTTCTTTCTTTTTCCATATCTATGTGTTAACCGTGACAACTCTTTCAAATGAGGCTCTTGATTACATGTTGGCAAAAGGTACTGACTTCAGCTGTATCCAATATACTTGGAACAGAAAATAGCCAAGACCTTTGAACCTTAACATATCAAGTTCTGTTTAGTTTTACAGTATTTAAGTAATTCCAGTATGTCTGAAAGTTTCCAAACTTCAGTGAACAGTTAAAAGTTGTCTCATACTAATTTTCAGTGTAGTGCTGGCAGACTCACTAGCCCTGTAAGAAGAGCTTATGGAATCTTGCAGTACTAATCTTGAATTACTAGATATTTCTAATAACCGAAAATTGCCTGCAGCTCCAGTTGCTGGCCTGCTCCACAGAAGGAGGAGGACATATGGGAAACTGGCTCTCTGAATGGATAGCCTGTTCATAGGAAGTTCTGAAGTCCTCCACTGTGAAACAAGGGACTGTCTACTCATTTCTTTTCGGAGTTTTCCATGTGTGACTTTTTTTCAAATAGAAAGTGAACACAAGGCTAGGATCAACTCTGTACTGGCAGAAATGTGGAATCAACATAATTGGATTTGGTAGTAATCTCTGTTTTATATCTCTGAAGAGATTCTAGTTAGAAATAAAATTTTATGTTACTGCTATTTGGAGCAGGGGTAGGTTGATGAAACTGACTTGTATCTGATAGGAAAGGGGGAGAGGCCCTATAGAGAAGATTTTGATTTACTTCTAATTGACACCCCCATCCCCATAATTTTAAAATTCAAATCCTTCAGGTGTTTCTATGTATCTGAAGGTCTGTGGTTGACACATACCTTGTAACTGTAAGAAATGGTAGGCTAGACTACATGCATGATACACTGGATGCTTGTGTAGCAAGCCTAACTTTTTCTTTTTTTTGTTTTTGTTTGTTTGTTTTGTTAGCTTAAAAGAAAATAAGAAAGCCCTCCACATAGCTTTTGTTGTCCTCCAACTTGTCTTCCAGTATTGATACAAAGATCAAAGTTCTAGTGACAATTAGAAAGCTACAGGACAATAAGGAGAGAAAGGCTTGCTGAAAGTGCCTGAAATGGAAAAGCATGGACCAGTATTCATTTAAAAAAAAAAAAACCAACAGAAATTTCTCTAATACAGAAATAATACAACCCAGACACTTGGCTTGGATGCTTTGATTGGGAGGGGATGTTGCACACTGGAACCCAGACTCTCCATTCTCTGTAGTGAAGTGCACTTACACACCAGCGCTGAGAATGTTTGGGATCTGTTTCATATTATCAAGTTAGATATGGCTCTCTGGCCTTTCCCAGTGTAGTCAGCATAGATTATAAGTCTGCATAATAAGTATCATGGGATTTAAAATAATAGCTTAAATTTATTAAAACAAAGTACAATATTCCTGCTTTTTTGGGAAACATGATCACACCTCACAAAACTGTCCTCAAGACATCCCACCATGTGCCTTAATGTAATCCTAAGACTGGGAAAAAATTCCTCTTTACACAGGGGCCAACACAATTGGACTTGTTAAGCCCTACTTGTTTTTTTGTGTTCTGGAGGGGTTTAGCTGGTGCATAGCTTTCATACTGGCGCTCTCCAAAAAGTTGGACCATTTCCCAGGGTTTTTGAAATTATGGTGCCATCTCAGAAGCGCTGAAGTGCTAAACAAGACAGCTTTTCCCTGCCTGTCTTCCATGTCTTGAGAAAAATAGCTGCCTGGGGGATTAAATTAATGTCTTTCTGCCCTCAGATTTACACATAGTGAGTTAGAGGAGTGTCCAGTCTGAATTCTCAACTATTCAGCCTCAAAAGTGCCTCTGAGTGAATTCCCCAGTGCTACCTAGTGAGGTCTTGTAGTTATTTCAGTTATCTGGTAGATCTGGAAACACTTTATTTGGATGCCATGTAAGATTTCATTTGGCTAACCAATAATGTTAACAGCTTTTTTAATGCTGTGGGGAGTTAGTTTTGTAGGTGAGACAGGTCTCATCTTGCACAGAGAGGAAAGGGGATTTAAAAAAAAAAAAACAATAAAAAAAAGCTTAAAAACACATACAGGAAAGGCTTATGAAATAGGAGTGAAAACTCTTCTTTCAAGCTATTGCCTATAACTAGGTTGTGTTTCCAGACACATTGTGTGAAGTATGGGCCCACTTCCACAAAAAAACCTTTTAAATTTTGCTAAGATGAGACACCACTTTAAGAATTTAAAAAAACCAGCAAGCTTCTGAAATGTGGCAAGAGAAGTCTATTCTTATGAAAGCCCTTTTTAGTGCTATAGACTATGTGATCCTATCCTTCATGATCACATTGTGACACTTCTTGGTTTTGTCTTGTGCTATTAAAGCCTACTTTTACCTGAAGGGCATAATTTTCAGATCCAGATCTCACAGCAGACAGTCTAACACATCTGATAACACTGGTATGAAATTACTAAGTAAATACAAAAAATGTGTTGTTTCTGGACTAAAAAATGGAGTTGTTTCTGAGCTAATTATTTTGAATCTGTTGCTGGCAATGGATTTCACAAAACATGCAGAATTAAAACCATAGATTGATTAACAGATCGATGGTGACACAGTTGTATGTGTTGAGATTTATTTCTTTTTCTCTGGTTGATCTGGGAGAGTATGTGTAGAGATAGACAAGCATCACTGATGAGGACAGCAAAAAGCAATATGCAAGTCTGTTGACCTAAACAGAACAACAACAAGGACTCTGTTGTAGACTTGTAATTTTTGTGCCTCGTGAGTTTCATTCCATTTATGATGGATTTACCTTATAAAAAATTTGCTTGTCTTTCATACGGCTTTTGAAGTCTGTACAGTTCCAAGTCTTATCACTCCATAATATGCCTGTCTGTCTGTTCTTTGTTGCTGATTGTCACTGAAATCACACTGTATGTAAATATTTGCTAAGTCTTTGTAAAATGTAATTTATTTTAATATTTTGCAATAAAAATTTTACAGTTTATCTTCTCTGTCATGAGGAGAATGGCAATCGAGAAAGGAGATTTCTTTTTACAACTCCCTACAGCTGTAGTGAACCTCATAGTGAGACTGGTCCTGGTCCAAAGAGCTCAGAGGTAAGAAGCCAATAAAGCAAGTTGCTTTATGCACACAGATGCCTATACTTGTATGGAGTATTGATGACTTCAGTTCAATGGCATCTGATCTTCAATTACTTACAGCATAGCAAAGTATTACCTAATGAGGATTTTGGACAGCTGTTGAAAGATAAACAAAAATGTAGTGTAGAGGCTGTGATTGATTTTTTTTGTTTGTTTTTTTTCCAGGGGCTTTTTTTTATAAGACAGGAAGTATTAAAATTGATCATTACTACAATTAAATAAAGCAGGCATTTGTATCTGCTCTCTGAATCTTAAGACAGAGCTATTAAAAGATCTGAGTAGCTGTTACTGAGTTTCCACAACATTTTGAGCAGCAGACATCACCATTTTGTATTCTAGAAATATTTGCTGTCCTTCAGCTCCAGCAGTTTTCTTAAAGCACCTTGGAAAATAGGTAACTAGCTACCTACAGGGCAGCAATATGTGACTTGGTAATACCCATGATAGAGAGACAGAGCCATCTACAGAAGTTTGGACAATGTCATCCTGAGCATGAAGAGACTGTATCTTAGCTTTTGGAAAACTGAAATTGCTGAGGTGTTAGCCAGGAAACTGGGAGGATTCATAGATACACGGGAGAAGGGTGGATGTTATCATGACTTGATAAAGGGCAGTCTAGCTCTGTGTTTTCAGTCAGCCCCTCAACAGAGGAGTAGTGGAGAAAATAAGAGATGCTTGGGAAAAACTTATGGAAAAAAACAGCTCTAGAGGGAGGTGGTGTCCCCTCATGGAGCTGAGGGCAGGAGAGAACAGTCTGGTAAGCAATTGATAATATTTCATCAGAACCCAGCAGGTTGGAGCCCACAGACTATTGTTCACCTTCTGCCCTCAGTCTTTTAGTAGAGTGTTCGTAACTTATAGGGTGTAGGGTAGCAAGAAGTAGGAAAACAGGATAAACCTGTATCTGTAAAGTGCCCGTTTCATATGGTCCATGCTTGGCTCTGGGTTCCTCTGAACACAAAAGCCTGACAGATAAAATCGCATATCAGCTGACACTTAAAAAAACAAACGAAAAAAAACAACCTGAAGTCTTTTCATTGAGTGATTATCATGGGTCTTTACAATGTGTGGTGCAACATGATACCAGCAACCTGCAGTTAATGGAGAACTCAAACCTTTAGTTCTGGCAGATGAAGACTGTGTCATAACAGGTAAAGGGCTACTGTTCAGGACTGTTTTACACAGGAAACTGCTACTTCACCTTCTTCAGGGCCACTTCCAGTAGCTGGACTTAAATCGGGAAGAACCCATAAAATATCTTTCAGCTCTTTTGCAAGGACCTCCAGGAATCTGGAGGAGGTTGCCCTGTAGTTTGAGCAGAAATTGTTTTCTTAATTCATGACATGCATGTTGTGCCTTTCAGCAAGGGTTGGGAGGTTTTTGTTTTTTGATTGGTTTGGATGTTTTTGTTTGGTTTTTAACCCTTTTTAGCCTCAGCCTCCAGGTGGTAACTAGTATTGTAATAGCTAAGAATAACAGGTTGGACTGAGCAGAGCACCCGCTAGATACTGGCTTCTTTATGGTCCAGAAAACTCTCTGGGAGCTCCCCTGACCATGCACCCAGACTGGGCCAGCTCCCCACACCCTGCCTGGCTTCACAGCGTGACTGTGGCTGTGGATTTGTCTTCACTCCATGCCCAATGCTTGAGCAGGAGCAAGCTGAGCCCTCCCACAGGAACCAAGCATCTTGCTGAGAGGGAACCCACAGCATCGCCCCCTTTCCCTCATAGGCCCTTTGCTCTCCTCTCAAACCTGTTCATCACCTGCTTGTCTTGCACAGCTTAGGCTTCCTGTGGGCCTTTCTAAAGGCTTGCTTTTCACTTTCATGTTGGCATATACCTTCCTCTGCAATGTGACTGCTGCTGACTTGTGGCATGTGGGCAAAGTCTTGATTTCTGTCCTGGCTCTCAAGAAACCCAGACTCATAAGGGGTAGAGTTTTTCTGTGGGGTGATGGTTTGTGGAAATGCACATATGTGTCCAAGCAGGTGGCTTTTGTCTTGGGATGAAAAGAAATGCAGGCATTGGTTATCTTGGACTGCACAGCCAGCACAGGGAGTGGTACTGCAACTGATAAGAGCACAGAGGTCCAACATGAAACACCCACAAAGACTCAGCTTGCTGACCAAGGAAATTTACCATTTCACCTCAGATGGGCTTATCTGGAAAGGGAATGTTGAGGTGGACTGGGATGCTGGAGGCATTATGCTACACAGACTGTTCCTGAAAGCCAGGTAGCACACTGGTTGTGAGGGCCTCCTCTGGTGGCCAAGTTTCCAAGGATAGCCTGGAGCCAGGGCTCCTGACAAAGAAAAAATATAAATGAGAAGTACATGGACAAATGAGACATGTTCTGTTGGAAATACTTTAATAATAGTTTTGGATTTTACAAGTTGAATTGAAGCAACTGTCAATGAAAGAGTTTGACTTTTCTATTTTAGAATATTTTTTTATGGGGTGCCATAAGTTGCCTCCCTACTGCTTATCCTTTCTGCTCATAGGGAAGAATAGAAGAGAGGTGGTGGCAACTCACTCTTCATATTGTGATGGTTATGGTTATTGTATATGGTTATGGAAGCTGTGGAAAATACACCCTGCCCCTCTTTTCTCTTTACCAGGGTGGGGCTATGAATGGCAGAGAAAGCAGGGAGGGGAAAAAAGTGAAAATATGGATTCTGAAATTAGGATGAAGAGGTTAAACCACAAAATATTCAAACTAAATGTTAACCTTTTTCCTATATATATTCTTTGAAATTTCTCATGACAATATTTAATAATATTATTTTGGCTACTTTACTAAGTACACCTAACAAAAGTAGTTGTGCTTTCCAATTTCATCTATGCACTATTTATAAAGGAAAAAAAAAAGCACTTTGACACATTTCTAATCCTACTTGAATATGAAAGTCGTGTGTGGCACCATGATAGGCATTTTAATTGTAAGGAGGATAAATATACTTTGAATGCCTATAGTCCCACAGTGAGAGCAGAAATCCTGTTCATGGCCTGTCAACAGCTTTGCACTGTTCTGTGGACTTATGGCTTTGGGCACTTGTTGATCATGCTTTTGTTTATCTAGTTTCTGGGTGTATAAGGAAGTATCATAATCCCTAATGCTGCTAAGATCAGTGACAAAAATCCTCATGTGTGCTTATTTGTGGGTTGGGCCCTACCTGTGCTGAGCAAAATAAACTGAGTGCAGAGAAGTACTCATTCCTCTGTACTCCTGGTGGTTGGGCACATAAATCAATGTTCATGGTGAAATAGAAGTCACAAGCTTCTGAGCTAGCAGATAAGTGTTTATTAATGAAGTTGTGTTGTCCTTCTCTGGCAGCCTTCATAATTGCTGCTTGTCTATTGTATGATGGCAGCTGGGGAGAAGTAAAGGAACAAATGAAGACTTGGGACACAGACAGTCTCTTGATATTTTCTATTCCTCTTAGCCCGGGACTTCTGCCAACTCCATCTCTGTCACAACTGGAAAGGAAGGAAAAATAGTAAGCTAATTGGTCTGCTTTTTAATTGCTGCTTAGAATGGGAAATGAGTACAAAAGCAGGAATAAGCAATAGGCCTTGGATGTCTGGGGGGGATGCTTCTCTCAGGCTGGTTTTGTGCCCATCAGCTTTTAAGGAGAGATAGAAAATTGGTAGCTTAATAAAAAGTGAGAACGGCTTGCAAGGGGGTTTTCATTTAAGGATGAAGGCGGACATTTTAAGATTTTCTTCTGTGCTGTGAAACTCTTTAATCTAAAATATTAGACTAGACTCTCAAAGGTACTATCGGGAACAGATAAAGGTAAGGAAGTAAAGCCTGTAATACCTATTTTAAAACTTGAACCTCCAATTTCTCTATAGTTCTTCAGTGCAAGTTCGCCATTCTTTACAGCTGCTTAGATTGAGGAGAGAGCCTGACATTTAGCTTCTACTCTGATAACCCCAGCATGTCACTCAAGCAAAGGTAAATGGGTGTGCTCTTGAAATGAGAACAATTTTTTTAGGGCAAGAGACACTATTTGTATCAAGTGCAAGAATAAATCAGAGACCCAGAACTATAGTAGCTTTGGAATCTGTTATTTATGGGGACATTTGCTCTGAAACAGTAGGAAATTAGTCTTCTGGCAAATAATTTCAAGCAGTTTTCTGAAGATGTTGTCTGGCTAAGTGAGATTGACTTGTCTGTGGGAGTTTAATTCTATGATGTTTATCAGTCACTGAAAAGTATAATCTTATGGAGGCATAATAGCTGAAAGCTGCAAAAGCTGCAGGAAAGAACTGGCAGCCTGTTAAAAAGTGTAGGCTTGAGACAGACTACTTTCAGAGCATGCAATAAAAATAAATAAATGGAAATGGACTGACGATCTAACTGGCTTTTATTTTAAAGTTTCTAACCCCATATATATTAGCATGATTTCAGATGCTATGTGGTTTTGGAAATGCTCAGGATAAACTTAGCTTCCTCTGGCACAGAGAAGGAGGAAAAGGCTTTGGGGTTATCACAGTTTGTTTACTGTAAGATGACCATTCTTTAAAACAACAACAATAAGATTCAGGATGGGGAGAGCAGTGACTGATTTCAAACACTGTTCTACTCAGACCTATGCAGTAATGACCCAACTCATTTTTCACAGAAGGATACCACGTCCACCCATTTTGTCTGCCTCTTCTTCCTCCCACCACTTTCCTCCCTGCTTATGTGTCTTAGTTTCCCTTTCCTCTGCTGCACTGTATCTGTCTCATTGTAATTCTTGTGGCCCCCTAGGAACATCACAGCTGCCTGCAAGTGTCCACTTGGCATTTGAGGCCAAGAGCCAAAAGTAGATTTGGCTTCTCCTGCTCAAAGAGTGCCAGCCTGAACTGCTTCAGCTAAAGGAGACAGAGGTGGAACATGTAAGGCACCCTGCTGAGTGGTCAAGGTTTCCTTTAGTGAAGAAGTTGAAGCTTTTGCACCTTTTCATCCATGCTCTTTATACATATCTGCTGTGGACTTAGATTTACAGGGATGTGATTCACTAAGGGTAAGGGCAGAGCTTTGCTACGGGGCCAGGACGTGGACTAGGGAAGACCACCTAAATATTTGCAGAGATTTGTCAGTGACGTTGGGGTTGAATATAGTTTCTGAAACATGATGTGTCTATTGTCAGTTGCACTCTTTCCAGCCCCATACTCCTCCTCCCATCCTTCCCACTTTTACCACCACTCCTATACTCCTCAACCCCACTTTCTGACCAGAGTTGTCCCTGCAGCTCCAGCCTCTGAACAGGAAGGATAAATTTAACTCTTCTTAGTCTGGAACTCTCCAGAAGGTTTCCAAAGCCTTAGAAACACTTTAGCTTGTTGCTGCTTGACCTGCCTACATTTGTCATGGAGATGTGACCTAAAACTATGTTCCAGTTGCACCAAGTAAGAGTGAACTTCTCCACCTGTTTAAATAAACCTTTGGCTCCTAATCAACAATTCAACAGAAAGAAAAGAAATTGAATAGAACCAAATACGTTTGATTATTTACTAAAGACATAATGGCCTGGAGCCTGAAAACAAAGAATGGGACTGGGAGCCAGATGGCAACCAATATAACCTAGACAGCCTACATGTTGAGTCTTTGGGGTACAGAAAACTCCCACAGTGGAATATTTTAAGTACTAGAGAAATATGTGCTACTTTTCCACTTAGTGCTCTTCTCAGTAAACACCAAAACTATGACTAAAAATATCATAGACCAATGTCAGGAATCATTTGTGTATTTCATAACCCTGGAATGTAAGTGGTCCCAGAACACCAGTAAGAGGGCAGGAATGGGAATGGGGACTCGGACCACATCTGTGCAGAAGCCCCCATCCAGAACTTTGCCATCTGTGTTTACAAGGAGTAGCAAGCTGGCAATGCATGAGAACACAAGTTCATAGAATGGATGTGGCTGATACCATGTGCCATAACTGTATTCTAGTGTATTATGTTGCCAGGGAGAATAAAGGGAACATTTTAGACAGGGACAATCAGCTGATTACAGATCCAGAAGAACCATGAGTAGGAGGAGCCACTGGCCCAAGGCAAAGTTAAGCTTTCATATAACTTGCATGCCTCTTAGCTGGCAGTCCAGAAGTCTGGCAGTCTACCTCAGTCCAGAACTGAGGTAGAGTCTCCTTTAAGTTCCAGGGATAGCTAGCACCATGAAAGTAATTACATTTGTGCACAAAAACATAACCTTGAAAATGAGAAACTGGGCTAGATGGGGACAACCATCATCTAGAGCTTTGGGAAGGAGAAGGACAATGGAGTGACCCCCACACCAGAGCTTCTGCATGCAGTAAGTACCCTACATGGGGGGGATAAGAAACCTTGTTGGCTACAGATGAAGAATATTCTTCTACATACTCATGTCCTCCTAAACAAGATCTGTGCTTTTGGCTTATGTTTAGTCATGGCTGATGTTTGAGGTGGGAAGGGTAAGAACATGAGTTTGGGTGAATGCAACAGCTTTAGGACACTTCTCTTTTTTCTCTTATTGGAGCTGAAAGCCATCCATTGGGACAGACTCTGGCATGTGGTATGTTCCCTTAACAGGAGTCCTCAAGAGAGGAGGATAGAGCATGTGCTGCCAAATGCCATAGGATGTGGAAGGAGTTTGGGGAAGCAAAAATTACCATCTAGTCACAAGAAGCAAATAGAAGTGAGAGTGGTTTCCTCTCTTCCACTAAATCAGCACAGGGTTCTTAAAGGAGCTAAGCTTATGTCTTCATACCGAAGGTCTCCATCATATGAAATTTAAACAAAAGCTGATATGTATATGCTTCATGAGAAGTGTACACCCTTCTCTTGTGGAGAAGCTTCTTTGGGGAGGGCAGCTGACAATTACTTGGGAGTTGACAGCCTTGTTCTCTGTCGCTTTGAACTACAAGGTGTCTCGTGTCTTGTTGCTGCTTCTTCATTTAACCATCTTCTCACAGGTAAGGTAGTGGTACTGTTTCCTTCAGGGTCAGACCAGAAGCTAGATAGGTCTCTTTCTCAGGATCCCTTACACAAGTTTAATTTCCCCTCAGCTATTCAATTTTATTTATAACCTTGGAAGGCCAAAGAGTGTGAGCAGACCTCTTTCCTTCCTAACTTAGGATTCTTTGCAGTAAGAAAATCTGTGCAATTCTGTGCCAATACTGAGTAGCCAGCTAGCTGTAGCTGGCTACTGGTGGGGTTTCTGGCATCTCCCTTGGCATGTTTTTGTTTTTGTTTTTTTTCAGGTAGCTTAATTTTTCATATGTCCGATATGCAACTACGAAGTTTAACTTCACAATCCTTTTCTGTTCCTAGCAAGTAGAAATAATTAGTTCCTGTTATCATCTTCATTTTAATTTTTGCACTGGCTACAGAAGCCTCTGGGCAGCAAAACAGTAAGAAACTAAAAACAAAATTCACGAGAAAAAAAGGTAACATGCGTCAGAAAGCCTGTACCTGGAAATTTAAAAAATCCAATTCTCTCACCTCAAGAAACTAATCCCAAACTATTTAAAGATAATTAAAATTTATCACATAAAAGATCTGAAATAACATCTGAGTTACTACTGTATAAAAAGATCTCAGAGGCACAAAACTTCACCCATCAACCAAATGGGAAGCCAGGATGAGCCTTATCTTGGGAGGTACTGGCAAAAATAGCATCTGTATGAGATGGGAGGGATTATTTCACTCTAGGACAGTGGGGCTAGTATGGACTCAGAGCATCAGATTTTAAGGAAGCTGTAAATAAGCTGAGAGCAGTCTCTATCACAGCAACAAGAAAATGTCTTAAGAAAGATTGATTTTTGAGAAAACCATCAAAAAAAAAAAGGCTGGAAAATGAGTTTATTCAGACTAGAAAATAAAAAAACACCAACAGCTAGTACACATCTTAGAAATAAAATATTCTCTTCCACTTACCAACATTAGCTGGCTTTCCTAACATGGCTCTAATGTACCAATGGAAAAAAAAATCCTCTATGTAAGTAACAAAAAGAGCAGCAGAATTCATATATAATTTTTATTTCCTGAGCTTCCTTTGCTGTCATGGTCATCAAAAAATTGTTATATGGGATCTCACTGTCTGGCTCCCCCTTCATATGCTGTGTTTGGATACAATAGTGTTGAGACAAAGTTTGCTATGCCTTGGCCAGCATATTCCATGTGGGTTTTTTCTTTAAAAGAATGAAGGATTTTTTTTCTTTTCTAGCAGTTTCTCCCAAAACAGCGTGCCCTCCTTGCCTAGCTTTTCCTTCCACTCCTTATCCATTGGTTTTTAACCATGTGTATGTTTTTTTGTGACTTGAATGAAGTGGTTGTGCAGGACATAATTTGTTATGCGTGCAAAGTTGTGAAAGTCATCTCTTGGTTATAGCCTTCTGGATTCTGAATTTGGTGGTCTTTTACTGCTATCTATGATGTCCCTACTCATTTGCCCCACTTCTTAATAGAAAGGATCAAAAAAGAGGTAAGAAATTGTGTGAAAGGCTTCGACTTGCAGAGTAGCACAGATGCCTTGCATAGCCATAGCTAAAAAGTAGCCACTGGTACCTCAGAGGAGTGTGACTCCCTTCATGGGTGAGAGAACTGGCAAAACCTCTGACTGTTGGGAAGTTTTATAAAAACAGTTCTCTGAGAAAAAAGAACAAGAAAGCTATTTACAATTCACTTCCAATTTTATCCCTGGTATTTTTTTTTTTTTTTTTTTTTTGTGAAAGGTTTTACCTCACCTCATGAGGCAGACTCCTACAATTATACACAGTGTTAAACTACTTCTGTTTCTGGAGCAGAGAAATAAACAATCTTCTCAGACATACAGTATTTGCTTGTATAGAAGAGAAGCATGTTATAATGAACTGATAAATCAGCTGGACATGTGATTCAAAATTGCAGTGAAAAGAGAAAAAAAATCACTTTACTATGGTATGTTAGAGACCATCTAAAATACTTACTGACATTAATCATGTTTTATTCAGCTCAGGGACAAGATCTTATTCAGATCTGCGTTTCTGAGTCTTAATTTGTTTGATGAGTTAGATGACGAGGCCTTTGAGGCTTGTTTATATTACAGCTAGTTACTTTTCCCCAAACTAGAACCAAAATAGCATATCTACATTTTCCTGGTAAAGAAATGGGAAATATTCAGGTTCCATGAAGTCCCATGTGATGCCCATGGAAGACCCTTCCTTGAACACCTTGTTAAGCAGGTTGTTCAGGAAAAATGGAAGAAAAGCTGACGAAGAAGTGAGGGTTGGACCAGTGTAACAAAGCTGCCTCTGTTCACAAGAGACACAGCTGCCAGGTCTGCCCCTTTTGCAGGCATGGCAGGGACACATCTGTCCTGCCGAGGACAGGCAGGCTCCTCTGGGTCAGGCTGACATCCTCCATGCTGTCATGGCACCATGGGGCTCACCACAATTCATGGCACTTTGCTGTGTTACAGGTAAACTTGTGCTCACAAGACAAGAGGAAGCTCAGGAAGCAGTACTGGGACAACTCTTTTTCCCAAACTCCCATTATTTCTGAGTTTTCCCCTAACTCATGTAATTTTTCTGCTCTGCAGGGCAACATGTCTGATTTCATACATCGAGCCTAAAGTCATCCTTGCCCTCTACTGGCATCCTGTAGAAATACAGGAGCACATCAAGCAATAGCTCCATCAGTTCAGGTATTCAGAATCATAGGAGGGGAGGAGAGGGTAGGTACATCCACTGTGTGCAGTCAGTGGTGGGACCACGCTCTTGGGGTAAGGAGCAAACCTGCACCAAATCTCAGTGAGCATCTTCCTAAAGCTCTCCCAGCTGTAATGTCCTGGTGCACCAGGGCACTGCAGCCCCTTGCCTTCAACACGCCCAATTTGCAAGGATAAAAATCTGTCACTCTCTAAAGTGGTGTCTGGTTTCAAGTTATTTATGAAAAAGCCAGCCTAGAAAATGAGAAGTGGCTCTGCCAGTCGCCTTTCATAATGTTTCTTCATTTTCTTTTTAGGTGTAGCACACTCCAGCTGGTTTGCAAGCTCAAGGAATCATAGAAAGAGTGACTGAAGAAAATTATTTTAATAGCCACCAAGGATGTGAGAGCAGTCTGGTAATTTCAGATGGCACTCTTAATTCTGAAGGATCACACAGTGTTTTAGCATTGTATAGGCTTGAAACATTGCACTGAAACCTGTTGGAAAGCCAACTTCGGGTGTGATGCAGGAGCTGCTCAACAGTGTGTAGACATTTGGGACAAAGTAGAAAAAACATTTTATTAACTTGAAGATATGTGGACAAAATAGCTTGGCAACAGATTACAGGATAAATGGAGTCAGCACACCAACACTTCTGAAAATCTAGACTACAGTTTCAATATTCAGGCTGAGTTATTCCTGTCTAGCAAGGTTTGTAGGGATCTTTCATATCAGCCCCAGATGTAAAATCCAATAGATTCCATTTCCTGATAAAATACATTATGTAAAGACTCATGGAAGAGCTTGTAAATATAAAACAGCTTGCAAGCTAGTTAGGTAGTTAATGCTAAATAAGCTAAAGTCACTGTAATTATTTTTTATTTTTAAAATTCAGTATGTCAGAAATAACTGTGAAATAACATATCAGTACCAATTTTTAAAGAAAATAATTATCCTCTTCCCTCAGTTTTTACATTAATAATAACAGATAGTGAGGGACACCTCCCAGCAATGGTTCAAATGGCTTAAAACAGAGAACAACAATGGTTTTATCAGGGAAGAAAAGTTCATATGGCAGCTGTAATTCAAAACTTGTGATGCCATTAGTACTCTTTAATTGTATATGTTTAAAACAAAGTTATCAAAGTAACTTATTTTCATCATGACTTAAACCAGCAATTTTAAAACCTGGAGTACTGGATTATTCTTTGAAATATTGTCAATGTGCACATTACTGTAGATATATTTACACACCATGTGCCGAGATCAGAGGTTTTGCCTTGCCAAAATAGCATCACTGGCACTGCTATACACTGCTATATCCTCCTTAGTCCTGATGACAGGTGGGGCACTGCAGACCCTCCATTCCTCTGTTTCTCTCAAGCAGCTCTTACTGTGCTTTTCTGCACCCATTTTAATGAGTCCTCAACCTCTTCCACTCAGAGGATGGACTTCCTTTCACCTTTTTCCTGTTTCTGCTTTTTGTAACCACACATTGCCCTCAAAAGCTCAAAAGCTGAACATCTCTCAGCACCTCACAGGTAGAAAGGTCTCACAAGGAGCTTTCTGCTTTGATCTTTCCCAGCAGAAGCTGCCATTGTGGTGGTTTTGTCACCCTGAGACAGACTGAGAGAGACAGAGGCTCAAGGTTGCCATTGGGTCCTGCCCCAGCACTAAATCAACTTGTTTTTTCTTTGCTCAGCCTGGGAGGATGTCTTTGTGCTGCTTATGCCCAGAGTGACTTAACAGGAGTCCAAGCATTTACCTGGAAACTACCTGATCCATCAACACCTGACTTTGCATTAACACGGGATTCTCCAGCCCCTCCCATCGTCTTGCTACCCCGATCTTTATCTAAGGCAGATATAACCAGAACTCCACCAGATGCTACCAGCACAGTAGGTGAAAATATTCTGTATTCCCTATCATTCTTTGAAATTACATCAATCTTTACATTACAGACACTGGTCTTTGGAACATGTTTTGGCAGAGCCAACATGTTTAACTTTGCATCCCAGGCATCATTCCTACATGGATTTGCTCTTGGATACTCTAGTGGCTCACAGGAAGGCTACATACCTCAAAAAGCTTCTGAGACCTTGGCATAAATTTTAAAAGCTCTTGCTTTTATGTCATTGGTTTTCCATCTGCAGATCATAAGGAATTTCTGGAACTGATTTGTTACCAAAATCAAACCGTTACAGCCCTTGTGCCCTGTAGAAGCCATTGTTTCACTGAACAAAAGATATATGAGACACTCCATCCAGTTGCCCCAAAGGCCACGTCTTCCTCTTACTTATGCAGATCTTATGACTGTGTTCCATGCTACCACAAGTGAAAGGATGTAGGTGCTCAGCTATTTACATCACCTTTATCCTTATGCAGGTTCTGATCTTCCACTCTTTTCAAGCTAGAGATCTTGCACCAAGATGTTTCTTTGCCACTGGCTTCTCTGCTGTATTGAAGAAGCAGTGAAGAAGCTTTGTATTGGGATGTGAATTTTCACTTAGCATAAAGTTTCACCCCAGAAAAGATCTAAGGCTTTTGGTGAGCTTGCATTAATTACCAGAACTTTGATGAGAGAGACAGCACACTGGCCAACAAATTACATTGTGAGGTAGTTCAATAGACATAAAAAATGAGTCACAGTATCATCTTATTTATCAAAGAAATATCTCCTGGACTGCTAGTTTGTGTGTCTGCAATAAACTCCAAACGTATCCTGCTTCAATAGGACTTAAGAAATGACGTCTTAGGTAATTTAATTTTAATAACAGCTGAGAAACTGACATTATTTTCCCCCCTCTGTGTTTTTGTATAGGTTAACAATTTCTTTTAAACTGACCCTTTGGTCACCAATTTTTTCAATTAAAAAGGAAAAGAACTATTTTTCCTTTGTAACTCAAAAACCAACAGCAGGAGATGAAAGAGGCATCTGGTTTATTGAAGTCACTAGGAGAACACCCACTGCCTGCAGCACTGTCAGAATTTCACACTAAGGATTAGGTGTATCCTAATCTGACCTGATCTTTTATGCAAAAGACTGGTAAAACAGCATTTAAAGTTTCATCAGATTAGACACAGACGTACTTAACAAATCTAAGGCCTTTTAAAGATAAATCTTGTGCCTCTAAGAGGCCTGAGTCATATTGTCTGAATGTTTGGAGACTGTGACTTAATTCTGCTGAGAGGGATACCTTGTTCAGGCTAATGATCTCACCGGAGCTGATGCCTGAGGAATTGTGTTGGCAGCAGAAAAACATAAGAGGCAGTGTACCTCAATAGTCTGATGTAGCAAAACTTTGGCAGGCTGAATCCCTGACTTCTACCCTTCAAATTCACCAACTCCCATCAAATTCAGCATTTTGTTTCCTCTCTCTGGTGGCTGCCTCAGCATAGCAGGGAGAATTGCTTATGCTGCTGTAAAAGTGAATTAATAAAACACTGTTTGCCATTGATGGATGTAAACCAATACTGCCACGGAGGAACTCAGCATTTCCAAACTGATGAAGTTTCTCCCTTCTGTGCTTCATATCAAAGGAGCACCTCCCTGCCTTCTTTCCTGCAAGGACATAATACAGTGTGGAGAGAAACAGAAAACTAAAATACAGCATGGGGAGAAACAAGTAACTTTTTTCACTTCCTGAAGACCCATTTTTAATTAGTCTGACTGATAACACCTCTGTGCTTGAATAAGGCCATATTTCAGCTCATCCTGACAGATGCACAAGAGGTGCACACATCCTGCCCTCTGTATAGTGAAGACCTGCTGCTTACTTTCATGCTGCATCCAAAAGGAAGGGCCAAAAATAAAAATTTCAGTGCAGAGAGTATCAGGAGTATGCTTGTGTGATCAAATACATTCAGATTCCTTTTAAAACAAATGAGAGATTTTGGCCCTAGGAGAAGGCTGTTTCCAATTCTCATTCCTTTGGGGTTTGAAAACCTGATTTCAAGCACAGATTTATTCTTGAGCAGTTCTTACCTATTTTTAGGTAACATTGTCCTTTAGCTTAAGTATTTTCTTCCTTTTCTGTTGTTACATCCTGATGTATTTACTTACAGTAATTGCATCCCCACTCCACTAATTTGTCCTTATTTTGCTAGACTAAACAAACTGATGTCCTTTATCTTCTCCTTAATTAGCATAACTTGCCTTTCTCTGTTCCACTCCACAGGAATACTCAGACCTTTTTAGAGATTAAAGCTCATCAAATAAAGGCTCTTGATGACTCCAAGAAATTCAGCATGGGAACTCTATTATAGCAATAAATTCTTGGTATTTTTGCTATTGATACTATTGCTGTTTCATCAATAGCACTAAACTGTATTGTATCTCCTGTTCACATTATAATCAAGTGATGCATTTGGCTTTTTCTTCTCCCCTTTCAAGGTACCCTGAGAATGCATCAAGGCTGAGGTATAATTTTGAGGTCTTAGTTTACTGGCTATTGTTTTTTCCAGCTAGAACCATAATCCTGGAACCAGAGTCACTTGCTTCCTAATGATTCACACTGTATTTTTAACACACTTCAGTATGTGCAAGCTCACATAGCACTTTGGATCAGCTTTAACTCACAATCTAGCTGAACTTTCCTGAGCTTCTCTAGGGGAAAAACACCAAACCCCATATATTCCAGGGAACAGCACCACAAGATGCAGAGAAAGCAAAATTAAAAACAAGTCTCGATTTCCTTTGTAAAAAATTTGTCCCATGTCTCACTCAGGAATACAGGAATGAAAACCAGAGGAACTAAAAGCAAAGGAACTGCAAAGCTCTTGATACACACAAAGTAATAGCAAAGCAATTTCTGATACAGATTGGAGCTCTGTTTGCAAAAAACAGCAGCATTGTGCCTTCTCCTGTGTGTGCAGTTTGCTGTCAACACCCCAAGTCTGGAAAAAAGCCCTAAAATAGAGTAACAGTTCTTGGGACTATTGCTTGAGATGGGGATGCAGGCTGAGCACTGAAGATGGGCCCAGAAAGGCTCTGCACATCTGAAGCATCTTTCCTCATTGGCTCTGAAGGCATCCTACAAACAAGGAAGCTGTCAGCTTTCCTTGTGATGCCTGATGCCACCCATGGCAAGAGAATTTGCCAAGGTCTGCTGGCACCCGTCTCTCCTCCCAGGCACTGAGCTCACCTTTCCCAAAGGGGCAGAGTGTAATTCCCAGAAAGCCTGGAATAATCAGCCAGGCTTCTCATGTCAGCCCTGTGCCTGCTGCGTGGCTTCTGTGACCCTGAAATATGGACTTTACCTGTGGTGTAAGATCTGTTCAGGAATCAGCCTTCATCTCTTAAGTTAGTTTGCAACTGCTGTGATTGCAAGGAATCCTGAACAAAAGCTGATGCATTGGTATTTACTACCTGAAAAATAGCATTCTGAGCTTCTCTGCTTACCTTAGCAGGTATGTGTTAGTATCTTGTGAAGAAAATTAAATATTGATGGATTTGAGGAAGAAGAGCCAAGTAACTTATCATCCCCATCCCACGCTGCCTCTCATTCCTTCACAGCTGCTTAAGTAAGCATCTGTCCTCAATCCAGCTCTATCTCCTTTTGATAATTCTGCTGTACTGAAACATTTTTTCAACCTAGCAGCACACTAAAATTTTGAAAGTGTGGATGACTTATAAACCAAATTGCACTTATGCACAGAAATGTTTCATTAGCTTCGCCCAGTGTATGCTTTGTTTAGTAAATGAATATAGATTTGATTGAGTGGCAGGTGAATTTGCTCTCTTTCAATTTGTTTCTTTCCCAAATCTAAACACCTTGCTGTTAAACATGGCTCTAATTTGCTAACAAATAGTTGCTTTAAGTAAATACCCGGCATTACTTCACTACCAAAATCTTTGTGCTGAAGATTTTTGACCATGGAACATTATTTTCCTGTCACAAAGAGCTGCATGTGACAAGGATTACAATTCTCTGAGTTTTACTGGCAAATAGGTGAAAGCTACTGTTTTGTTGGTTTTCTTTTTACCTGACGCAGTGCATGTACTGTAAGTAAACCTGTAAGGGTCTAAGGTGAAAAATCTTAAAAACACCAGAAACAATTTATCCTCAGAAAAATGTAATTCTCCTCACTCTGTAAACATCTGCTAACACAAAAAAAAAGTATTTCATGTGTCTAGCTATGCTATTTTTCAACAGTTTATTTTCCACTAAAACATAAAATGAATGAAAATACTTGTAAGTGCTTTGGGGAGAAAGGAACACCAGCATCACAGAATGAGCCATTTACAGGAACCTGCTGTTCTTTCAAAAACTCCTAATACCTTTAAGTGAAACTTAGAGTCGCTTTCTGCTTCTGGAAGAGCGGATTTGTAGAAAATACTTAGCACAGAGATAATCTGAGTGTTGATGTTATATCACACTAGATCAGTCTGGCATATCTTTTTTCTCTCTTGGGGACTGATGTCTTTGATTGTGACGGGTCCTTATTCCTACAAAGAATTTCAGGACTGAAACAGACTTTCAGAAGCAAGCATTCTGCTTTCAGTCTTGTTACAGAACTGCTGAGTATCCATCATGCAGACACTCATCAGGCATTTTTGAATGCTTTTTTCAGAACATCTACAGGAAGATAATACAACACGCAGAAATATTAGGAGAGACTAACAGAGCTTGAAAGGAGATGCCAGCTCATACAGAGTCCCTTCTGCAGCATATATGACCCTTGCAAAGACTACATTTGCTTCCTTTAATGTATCTCCAGGCCTGAGTTACCCACCTTATTTTATTTTAAATAATAGGAAAAGCAAGAGCTCTTTGGAGTTTTGGCCACAATGAGGTCTGTCTGAGAAGTCCTGCATGTCTAACGAGGTCACTTAGGGCATATGCTGGTACCTCTTCCTGCCCTGGTTGCCCCAGCTGAAAAAGGAGTAAAACAATTCCAGTCTTATCCTGGCTTGAATTGCTTTGTAATCTGCAAGATCAAAAGAGTTTCAATGCAAAAAGCAGTATTACCACTCTGCTATGTAGGCAAACTCCTCGTAGGTATGGCCAGTTTCTGACTGCTTCTTGTCCCCATCTCCCTGGAGTGGCACTGCAGAACAGGCAAGGCAGGTACCACGTCTTATCAGCAGTGTTAGGTGAAGACAGAAAGAAATGGAAAGTGGAGAGCCAGAGATAAAGGGGGGAAAACACCCCTCAGCTTGCATCCCCACTTCAGATGAGATTGGTCTTCACTGGCTCCTGGCATATATCTGATCTGGATATTACCCAGGGGTTCCTTTTACACTGGTGAGAGCCCTGCAGCCCATTGTACCAGAGCTTGGGCTCTCACATGGTTGTCAGTGTTACTGACACAGAGAGTAATTTACAGCTCCCTGATTTAGCCTGAGCTTGCTGGTTCTTGCCATCTGCAGGAACATGTCCTGAGCACCAAGTGATTTAAAACAACGCTGTGAATAATCAAAGGAATAGTGTGTACAGCAAGTGGTATATTATACTGATGAGTATGATAAATGAATGGACCTGTAATTTCCCGCAGCAATAGCTGGAGCAAGTATTTCCTTTTGTAGATTGTATTTATGGAAATCTAACTGTAGCAGGTCAGAGTGACTTGATACACGGCTGAGGCAAGCAAAGATCTTTTTAAAGTCAGACAGGCTGGAAAGAAGCTTTCAGGCTCAAACATGGTTCTGTCACTTGTCTCCTGCAACTCTGAGAAACCCAGGTACCCGGTCACAGTCACATCACCAACGTGTGTGCAAGGATTGTCACAGCTCAGTTGTTTGCAGAACTCAAGCGGTATCTGCTCCTTTGAGAGGATCCCTGAAGGTCAGTGATAGCAAAGCGCTGGCAAGGTGTCCTGGTTAAAAACCCTCCCACCTGGGACACCACCAGCACCTGTTGGGTGCTGCTGGGGCAATTACAGCCTGGGGGGGCAGCTGTGCCTGTGGTCCAAATGGGCCAATCACAGAACTCCTGCCCTGGGTGCTCATTATAAAGAGAGCCCACTGGGGGCTGTTCTGGTTGGGATGAGCTTTGTGGGTTACTGCTCCTTGTTTCCTCACCAAAGAACATCACTCACTGATGCAGGCCACTTTCTGCCTTCCCAAACAGGACCAGCCTGGCAGCTCTGAGGCTGTTGCAGGGGACCCTGGACTCATCCCAGCTGCTGCTGAGTTCAGCGTGGGACTTTTCTGGTTGGGAAGTAATTACCAGCTGAGGAGTGTGAGTTCTGAATTCACATACTTTGTATATATTTGTAATTCACTATCACTACTACTACTCCATTAGACCTATCTTAGTCTTTTCTTCTGAGTCTCTCTCCCTTATTCCCTTCTTCGTCTTCCTCTGGAGGGTAGTGGTGGGAATAACAGAGCATCTGTCTCCTGGTTACTGCCTAAAACTCTTGACACACTGGTACCCAGGTTCAGGTAAGCATATGCAGAAATTTGGACCACCCATGACCTATAATAATTTTATAAAAGAAATGTGATACCACACATTAGGTTACTTTATTGCTATTAATGTAAGCAAAGTTTTTTTGACATAGGGCGTTTTTTTGACATAGAGATGTGGCTGTGCAGGAGATTCATACTTCTAGTCATTTGGGAAAAACAAGTAAAAATTCACATAAGAAGAATAGCATGCTAAAGGCAACTATTGGCTACTAACTACTGCCTTCATGCAGCTAAAATAATTTGTAATCTTTCTGACTGCAGAGTCTTGAAAAACCTCTGTACTCGGTATTACCCTTCTGGATTCATAACAGATCCTACGTAAAATTCCCAGTGGCCTCGCTGAGCCCAGACTCGAGCTCTCAGTGCTCCTTTTGCCCTGCTCTGTCCTGTTCAGACACAGTTATGCCATCAGGTGTCTGCCCTGGGCAGTCTCTAGGAATCAGGCAGCAAGGATAAGCGTTACCTGAACAAACTTGGGCACAATTAGCTTTAGTTAAACAGTTTACTGTAGTGACAGCAATTACTGCCCCCCGCCGCTCTCCCCCCCCCCCCCCTCCCGTCGTTCTATTTGTCTTGCAAGCAGGGGCTGGGGAAAGCACACCCCACCCTCAGACACAAGCCATTTTTTGAGTGTGAGCTGTACATATTTTGAAACTTTGTATTCTGAGCAACTCTCCAGAGCCCTGCCATGTTCCAGCCCAACAGACCAATTCCAGCAAATTTCTCATGTGCCACCCTGTGCCCCTGTACTTCTCTTTAAAACGCTCTTCTCCCTCCTCCCCCTTGCCCCGATTGCTGGGAGGGTTACAGTAGCTAAGGGGAGAGCAATCAGGAGCTCACAGGGACTGGGTTTTGCCACATCCCTATTTCTGAACCCTGCCCTTCCTCCCCCCTGCTTTTCATCCTGGGGCACAAGAGTGTAGTGCCCAGTTGCAAAGTCTTCTTCTTGACCTTCTGTAGGGCAGGATAAGCCAGTCCTTCTCATGTTGAAATCCCATCCCCTAACACATGACAGGCAGCTTCATCACCCTCCTCCTCACTGTTTTACTACGATGTGCTGCTGCCCACAGCTTTCATCATCTGGGTGATTCCTGCGCTATTCTGATGTTGCTGCATCTTCCTAACCATAAAAAAGTTAAAACCAGTGATTCCTCAGAAGAATGTCCCAAACAAGAAGAGTACAAACAGTCTGTCTGGAAAAGACTGAGTGATGTTTCTATTCCTTTGCTACAGCCAGGACCTGCCAGATGTTTTCCTGACGTTTACAGCACCACCTCTATTGACGCTCCTCGCCTCTCCCTCTGTGACTCTGTGCTAGCAAAAAAAAAAAAAAAAAAAAGAGAGAGAGACACTAAGCTGTAGTTGTGATCTTAGTAGTGCAATGACAAAAGCTTATAGGCATGCATGGAGTAAGCCTCCTTTTCCCTTCCTCCTCAATATAAAATAGCCTGCTCCAACTTAATAAATAATTATCAACAACTTTTGGACTGAGATCACCAGTCCCTTAGCAAGAAACATGCTATCTCCACCCAATTGGAAAGAAAGGGTGATTGTTCCTTTGGGAGGGTGACTCAGGGTTTGGTGGCAATAGAGTGCCTTTTGATCACTACGTTAAACAAACAATGTCTACAAGGGAGAATGCCAATAGCCCGTCCTGCGTGAGAGGACAGTGTGGCCAAGCACTTGCATAACACTTTTGACTGACAGATGCCCAAAGACTGTGTAAGAACAAGGATAAAAAAAATACTTAAAATCATTAGCAAATCTTTGCAACATGCCAGTATTAATCCCATTTTACTGCATGTTTAGACAGAGGTAGGCAAAATCAAGGAACTGCCCCTGCCGTAGTGAGCAATTTAATAATACAACCAAAACTAAACATTCCATAAACAACCACTCCATTTATGTATAACTTACACATTTTACATCACAGATGAAGGTATCCATCATTTATCACCACTGATTTTTGTTGTATTGATCAAACAAAACTGAAGGGTTGTTAAATCAATTAACATGTTATTGGGCAGAAATATATGAGTCTATCAGCACAAATAGATACCTATCTTGGCAGGAAGAAACCTGAAGTAATGGAAGTAACTATATTGTTATAAAGAAGCTCAGATCTGCAGTTGGAATTTTCCTGGTCTATTAATAGAGCCTTCCAAAATGTCGGTCTCAAATTGTTAAGAAAGGAAATCAATGTAAAAGTGCATCCTCAGTGGCATCAGCCTTCAGAAATCTTTTGACAAAGGCACTATACTTCATTATTGCCAAGTGCAGTGATCAAGAAGGATGATGAGAGGCATGTGGAAGGTGAAGGAATTTTTAAGAAATGTATTTTGTCTGGATGAAAGATATTGGGATTGTCTGACAACAGATTTTGAGCATATAAAAAAGGTGCTGCAAAGATGATAGCATCATCTAGCTCTCCACATCCTGTACAGGCAGGAGATAAAAATGAAGAGCTCAGCACTAATCTGCAGAAATGGTAAGAACTTTCTAAGCTCAGGAATATGCTACATAGCACATTTTGGAGACTGATATCAGAGTTTTAAACCAGCTAAGATACATACCAGGAAACATCTAGGTACAGATATTCTTATATGGATCAAAAAGCTGTAGGTATTTGGATGTCCTTATGGATTTAAACTTCTGTGATTCCAAGATGCTCTTCTGAAATTTCAGATTTGAACATTTGGCATTTTCAGATATTTAAAAAAAAATATTAAACAAGGCTATTCAAAATGGCCTTTTACTGTCTTCGTGTTCTCTTGGCATGAGAGAAGCATTGAAAATATTGCTGTAGGTTTTGTCCATAATCAGGAAGCTGGTTTAGGTTCCTTGTGGTTGCTGCCCCCATGCTGAAGGCTGGAGAGGCCCCCAACAAGTGCAGCTGGGTGGCTGCTCAGCACCAGCAGCTACCACAGCTACTTTTTCCTGGACTCCACTTGCAGGTTCTGTTACTTAGCACACAACTAATATTTCATCTGGTCATCACAGCTGGAAGAAAAAACATACTGAAAATATGCTTCAAGTAAATGACCTAAAACCAAGTAGGTTTTAAAATCCACTAAGAATATTGTTGCAAGGAAGTCTTTCTCAGTTCCCAAAACTGAGTCAGAGTCTCTATGTGACTTTAAAACTTGAAGGATGGGGGCGTGTGTGATAACAGTGTTAAATATATTAAAGATGTAGCTGCTTAGCACTGTGAAAAGGCTGAAGAAATCTGACAGGAGAGCTTGGTGGTCATTCTGTCATTAATCACCTTGCTTGTTAAAATAGGTTAAATCACACAATAAAAGAGCAGGCAGCTCTTCTCAACACACCTGGGAAGCTGAAGTCTGTTTCTCCTCGTCAGCAGTGCCTCTCAGGACTGTTCAACCTTACAGTCATCTCTCACACACACATCCTCTTCTCAGAAAAAGAGAAGGAGCCTCAGTGGTTCCGAAGATATGGGATTATATGATGCATTGACCTGGTTTAAGATGCTCACTATCTTGTAACAGGAGATGTCAAATGGCATGATTATTTAAATAAAAATCAGATATCCAGGTTTTATTTACATTTGCTAATCTCAACCTCTGGGATATCCAAGTGACCATCTTCTGTAGATGGTAAAGCCCATGCCTCTGCTGAGCTGCCTGTGCCCTGCCCCTCATCCACCCAGCCCAGCTCTTCTGAACATTGGAAACACCAGAAAGCTGATGGGAACAGAATAAAACCAACACTGGCTGCTGAGCATCGTGGTCTAGGAAGGCAGATAACTTCAAGGAACACGACTCAGGGGAAGTAATACTTGCTCATGGGATTGGCTGAGTAAGAGGGTCTGAGCCAAATCCTGTGCAAGGAAGGGTGCATCATATCCTGCACTCACATTGCTCTTGCTCTCAGAAGCCCCGCTGCCAGGGTCTGCACAAAGGCTGGGAGAGAAAGATATAGGTGGCTTCAGCCCTGATAGCTCCTAGAGCAGGTAGCACAGAGAAGCTGGAAAATAAGGTAAGGATTATTCTCCATTGAGTCATGGTATTGAAACAAGGAGTAAGTGAAAACCCAAAGCATGCAATAACATGGTTATATAATAAGTTTATGGTGAATGCAGCAGTTAAATAACATTCATTAATTGCATTTCTATAGCTATGACTAGCAGCCATAATGTGGTAGTCTTTAAGCTAATTTAGGTTCAAGCAGCTTTATGTTCCACAGAAGACACAGCCCAAGGAAAGAGCAACAAAATGATTTTGTGCTACCTATGCCCTTGCCTCCCAGTGGAACCACTTGCCCACTTATTCAATTTACACAATTTGCAATTGTGTAAATTTCAGGGACCCTGGGTGTGTTATTTTAATTTTCATACATCTCATCAGCATTAAATATTGGTAACACAAATAGTCCATATGCTCTGGTCCTGGGCCGAGCGAATTCCCAATGTTCATTGCAACCTTTGCAGTTTGCATCACCAAAGCTGGATTTAAATCCATAGGAAATTAGCCAAACTGATGCCTTAAAAGACAACTCAAGAAATTCCAAGCTGTGTAATATATAAAAAGAGGCCATTTTAATTGTGCATTTTCCTGTTTGGTAATCAGAGGAATGGGTAAACTCCCAAATGGAGATGTCCTTACTGTAATAGTATAGTACAAATATTTCTCATTGTTTCAAATATCTCCTCTTGAATTTCAGTAAAGGTTTAAAATATGTTAGTTCTTCTTTCCCAAGGAGGTCTAAATGAGGTCTTTTTTCTACAAAGGTTTCATTGTACACTCTGTGTACACTGTGTGCAGTTTGCAGCCATATTTTCCCCACAGAAACTTTAATTCTTTTGGTGCTGGCATAGTGTTCTCCATTCATTTTGTCCATTATATTATATTTTAGTGTATCATTCTACCATCATTTTCTGATTGCCCCTTTACATGACTATAAAGCACTCTTTCATACCAATCATGTAGCTGCAACTTTCTGCATACTACTTGAGAAGGGGTAACCATGTTGTCCTGTCAGAAAAGGGAATATGTGTTATATTGGCATATAACAGTAGAATATTTATGTCAAGTACATGGTTAATATTTTCTCCTCAAATTGTACATAGTTAATATTTAAGCAACCTGCATGAAATCTGTCTTTGTTGCATATAATAACAACATTACAAAGGGAGAAGGTAAAAAACCTCAAGCCATTGAGACAGACAGGGGATTTTATGACTAAGCATAGTGCCTTGTGTTGACTTTGGCCTCAGCTCTTGGCTGGACCAGACATAAAGAACAGTTCTTCCACTTGGTGTTTACCTGCCCTTCTCATGCATCTTTCAGTGCAATTTACAGGACGTGAAAAAGAGCATGTAAAGCCCCTAGTCCAGTGAGTTTCCTGTCCTTCGCTCATTGCAGAAAGTGTTTGCAGCTGTTCTTGTTTGCAGAGAGTTTTATCTGATTTTGTTAAGTCCCAGAACAAGTTCTCTCACAGTGATTCAGGTTGCTTTTTCATATAAAAGTTTTCTGTAAGAGCAATGTCCCTCAAGATGAGATGACTTAGCCTTTAGCAGGAGGTCCACCCCATAGAATTCAATTGCCTGAATATTATTTCCTGATACTGTGTATCTCCCCACATTTCTTCAGGGGCTTTTTCCTCTGTTGAAATACTGACAGCTCCATTTCTGAAAAAAATCCCCTTTTCCTCTTCTATGCTTTGCAGAAGAATAGGGTGTGAAATACAGCACATTTTGGAAACTGGACACTAATACTGCAAGTCCTGCATACAGCAACCGTGAACCAACTGGGGTGCTCAGTCTCTTTTACTTTAATGAGGCTCAAGTTAAAACTTTTATGATAAAGACTTTGAACAGGAGTCAGCATTAATTTGTATCTCCTAATTAGGCTGATAAAGTACTCAGTATCCAAGTTCCCAGTAAATGGATCCAAGCTTCATGGGGAAGAAGAGGAATAAGAGTGCTTCATAGTTTTCATAACTCCTTATTAAGTGAGTCATAGGGTGACAAGAAATGACTTTTGGTGGCAGTCTTGTGGTTGGGACACTCTGTGTGACAGATTACTCAAATATTTTTTCTTCCACTACTAAGTTATCACTGAACTTGCTTATGCCTTTAGAAGTTGCTTTCCAGGTCATTTTTCAGTGCTGAGTCAAGAAGTGGAATAATCTCTAGAGCTATGACTGCATCAGTGCACCATGGTGGTATGGTAAAGAGTCATGTCACTTTTACACCACAAAACCTCAAATGGTTTTGCCAGGCAATTATGTGCTATGGATTTGGCCTTTATCCTTTCCCAAATCAGTGCTTTGTCTCTTCTCAAAAGGGAATTTTTGTGTGTGTAGGTGGTTTGTGGGGGATCTTTTTTTCCCAGTGCAGCAGCAGCATTAGGAATGTTGGTAATAAGCCAGGTCAGTTTACAGCTTTGAAAATAGCACCAGCCAACCACGGGACAGTAAACAAAAATTAAAAAAAATCAAAACTATGCTTTTTGTAAATCTGTGGGTATAGTGGAAGTAAAAGGAAGGAGAGGCAGGGAGAAAGATTCTTCAGCTCCTGTGGACCATTTCTTTTTCATACTAGGGCACAGGTAATTGTTACTGAAGAATTTTGTGCATTCCATTGTATTGAACTAGAACAAGAAGCTAGCAGAATTTTCAGACCAAAACCAGACAAAAAAACCCCAAAAAAGCTGGGAAAAATATTACCAATTTTTGAATGGAATTCAATGCATGATAGAAAGCAGCCCATTCTTACAGCACTTTAAATGCATGGTGGTAAGGTGGGAAAAATCTGTATTCCTTTCTGTACTATCAAGCCCATGAAACTTCCAATAATATATTTCCGTGCTTTTACCTCCTGAGGCCATTCTACATCAGCAGATAGTCCTGTGTTGCCTCTGATTCTGCAGAGCCCTTCTGTGTCCAAGGTAAATCAATCCAGGATCTCTGATCAACATTTTCTTAAAAGCTGTTGTGAAGAGGCTTAATGAATAAGTTCATGCTCAAATATAGATTGAATCATAAATTTTACCTTTATGGTGTGGACGGAAGAGGAGCACTACTTTGAAAACCTGTGGGTGGGGAAGTTTTTAGGGTAAGTAGCAATCTGTTTTGTAAATTGTGTGGGCTGGGTAGAGGAAATGACCAGTCTGCAAGACATAAGCATCATTTGTGGAGAGAGCTTAAAAACCTCAACTACACACAGGCTTAGTATCAAGGGGCAGGGAAGGGACTGGAGGTGCTGTCATTAGTAAAGGTAATGAAAAAAATAATGGACGAAAGACAAACATATCAGTCCTGGCATCCTAAATATTTTTGTTGTCTTTATATTCCTTTATATGAATCCAGAGCATCATTGTCTGGCCTCAACTTTTCTCGTAGCTTCAGGAATTTTAAGTCTTCTTGAAGTTTCACCAGACCCGTGCCCATCTATCAATGGCCTGCCTGTAGCAGGAGACCCTTCCCAGCAGTTAAACTCTTCTTAAGATGTCCCTGTGACTGCAGGGGAAGGAAACTCTCCATGTAATCTCATAATTAGCTCTTCTGAAAGGGATGGGACCTAAATGTGGGACAGTGAAGGGGACTTCGCCCTTTTGAAGAGAACACAAATGCACAAAAGAGCCTGCAATAAAAGGCCCTGAGGAGCTTTTCCCTTGCAGATTTTCTTGTCACTTGGTAAAGCTATGTCATCTAAAGTGCATGTGCCTTATCAAATCTGCCCCAGCTGACACGTAGAAGAAAAAACTGCTAGCTGGCAGTCATGTATTTCCAATAGATAAAATTACAGGAACTGCTAGTGATGTTTCAATTATTCTAAATACGTCTCAATCATATATATGTCTCACATTTTGGCAGAGGTAGAGAAGCCCTACAGGTTTGGTTTCTTTTTTTTGGATTGTAGGACTCAGAAATAAGAGGAGACAAAGAGGAAAACCTTAAAGAAGATTTAAAAACCTACGTACAGAGGAGCTGTTTTTAGTGTTTACTGAAAAATTAAAAAAAAGACATGGTGTATTTCTCTTGAGTTGCAAGCATTATCAGGCTTTTTCTATAGTTAAAGAAAGCCAAGTGCAGCTTTGTTTTCTGCTGTGAATGGATAATGTAGGTGAAGTTTTCTTTCACTTGATTTACTTTATTAATGATGTTGCACACTGAAACAGTGTGTAAGGCTATCAAATCTGAGAAGACAAGGAGGCTTGAAAGGCATGCAAATATGATGAAGGGATCAAATAATGAAAAAAACCCTCAGAAATATTGCTGGCAATAGCTCATTAAGGCAACAAATGTATAAAGGACCTCATATCATAAGAGCAGACATTTTATACAATGCAAGTTAGCTCATATGCACCCTATGACTCTATTGGAGCTAGAACAGGCTAAACAATGTGTATTGCCAGGCAAGATAGGCTGGAAGTAGAGAGAGCATCTTTTAGGGCACACAAAAGTGTGAAGTAGTTTTACTATAGTCTGACAAAATCCGAATTTGGAGAGGAAATGGGCAACTATGTTATAAATTGGTGAGTATGGAGGCTGCTCAGAGGGAAGGATAAATTGGGGGATTAAAGTTGTTTCGTGGTACTGGGACACTCACAAAGATTACCTGGATGCATTGCAAAATCAGACCTTCCTATCCTTTTATACAGCCACTCAGATCAAACATGGCAAAGAAAGTATTTTCCCAGCCTTAAAGTTGTTCAAGCTTCAGAGGGTTAAAAAGTTTTCCCCAACTTCAGACTCGTCTATAAAATTTTGTAGTTTAAGTAAACAAGTTCTTCCTTGTCTGTCTCTCGTATAGGAGATAAAGACCCTTTGGCTGCTTGTTTAAAAATGTAAGTAGAGTTGCAAATATGCTTTTCCTCTGAAAGAGAGAGAAACATTCTTTTACATTCTCTAGTCTGTGACCCAGATTCATTCACCCGGGCCCTTCTCAGCAATATTCCCCCTGTGAACAGCACAGAGGTTCCTCTCACTCGGAAGTCTTCCCAAGAAGGACAATTTCATTTTCCCTGGACAAGATATCAGTGCCAACACAAATAGCCTGAATGGGTAGAGATATAATTACTGCTATTCTCCTCTACTGAGAACACTTCACTTTTCCTGGGCTGCCCCTTACAGATGTGCTGTCATTGCTGGTTTGGTCTTTTCCAGTAAGAGTTGAACATGAGATGCCAGGGCTCACAGGAACCTCTAGTGCCCAGCCTGGGGCTGGGAAGCTAGAAGGCTTCCTGGGCTCAGTTGTGCTGTTCACTTGCTTTTAGTTACAGCTGAGTTTCAAATTAAGTGTTTTAGCAGTAACCTAAGAAACAAGCTATTCACAGATATTCATGCTTTCTAGCCACTGTTGAAGTATCTGTTTCTTCCTCAAGACCAAAAAATTTTAGTACCAAATGCAACACATGTCTGTTTTAGTTGTTCTGGGTTTTTAAAAATATTTTATTAGATGGTGAGCTGCAGAAGCTACAATGGTTTGCCAAAGAGAGATCAAGGGAGAGCAGGTGAGTTTCAGTCACATTCATTTCTGTTGGAATGAGTATAGAGCTTCCAAGACCAATAAGGCTGTGCTGCAAGAAGTTGTTTGTCCCTGCCTCTTGAGCCCCAGCCCTCTTTGGTCTCCTGCTGTTCAGGAGTTCAGGAAAATACTTGTGCCCCCCTTTTAGAAACGTCAGGTGTAGGAGTCCCTATAAACACAGCAGAAATTTTTTGCTGCCCTTTGTCATGGTAGTCATTCTGTCCCTGTCCAGTCCTTGAGGAGTGAAAAGTAGAAATATGTCCTTGTTAGTACTGGGTGTATATATAATCCATGCCTTCCTACAAGTGCTGTGCAGGATAGGGAGAATTAATCCTGACTGAGTCTGGTTTGCAAACCTAGCTCTGCTCTTGTACAAAACCTGAATAGATGAATGAGCCCTGCAGGCCCTGTTTGGGCAGGTTGGAACAGGAGGGCTTGCATAAAAGTAGCTTCAGCCCAGGCTGGTCTCAATTTGGGGCTGTTCTGCTATGATGCAGAGAACTGGAGGAGTAGGAGTTCTTATACCACAGGTGTTTCTTTCTGGCTGAGGATTGGAGAGTAAAGGACTTACTTCAGGGCTGCAAAGACACCCTTTGCCATCAACCCTTTGACCCTAGGGCTTTCTGGCAAAAATGCAGCAGGGCTGAGAAGATGTGGGGCTTGATTCCTTTGGTTGTTTTGTTGCAGATTTACTATTGGTCACTGAGTGACCGGGTTCATCTACTCCCACTTTCAGACACAACGTTGTGCAACCCAAAAGTCTCTTGGAGTCTATACAGGCAGGAGCTGTGGTGCAGCAGTGTGAGGTGAGGGAGTCTGAAATGAGAGCAGGAGATCAGTGCCAGGGTTGTTCCTTATATGGCTGCTAAATGGCTGTGGTGTGTTTCTTGGTATATGGCTTAGGTTAAGAAGCTTCAGGTGCTGTGCTCTTGCACTGCTGTAGATCACATGCTATTGCTGAGGCTGCACTGAGCTGTGCTGAGCCTGGGCCAAAAAGGAGGTAGCTGGGAATCATTCAAGTGCTGAGACATTTGACTAGCCAGCCCTCATAAGGTCTGCAAAACTGCTGACAAAAATTCCTGCCTTGTCAGTGACTGACAGAAGTGGCAAATGTTAACAGTAGAGCCCCATCCTGCAGCTGGCTGCACATCCCCTTGTGGAGACCAGGAGTCTGGAGTCTGCCATCCCCCTCCGTAGCTGGCAGGATCAAGCAGGGCAGGACACAGCCAGCATGTGGTCCCTGGAAGGGATCACACTTAACCAAGGACAGACCACCTTTTTTCTCAGGCCCCAGTTGGTTTTTTGTTGCTTTTGCTACGAACACCTAGTGTGCGTGCTCCTGTTCATCAGGAGGAAAAATCATCAGTCTGGACTATGGTGTAATGCCAGCAGCTGGTCTGTGAGAGGTACCTGTGTGTAATTTGTTTTAAACAGCACCTATTTATGTTTTCAGGGCTTGTTTTTAACCTTTCCAGAATACATTAATACTGGCCATCATTCCCCAGCTCTGCCTCTTTGGAGGCTTAGCTACAGTGAATCATGCTCAGGGAACAGGCCATGTCCTTGATTGCTGAAATATTTCATTTCTGCACATGGGATTTTTAAAGTGCAAATATTTTCAGCTTTCCAAAACCCACAAAAATACTCTTTATCAGTGCCCTAGAGATCAATGTTGAAAACAAAAAATGTAGTGCAATCAAAAGGGTGTTTTGACTTATGAGAAACATATTTTAAAGGGAAGTAACTAGTTTTATAGATACATGGATACCTACATACACAAATATATATGTATATATGACAGACAGAGATGTAGATAGTTCAGGCAACTCTGGTACTCTAAAGTAATGCCTTAAAATATACACTTTACAGCTATGATATTATGAGATTTTAGTGGAAGATTAGCATGATCTGACATATTTTATACATAATATTTGAGGCCTCAAATAAGACTTATTTGTTTCCTGTCTCAACTGTCTGCCAAATACTTCTGATTCTTGGGAGGCTAAAAAAGTTATAGGCTTCCTATAGCCCTTCAGTAATTCTGCTACCAGATTGTACAGCTGGATTTATTTTTTTGTTTCTTGCTCTTATCTGAAACACTGGATTCTCTCTCATCTGTTCTTGAGCTTTGCCTATGCTGGGCATTCTTACATCCTTGTTACCACATCAAGTTTTGCTATAAATCATCTCTGGAACATATAAAAGCTGTCTCAACATTGGTTTTGAAACAATTGGCTTTTATTTCATTGTATAGCTTGAGTTGCCTTTGTTTTACTTGGAGCTCACAGGATCTTATGATGAGGATAGTGAAGTCTCTGGTCTTTTCATGATCATTAAATATCTGTATATTATGGGAAGGAAGGAAGGAAAAGAGGAGGCTGTTGGATGATACTGCCAGAAAGGAACCCACTTAGGGATATGCACTGAGCACCCAGGCTCCTCTACCAACACTTTGAAGTTGTAGCAATAAAGCACTGAAAAGCATCTTCAGATTACTTCTTAAATTGTTATGCTAAGAGGATATTAATTAAAACATCATAAACCATGTTTCTTGAAAAGGAAATTGAGAAGGCTCTGACTTCTTGTTTTTACAGCACATGTAGTACAGTGAGTTTGTGATGAAGACTTCTGACCACAGCAGATCCCCAGAGGGAAGAGTCTTTAAACATAACAAAAAATGACAGAAAAAAGGGATTTTCTAGTCTGCATTTTGAAGTAGTCTCCAGAAGATAATGGTCACTTTTAAATCAGATGCTAGTGAAAGTAACTAAGTATTATATGCATGACCTTATATGAATGTATAGACTTGTTTGGAAAATGTTCAAGAAAAATAATTTGATTTTTAAAATATTTCTTCTTTGTTTTTTTTTACTCTTTACGGGAATTTGATGATGCTCCACTGAGAGGTGAATCATCTCCTTCAAGCCAACCTGTAGTTTCCACAGGCTGTGGGTGCAACAGCTTAGGCTCAGTGGTGAATGGATTATATATCTATATATATTTTTTGTTTTGTTTTCTTTTGGTTTTTTTCTTTTGTGGGGTTCTTCTTGTTTTGGGAGAGATTTGAAGGGGTTGGGTTGGGTTTTTTTCTTTTTTCATTTTAGGGTGGTTTTGGCTTTTAGTACCCACTCCATAACAAATCTCCTCCCTAACAAGAAGAACACTGTTAGGAGCTTACAAAATACCAATTACCAAATGCACTGTCCTCCATGACAGCACTTGTTGCTGTTTTATACCACTTGGCATATTCCCAAACAATATTATTAGACAAAATAAAAATAAATGTAGAATAGGCAGCAGTCTTGCACTTTTCCCAGGGAGAAGAAGGGAATAATATTGAGAGCAGAGGTATTTTGTGATGCCTGATAAAGAAGGTGTACAAATGTGTTTGCAGCACCTCAACAGGGGTGCAAGGGAACAAAAACGAGGGTGAAGGCAGCTGCTTCAGAAGATTATTAGAGCTTTTTTAAAGAGACAGATTTTCTTCTGTCAGAACTCTTTTAATCTCGTGTGTTGAACATGTCATCTATGTTTTGAGTCTTTCCATGGTTATCTCTTTGAACACCTCATATATTTTACATTTCTTGTTCCTGCTTGCTTTCTGTGCAAGTCCAACTACTTCTCCTTTCAAAAGAGATGATGAGAAATGACCCATTGCAGGGTGGAGGTGGTAAAACTTTTTAATTTACTGATTCTTACAGAGTGTTCTGGGAACTCTGGTCAATGGATGATATGGTAATATCCTTAGTGTTTGTAAACTACAATTCTTATCTAATTTTTGGAATTTGGGTATGCTTTTTAAAATAAACTTTCAGCTAAGCACATGTGCCTTTTACAACAGGACAGAGCAAGATAACCTTGCACAGAGTCTCTGTGTCACCCTGCTCTTAAGCTGTAAATTCTTTTGTTATGATCAGTTATTTCACATAGGCATCACAAGGATTCATTAATAATGATATCCTCTAGCAACTGTTATTTATGTGTTATTTATGTGTTATTTATGTGTGATACCATGGACTAAGAATAAGTAATCTCATCCGTTCTAAATCTCTCAATTTGCTTTTGGTGTGAAATGAACAATTTCAAGGGACATTCAAAGGTTATAGAACAGTTCTTGGCTTTACAGGAACAAAATGTCATGGAAACACCACCTCTCAGCTCCCTCCCCAGCACTAATAGTAAATATTTGATCAGCGTGTACTTTCCATTCAGCTCAGCATCCTCAGGCTGGTTTGGCACATCTGTTCTTTTGGAGAAGTTTTAAATTTGTGATAGCATGATGACAGACTGGTCAAGTGGACTTTTCCTAAGCACTTCACTGAGATTGAAATAGGAAACAGAACAAGAAGACACGAAATGAGATGCTTAATACAGTGAGGCTGTTGCTCCTCCTGACTCTGTATGTCCTTGGTGTGGATAACAAAGTGGGGCAAATCATCCTTGCTTGCTATGATTTATTCTGATTTGCATAAAAATTAGTCCTATTCTCACTTTTGTTCGTGCTGGTAAATCAGTATGGCCTGGGAGCAGCCAAACCAACAGCTCTTCAGCAAGATACAAGACATGTGTCTAGTGGTTCCCCTCTAAAATCTTTGCACAGAACAAAAGGGAAAATACTGCAGAGCCTCATTGGCAATTCTGTGCTACAGGGAAGCCTTCTGTAGGTATTCTGCAGGCTCACCTTGCCAGAAGGCTGATGGAAACTGAAGCATAAGTGAGAATCAAGCCAGTTGCAGATCACCCCAAATATGGGCAAAAACTACACAGGAGCAGCTACATGAAACCCTGTTGCCTCCAAGGAATAGCAAAAGACTTACTCTTTTAAATCTGTGCAGAGAAACTAAATTCTAGGGGAAAAGCACTGATAACAATCTGCTATAAAACCAAGATTAGAGCCCAGACAAAGCAGACTTGTTCTTGTTAACTAAACAAGAAATTTACTAGCCCACAAAACCCATTCAAAAGAGCCCCTCACCAGGTAATTAGAGGCCAAAATTCTGCTTTCAAGGTTTTGTCATATATTACTCCCTGTTTGTTTTTTATTGTGCAAGCCCAGACACTCCAGTGATAAACTGTTTGCTCTGTGGCCTTGCTGTGGTACATGGAAAACTTTCCATGACTGTATTGCTGGGGAACAGAAATAGCTAGGCATGTTCCAAGCAGCTTTTGAAACCCAGTTTGGATCCTGATGAAAAGGATTGTTCTGAGGCTCATCAGTGTCCCATACAACTTATCTGTTTCTCTTTAAATGTGTCATGTGAGTGTCAATCGCTGGGAAGAGGTTTGATTTTTTGTCCTCTTGATAGTTTTTAGAGTTTTTGAAGAAAATTTATGCCAGTTTATGCAGCTTTATTCCCCGCATGCTGAACTGCATTGAAGAATAGAAATTATACTTTTGTATTAAGTTTACCCTGATGTATTGGAAAATTGAGTGCTTAACTGTTTTTCCATCTGGAGATTTCTGTAGGCAAAATTCTCTGCGGGCACATAGTGAGTCCTGATGCCAGTATGTCAGGTACAGAGAGATAAGAGGAAAGAAATTGCTATTTTCTGTCTCAGTCACTAACTTTGAAATCAGAGCTGATTTAATTCCTTCCTTCTGTCCAGAATTTCTTGGGTGACTTCATGTAAGTCACCTATCTGCTTCACATTTCTTCCCCTTCCTGAAGGACACTTCAGTTCTCACCATCTCCCCCTTCTCTGTTTCCCTGAGACATAACCAATAGGGCTCAAAAAGTAACAAGTCATTACAGCATATGGTTAGTCAACTGTATCAGACTTACTTCTAATTGTTAAGGTACTCCTGGTTCTCCAGACAGATAGAGTTGGTGCTAAAATAACTGTTCTTGTGGCTTATTTCTTTAAGAAAGGATCATTTGTATTCTGTATGTGAGAGCAAGAATATTCATTACTTTACTTTTCTTTGTCCAGTAATTTCTCAGGTAGTTTTTGTGGTTTAACAATGTTTAATAATCTTCTTGATTGGTTTGATTAGTTGTAGCTGGGCCACGAAGCTGTGCAGGTTAATTCTGTTTATCTTTGGAAGCTTTTTCTAAATTTTGGGGTTTTTTTTTTTCTTTTTTGGTGAAGCTTGTGACTTAATTTCTTTCCCTTTTAAAGGTGCAGTGATTTTTAAGTGATTTTCAAGAAAATATTAATCCCTTAAGTGAACCATAGTCATAGAAAGTCAAAGAACTTAAGCTGTAGAAAAATGGCTTAGGGGAAAAACTGTACCATTCATTGACTGGTGAGGAGACATGGAAATTTACACATCCAAGAAGTAGGTATAAAACTCCTGATGGGTTTGAGTTTCCACATTAACTAGATGCTAGTTTTGTAGTAAGTCTATTAACAGAAATATTGTCCCCATTTAGCTGTCTCAGTAGAGAAGAGAGTATTTAGACAACTGATGCTAGACAGGCTAAGCCTCCTTCCCTGCAATTACTTCATCCAGAAATATTTGCAGAAAGTGTTTGCCTAAGTTTATTCACTTTCTGAAAAACCTGAAGGCCTGCATCCCTAGGTCTACCCAAATTACATCACCATTTTTCTTCTATCACTCTTGTCATCTGTAACCTCATAAAGATCCAGAAACCTTAATTCCATTGGTCAAACATGAAAAAGTTGAGCATAAGATGTTTCCGTACGTGGCACCAACCTCTTCTTGTTTGCATGGCTGCATTCTCTGCCTCAATTAACATCTCCTTTACATAGTTTGTATTTTAGAAGATCTTCTCTGTATCCCTCTGGATCTCTTTTTTGATCCTAAGTCCCTAACTCCTGTTCTGCCACAGGAAATTACTGTGTGTGTCATCTCTCTCCTGAGCCTGCACTTCTCTCTCATCAAACTTGGACTGTTTATCTGTACTTCATACACTTCTGAAGCTTGGACAGCCCCTGTGGCATGACAACATGGCAATGTAACCCTGACTTTGAGGCTGGATGGGATTGTACCATAGCTTCTGACACTGCTTTTCCATACGCAGTGCTCTCACAGGCAGGGCTTGCAGAAGAAATCCTCTATATAGCTTAGTAGCAAGTCCTATCCACAATGTACCATGGAAATTGGAATCCTGAGCTAAATGCCCTTAGGAGAAATAATAGTCCAGAGCTTTTGAATTGGAAACTTGGAGATCTTGTTATGATGGATTCAAGGTTTCCAGCTGTGACACTGTGACCTGCTGTTTCATTGCAGTGATGTTACTTCACAGGATATAAGCAACTTTAAAAGTTTCCCAGGATATCATAATGCTATCTAATAAACAAATAAACTATGCCTTAAGCTTGTGACTCTGAAATCAGAACAGTTTAAATGTTTTTTGACTATGTACATCTCCTGATGAGCTCAGGTTCTCTGATCTCAGTCAAGTCTGGAAAAACATGAAGATGCTGGTCAGGTGTCTTCCTTGCTAACTCCTGGGGGCTGCATTAGATGGTTAGAGAAGCCACATCTGTTTTTTCAAGCATGTTAATGAAGTTTAAGCCAGATTTGGGAATGTTGGGGGAAAAAAGGGCTTGCAGATACCTCTGCAAGGATGAGGTTAAAAACATGTTGAACTGACTTCAACAGGACTCTGAGTTCTACATTTGGCAAAGAATTTCCTTGCACAGGAGCTACAGCAAAAATTCTTCCTCTGAACCTGATGGTGCCTGATGACGGCAAGCAAAGCAGGAAATTGAGTTAATTTGATATTTTAAATAAGCTTTATGTAGACATCTTGCCCTTTTTCCCAGATGCCACATGTTGCTTTTTGAAGGGTGGAGGGATTCCTAGGAAATTGAAGTTGACACCTCTGGGTACAGTGTTTACTTGGTGCCATTAGTGCACTGCACACCCAGCCTCCCTCCGGAGCTTCTGGCAGATGTTTTGCAGGCACTTGGAGTTAATGCAAACAGTACAGGTAAAAGGCAATGATAATCAAGGTCACCTTTGCACCTGAGAGTCCTGCTGCTAGGGTAGTACTTAGTCTGACATTTGGTTTGAGTTGATTTCTTCCACTTTTGCCTACAGTCAGAAAGATGACAAGAAAGGATGAGGCTGGTTGTAATGTTTCGTGGTTGAGCAGAGAAGCTGTGCTGGATGAGAGAGGGAACAAGACAGAGCTCTCAGGTGGGGTAGGACAATGAGGAGCTGAAATGTGGCTTCTTTGGGTTTCTTTTTTAGAAGAGCAGGTTGCATTTCTGGAGGCTGTTAAAGGGTGCTGGGTGGAAAGAAGGGCAAGCACAGGGAGGTCAGTATGGTAAGGGTCTCTGTTTTGACGTTTCCCCCTGCTATCTAAGAGGACAGCCTCAAATTTCTTATGCAGTATTTAACCTTGTCTTTCTCACAGCACCACAAAACTCAGCCTCCCTTGTTTAAGTATGTCTTACAAAATACTTTCCAGTTGTCCCCTACGTGGAACCAAAAGCAAAGAGTAGTGATTTCTGGGAAGAGTTCAGATGAGGATGGAAGAATGTCTTCAAAAAACAATACTAGTGAGGAAGGGGGAACTATTTTAATAACTTATTCATAACTTTTTTTTCTTAGGACGAATTGAACAAACAGGTAGGAATGCTCAGAGGTGAGAACTTGCAGCTTACTCTGAGCAGTGCAGAATTCTAAGCATTGTGCATCATAAGAAATAGGTTGTCTGGTAGGAAATCCTGAGTCATGTAGCCAAGACACCTGAGAAACATCAAAGATTGTGTTGTACAGATGGTGGAAAATCACCAGCATGTTCTAGAGCAATGCTGCAGCTCCAGAGTGAGTCCAGGGTTTGGGGCTGGGGTGTCAGTTAACCTTGGATGAAATTATATCTGAATGTGCTGGGCACTTTCTACAACAGGAACTGATTGTATCTTGTATAGAGATAAAAGTGGATGGTCAGAAACATTTCTCTTCTGGTGAAGTTTCTGCCTGGAGCTGTAATTTACTGCAAATCAGGGGAGTAACTTTTTTCCGCTAAAGATTACAATGTAAGAAGAAATATGGAGATGGTTTTATAGTAGGATGCATTTTCAGGGCTGTAACCATGGAGTCATCTGCCCTGGTGCTGTCACAATTAACCTCTTCACTACTGTCAGAAAGCACGTGTACTTTGGCAACATATTTCTCCTGACAATACTTACCCTTTTATTCTGCCTCATTCATATACTGAAAACCATCTGGAGCACCATGCAGGGAAATGCTTTCTATAAGGGACTTTTTAAGGCCTCCTGTGGCTACAGAGATATTTGGGTACTTCACTTCTTTGCAGTCCACTGAGGAAAGGAAAAGGGATGCCAGAGGAGGCATAATAGATAAAACTAACAAAAGATTCTCTGGGATTTATTCACATTTCTAGTAGCTAGAGATTGGATGAAGACTTACAGTATGTGGGATATGGATGATGAATTTCCCTCACGCTTGCCTACTGGCAGTTTCATTAAATTTATGTTAAATTATTTGTTAACCCATACAATGAAGTGCTAAAGGAAGATTTTCTTTTCAAAAACTTTTAAATTCTCTCTGCTAGATTCAAAGACCCAGAGAGTGCTTTTGCTGATCAGCTTAAACTGGATCAGCAAAACTTTAGTTACATTTTAAAATTCAGTGAGGTCATCGGTATGACCTGGACAAAGGCCTGTCAAAATGTGAACAAAACCTGGCCCATAGATTGCAAAATCTGAGCTTCTTTTCATCTGACTATTCTGGGGTACTTTGTATGCATGTCTGTGTACAGGTACAAACATGCCCTTTACCAGCTGTCCCTCAGTGAGGAACTTTGCATTCTTGCCTATCAAGCTGGCTGGACTTGCTGTGAAATGGTCACTGAAATGAAAAAAAAAACCGCAAACAGAATTATCCAGACTTTTATTTACAGCTTGTCAGCTGATACAATACAGTTCAATCAATCCCAAGCTAATAAAGTCTTGAGGAAAATTGCCACGAACAAGTTCTGACCTAAAGTGTTTTCTCATTTCATTTCAGCTTTTATAAAATCCTGTTCAAAGAACATTCTAATGAAAATAATGCATTAAGACTTAATCCTTGGTGGAAATTACCCAAACAAAACATTTAGTAGAAGCAGACATTTCAAACTGCTTTCACTGATGGGCCAAGATCAGAGGAACTTTTCAGGATTTCAGTTTCACCTCACCCTGGGAATGACATTTTGATACTTAAACTGCACTGGAACAAAATTACAAAAAAATAGAAACACATTGAAAGAAGAAGGAAATGCTTTTTCCTCCCTAATACTATCTCAAGGCAAATTCACCTGTGTTTTCCTTCCTTTCGTGTGCAGTGAGAGGGCTTCTCTTCATTCTATTTTGCAGTATCTAATGAGGCAGAAATTACCGTTACACTGGCATGGCAGAGGCACACAGACCATTTTGGATAATAGAGTCAGTAAATCCAATTAAATTTAGCCCTGTAATTGTAGAAGCTTCCAGTTACCAAAATTATTATTACAGCTCCTGACTAAAGATCAATTTTTTTGCGTATAAGAACCTTTTATAGTGGTAATATGTCCAAAAAGCTGAGTTTATATTTCCATGTAACATTTTTGCATTTGTTAAAGATTTTTTTGGGGCTTCTTCCTATATTTTCAGGCTTGGAAGAGCATGACCTCTTCTCCTGGGCCTGGGCAGCACTGCCAACCCCTAGACTTGGTCTCATTAATTGTATTTAGGGTGAAGAAGGGCTGCAGCTGCAGTTAATTTGAAAGCTTGGGCATGGATGATATTGATGTGCTTGTCTTTCAGAAAATATCAGTTTTCACTGGCAAAGCCTCATTTCACACTTAGGTCTGCATTATATTGACAATTGCCCCTTTGCTGCACCTTTCTGATCTAACCCCAGATTGTAAAAAGCTGCTGGAGCAGCTTTGGCTTAAAAGAGGAAGAGCAGGGGGTCTGAAGTTGGTGTTACAGCTTGCTCTGGAAGAGTCTTAAAAAAAACCTGGGATTTATTTGGCCTTTTTTCCTTCCTGGTGATAATGAAAGCAAGAAAACAAGATTTTCAGATAGTCTAACATATCTTTAGGGTTTCTTGAATAGATTATATATATATATTGCTCTAAAAAACTGCTTTTGCTGATCCTGGAGCCCACAGAACAGCCTGAAGAGATATTTCTTATGTAAACATGTAGATAGAATTAGTTTATACATAAAAAATAAGGTTTTTATATTGCCAGACTTCAGTCCTAATGCTCTGTGCCCACTAATCATTCCATTCCAAAAACTAACTGTGCTTTTCCTTTGAACTCAAGTTCTGGGTGACTGTTTTTTCCTGGCCCTTGAAGCTGACCCTTGGATACAGGATACCATCATCTCGCAACGTATCATGCTGCAGAGAGCTTGGGATGGAGTTAAATGTTATTATGTTGGTCAGTGAATAAACCAAGCTTTTCCCAACAATTATTTTCTTCCTCTGGTAATCACTAGTGACTTTAAAAAAACAAACTGTACTTGGATTCAAAAGACCAGCTCTCAGAGGAGTTAATGTAATGGCCATGTTGCAGATGGCCAAGTGTTCTTTCCTAGTTTCGTCCTTGCTTAATGCTTTCTTCAAAGCCGGCTATGCTTGGATGTATTCTTTGGTATTTGAATGTTAGGAAATGGAAAATTAAAAATAATAATGGAGGAAATTCCCATCTGGGAAATCTGTTGTGTATTCAAAACACCTTTAGTTGCAAGCTTGCACTTTGCGGCCTTGACGCACATTGTACCTAGGGATCAAGTGTGGATCGGAGCTTTCCCAAGGTTTTCAGTGAGGGGGTGGGGGGCCTGGAAGGGAATTACTTCAGCTCAGCCTAATTCCATTGCTCCTAATAGTTCTGGTGCCTGGTTCATATCCAGAGGCTTCCTTTTCAAAGGGACAGGACACAGAGCTTGACTTGGCTCTAGATTCAGGCCCCAGACCAGAATTGTCCCTTTGACTCCTGTGCAGAAAATAACACTGGACAAAGGTGGAAAAGGCATGGTTCTGATGGGATCATGCAAAACGGTCTGTGACTTGCAGGGTGGCATGAATAGAGTCTGGAAAACTCCGTGGTAGGAGGGTTAGGTGAAACTTTCACAATAATTGCAAGAAAGTTATCCAGCTCTCTTCTGACAGAGATGAAATAACAAGCATCACTGTCCAAAGTATAGGTCTCATAGAAAGCTCAATGACATTGCAAGCTGTGGCAGCAGAGTTTATGAGCAACCAGATAAAAAAACTGGTGTTGGTCTCCCTGTGGAAGCGTAGGCCTGGGAGAGCAGCAGCCAAGGAAAGCTTGCAGAAACACAACGCACATTTATTTTAAGCACGACACCAAGAGACAAGGAAATCTTTGAGTTCAGCCACTATCTGGAAGGAAGCTTAGCATCATTGTGCTTCCTCTGGTGCTCAATCACATTTTTATTATGTATTCTGGAAATAAATGCCAATGTCATAAAGAGCAATCTAGTATTTTGTACTAGTAATTGAAGCTAATAAGTTTGTACAGGGGCAGAATAGCAAAAAACCCTTCTGTCTGGCTTAATAACAGGACAGGTAGTGGTCTGCATTTGTAGTACAGTCCTCCCATGAGCCAGCCCTCCAAGATGATGCTCAGCTTTCCTAGCTTTCTAAATGGGTAGTGTTATAGTCTGGGCTGCAACCAAATCAAGGGCAAAAACTGAGGCAAAAAGTTGCATCAGATAGCTTCTCATAGTCACTTGTCTGCAGGTCCATGAAGTGCCAAGTTCACTTGAAAACAATTCTTTATATATAATTTATATATATAATTATATATAATTTTTTTATATAATATTTCACTTCTCTCCCCTGTGACACCAGAAGCAGGCCATAAGTCACATTTAAGAAGAAGATAAAATCCTAGCTCTAGCTCTTCTCAACTTGAAGTTTAATTTCTATAATTATTCATTGATATGTCCTTGACCTATCTTTTCCTGTTTCTCCTGCTCTTCAGGTCTTCCCAATTACTAGGCACTTTTTTGATCTGTGCTTTCATATCCTTGTATGTCTCATTTAAGTTTATAAGAGCTCTAAGATCAGGTACTGTGCATTTCATCTTGGTCAGAACTATTAAAAATGGACTTGTGCTTTCTCCTTGAGCCTTTCAAGTCATGAACCGTATCCTCCATTCAAAAAACCTTCACAAAAATAAAGCTTCATCTGACATAACAAGGTGCCAGTTTAACTTTTCCCATTCCTGAAATGATCTTGCTGAGCTTTTCTCAGGGTTCTTGAGCTTCTGGGTGGGGGTTGCTGCTGTTTTTTTCCAGTTGTGTGGCTCCAGCTCCAATGATGCTCTTCCCTCTTTTGACCCCAAGCACCACAACCAAGCCCTGAGGGCTGCCAAACCCCAGGCGGAGGCATCAGATGTCAGTCCAGAGGCCACTGCAAAGAGATGGCTGGTTTGTTGTTGGCTTTGGGGTTTTGTTTCTGGACTGGAGTGTGTTTTTGGAGCTGGAGTAAATGTGTTCCCTTCATACTAATAAAATATGTCCTTGTTTCTCAGGGCTTGTCAACTTTTGAACACATTGCATTAAACAGAATTAAGTCTTCTGGTGCTGACCCAGAAAATTATCTATTTCTCTGATTTACAGAAGTCCTATGTCTGCTACTTGACTTAAGCTTCGGGTGTGCTCTCTACCAATGCCACACTGTTGTGTCTGCTAACTGTGAAAGTATTTAGCAACATCCTGATATCAGGAGGGGGGGTTGGGGGTTTTAATATTTTTTTTTTTTTTAGTCTTGAAAGAGGTGTAAATTTCCTTCTTCTGTAGTGGAAGGTATTACTTAGCTGTATGAAAAGTTATTCCCTGTGCACTGGCTTGCATGCAAAGCTACATGAATTTCTCCCTCTCAATTTACATGCAACTGGATTTATCTGTTGATGTCGGAATATTGAGAAAGTTAATTCCTTATTGCAGGGGACTACTGAACTTCTGCAATACTGAAATCTTATGAAATAATCCATTTGCCTGGTGTGCTAATTCTGCTACTTGGTTCAAGAAAGTGGCACAGAACACAACACGTTATCTTGCAAGCCTTGTGGCAGGAGGGGCAGCTCAATAGCCATCCTCTGCTGTGAACTGCCCTGCTTCTGCTTCTGCTTCTGCTTCTGCTTCTGCTTCTGCTTCTGCTTCTGCTTCTGCTTCTGCTTCTGCTTCTGCTTCTGCTTCTGCTTCTGCTTCTGCTGAGTCTTTGAAACAAATTAGAACACAGGAGAAAAAAGAGAAGAATATGATGGTGGATGCCCACGAGCAACCAGCATGAAGTAGCAGAAAAAAGTCTCATGCACTTTCAGGGCACACTAAGGGAGCTGGTTTTGGTAGAGATAACCAAGTATGTGGCTATCACCTAGCTTTAACAAAGCTTAATTTGAATTCAAATATGTGCAGATGAGGTTTAATCGGTCAGTTAGAGGAATAGGACATTCCCTGTTATTTCTTAAAAAGAGATAAAAATCCCTTGATTTGTTTAGTTTGGTGGGCAGACGCTTATAAAAGGATGGGACAACTGTTTGTAAATGGATTGAAGGATTATGTACCAAGGAAAGAAAAACCCTATATAAGAGGAAAATACTACCCCCAGACCAAATGTTTATTATCTGGTTGTGCACACATTTAGGCTGGAAAGTGGAAAGTTCCTGAACACTCACAGAGTGAAGATCCAGGGCTGGAGAGAGAAAGGAGTTTAAATTGTTGGGAGATTGGAAGCAATAAACCCAATGGATGGGACTGTGTAACTAACTTGGAGAATTCCTGAAGATAAGAATCCATGCGTATCTGCAAGGTTCAAAAGGAAACTGGATCACTGCTTGTACTGTATTTATTTTTTGGTAATCCTGTGCTAAGACTTCTGCCTCTTTCTTCTAGGGATCAGCAGAGATTTGTCCCCCTCAAACTATTTAACAAACTTTGTTTAACAGATTTCTCGCTTATTTGCAGAGATCTCACTCATCAGTGGTGCCTTCAGGCTCTCTTTTGCTGCCTGCTCTCTACTGCTGTTTTGTCTGAGCTGTTACTTAGATCCCTCTTTGGTTATGAATGTTGTTTAGGTGTTGTGTGGCAGTGGGTACCTGAACATGTGTCCCATGCTTTCCTGGATTTGCAGGAAGCCTTGCTGCAGGATCAGCAATCTCAGCTTTCTGCTTCTGCTGAAGGGAGAGCTGCTGTTTTCTTTTTCCCTCAAAAGGTGTTGGTAATCCAGTAGTGTTCCCCTACCCTCTGTTTATACAGACAGTTTGTGTCTTTAAGGGCTATTTATTTTTTTGTTTTGAACATTTCATGAGACACATCTCTGTTTACTCAAGCAAAGGCCTGGAGTACAACTGAGTCCTTGTCATGCCTCAGTTATTCCTTCTTTCCGGTGCATTAAAAAAATAACATCCTGGGAGAGGAGGACTCTCTGGATTTCTTAAATATTAATTGTGCCCCAGTGTTATGGCAGGGATCTGTAGGTAACTGTAATGACAGCAGGAGTGATCCTCCTCCTGAGGATGCACAGGCAAGGAGCAGAGTTATTTACTTTTTCTCTCTTTGATGGTTGCACAGGTGACATAGCTATGAAATTTCAAAGAGTATCAGTCATACCTTTATTGACCATTCTACTTTGCTCAATAATGCAGTTAATTCCTTTTTTTCTGTAGAGATTAGAGTTTAAAAAAAAATGGCTGTGTAGCCAGCTACACCGTATACTTGAAGCTGAGGAAAAAAACACACTCCCAGCTACAAGGTCTTGCTGCTGTACTTTTCCCTGCAAACTTTAATAAATTCAAACCATTTTTATTATACATAGAATTCAGCAAGGCTATAATCACCATTAAAGAGGGTGGTTGGTTTATGTTTGGTTTGGGTTTCACTATTTTAGGGTAGACGGGGAAAATATTTATGTTATTTTTTTCAGAACAGGAATAATCTTTTCTGTTTACATTTGTGGAGTGAGCACAGCCAGGTCCATGCAGTGACTGGGACTCCCGTACCACAGTATATAAGTATTTGTGTTCTTACTTTTCTCATCCCACACCCATCATTGGACAAGCTGATTTCAACCCACTGAGTGTCTAAACAGTCAGTAGAAAGAAATTATTTTTCTTCTAAACAGCAGAAACCTAGCTCCCCACAAGTCTTGCAACTTGCATCCCAACTCTCTGACAGTAAAAATAAAGTTCAGAGAAACCCACAAGGTTTCACAGTTGCACCTCTTCTGATCCCTTCACCAGTATCTGTTTTCCCCTTTCAGCTTTCCCTGCTATTCTGCTCCCTGCATACATATTCCTATCTTCCTCTGGATTACTGCAGTGTGTCCAATGCCTTGTTCCCAGGTGTTCATGTCCTTCCTGACCCATCTCAGCAGGAAGATACTGACCCCCTGTTGCAGCCTTTCCCAGTGCCAAACAATGTCATTTTCTGATATATTCTATCCTCAAGCAGATGTCCTACAGCACTGTAGGAATCTGGGGCCTCCTCAATCCCTCTGTAAAACGTGGCTAAAACTGCCTCTTATGTTCTGAAGCCATTAGGAAATGCAAAGCTGGACAGACATGCAGACAGCACTACTGTATAAAGCCTCTTCCAGCTCAAAAGCACCCTGACAGGACTGGATTTCCAAGGTAATACAGACAGATAGTTATTCCTGCCCACATATAGCACTTTAGTTCCAAAGATAAGCTCTTACATTTGTGTTCTGCAAAGAGATAATTTGAGGGGAAGAGAGAAGGAGAGGGATGTTTGTACCATCTCACGGCAGGTAATAATGTCATAGCAGACCTGGGTGCTGTTGACCTTTTTTCTCATGCAAGTGCTAATGAAATACTTTGTGGTTAAAAAAAAAAAAAAAAAAAAAAAAAAAAGCAGGCTTGGAAATCCATTATCCAAAGGGTTTCAAAACTTTATCGTATGTGCCAAATATTTCCAGCTGTTGTTGCCTTCCACTTATTTCCCACAGCTTCTTGGCCTGGGCCTGCTAGAGATCTTTCTTAGTTGATGGCATGAGATGTTAGCTGAGCCAATGTTTATGCTGTTCAGAAGGATGTTCCTCAAGCCTTACTTCATTAACAATTTTAAAGCTTGTTAACCTGTTTATCTTCAAAGGATGGAAGCTTTTAATACTAAATAATTTGGACAGACTTTATATAGATTTTCATAATGAGTACAACTGGATATCAGTCTCCTGTCCATGTTATAAAGTAGGAGCCATCACACATACTTCACTTGCTTCTTACTGAGAAGAATGAGATTAGACTGCATACATGGGTGTCTTAAGCAGCATTACATCTGCTAACTCCAGCCCATCGAGTGTTTCTAAAGCACATCTTCATCAAAACAATCACTAAGATATTTGAGAGTGGAAAATTTGGGGATGGTTTACTATGGCTTCTGTGATCATCCATGGATTGCCTTGTGGCATAATATAATCTTCTTAGCGGTTTAATTTAATTAAATCTAGAGCAACAGGAGATATCTTGGGTATTGTGGGATCAGCTGCTTTCTATCATGAGACTTTATAAAGTCGTATATGCAAAGCAGTTGCAAAGCTTCACCGTTTTTATTTTCCTATGTACCAGCCCACAGTGCTTTCTTAAGGAGTTGATCTCAAGTTACTCAAAACCACAGTCTGGTTGATTGACTGCTTTTTGCTGTTGTTTTGGGTTTCAAACATTCATTAGAATGGAAGGAAGTTTTTACTTTAATTTTACTTTCCACCTTTCCTATTGATGCTGCTTGTGTTTTACATTTCTTTTTGGTTTGGAAATGAAAACATCCCACTTGGTTGTTAATTGTAGTAAACGTTTACTTAGCACTTTGCAGTTGCTAATGAATTAATCTCCCTAATGCTGGGTAAGTGTTATGTGTATTTTAGAGCTGAGGAGTGTGGATGAGACATACCTAAGGCCATAAAGTGTGTCAGTTGTGTGGATGACTTAATTTGTGAACCTTTCTGTGACTCACTGTAGTTAACGTGCTAGCAGTGTCAGTCTGTGGGTTTTGTGCATGAGCCAGGATTTGCAGTATTACAGAGATTACATCTTTCTTATTGTTCTATAGCAGCTCTTTCAGGTTGCAGACATTTTCCTTTGAGAAATGGATATTTCTGAAAGCTTGCTTCTGCCTACCTGAAATGTTAACTTTACTTGAAAGGAAGTCTGATCTCCAGCTAAAGCAAAACATTAACTCTTTCACTGTCAGCCCTAGAAGGGGAAAACTTTCTCTCTTCCCACCGTCTGGGCAGAGAGAGACAACCTGTTCTCTTTTGCACTTGCCTGTCTGCAGGGACCCTAAGAACCAACTTGTGTTGCTGAACCCTGGAGATGCTCCCCAGCCTCGCACAGCAGATCTACAGGTAGCACAGCCAGGGGGAATCAGACATCCCCTCCTTTCTGTGATAATGCAGCCTCAGATTAAACAGACTCAGGGCTGAGGAGTCTCTTGGAGACATCACAGGCAGCCTCTGCCCACCCCCTTCCTTTTATTCTAAGAATGACAGAAGCTTCACACATAAAATATGTCACTTGCTTTGTTAACAGCAGCTCTGAACTGGTAGAACAGAATATTCTCCTCCTCTGCAGTGCTGGGTTAGTCGAGTTGTAACAAGGAGCAGCTCACTGGGATGTAAGATGCTTCTCTTTCACGTTTGCATCCAACAGTTGTGTTTCTGTTATTTAAGCTCCTTGTCCTGGGAATACCCTTGGATGTATGTTCACAGCCTGGACTGCACTGCTTAAGTGCGTGTGACTGTGGAAATGTTTGTGCTGTTTGCTTTTTTTCTAACAAATATACTTTTGCTTCAGTATTTCCTTCAGAGGTCTAGGTAAAACTAAGAATTTGCTGAAAAAGATATATGAGATGGCGAGGGGGAAATAATCTTCCAATCATCTGTTACTTTCTCCTCCATTTTTCCCTCATCACCTTCCCAGGTGTTGCTAATTGAAACTTAGAGCTCAAACATCCAGAGGTCGGATTTTGCAGCTGAACATCATGTTCACTTGAGTGAAGTAACAATGCCAACTAGTGGTCAGATCCTTCATAGGGAAGGGAATTGGTATTTGGCAAAAAAAGCCCTCATTTTAATAGAAATATGTGGAAATCGTGCCAGATTTTATGACAATCTCACTAGCCAGCTTTGTGATTTGGAAAATATTGTATTTTTTTTTTTAATATGGTATGTCAGTTATTAACCTAACAAGTATATAATTAGATTAATGATGAGTTGTCCTTTGACCATGCATTAATACACTATTAGGCTTTTTTTTTTAACATAAAAAAATTAATTTTTCCCATTCATAATCTGATAACCTGTGCAAATGCCTCCAAAACCAAGGAAGGGAATATATATTATCTCCATCATGTTTCAAGATTGTGTCTGGGTTCTCCTTTCCTAAACTATAAATGTGCAGTGGGACTTGAATAAACCACTCAGGCTCTTGTTTTGAAGTGCATGGTAATTTTCATAACAAGTGTTACTCTTCCAACATCACTGAAATCTCTTTTCCTGCTCTTTCCTTGCTCAGTCTTGGTTTTAAATGTGTATCAGCATATCAGAGCTCATGATGTGCTGGGCCACAAGTTGTTTTTTTTTTCCCTTGTGTTGCTTCAGGACTCTTCTTGTATAAGGATATTTAGGGTTTGGGATGCATAGATAAATATTATTGCCTATAATCTGGATATCGGTATCTAAATATGAACACAATTTTTATGTATGAAAGAGGAGAGGCTATAAATAAGATATTTGGGGGTGGAATTTAGATTTGGGTTTTGGGGTTTTCTTTGTTTTCTTTTTTCAAAGCTGTATCCTTCCTGTAGTGTTTGTCTAGCATAGAGTTGTTTCAGAAAACTCATGCTGATTAACACAGAGACTTCACTAGATGACACAGGGGAAAGCACAGGTCAGAAAGACAGCCCTGTGAGTTCTACACACGGGTTAAAATTAGGGTATCTTTTTACTTTGCTTCATCCAGGTGTTTTCAGTCTTCAGTCTGTAGGTGCTGCATCTTCAGTTTCTACAGTTCTCTTGATGTTCACGATGGGTACCCTGTTCTTTTAGTGTTAAACTATGGGAGGCATTTTCAGGAATTTCCCCTAGAAAGTGGCTTGACTACCTACCTGCCTGACTTCTGAAAAGCAAGCTTTCCATGTGTTATCACACACTTGTAACTATTAATTTTGCATTTCTAACAGCAATTTTGAGCTTATCTATGCTATCAATCATGCTTTATGACTTCTGCAAGTAAAAGTGACCTCTCATGTTCTGTGAAGTCAGCTACTTTGTGTGTGTCTCTTATTCCTTATGAATGCAGCAGTCACCTGTATTTTATTGTATCCTAGCTAGCCCAATTCACTTCTCTGACAGTGAGCTTTGGATCAACTCCTTGGTCTCACATGTTCAGCTGTGATGCTGAGAATGGGAACTCTTACTCACTTTGGGTAAAATGTGGACCACACATAAAGGAAATCTTTTCAGAGCTAGTTTTGATTTGCACTAAAGCTCCAAACCCTTCTTCTTTTGGCAGCCTTTGGTAAATGCTGTCCTCTTCCATCATGGAATAACTTGGACAGAATACTTCTTTCTCCTTTCTGCAGCATCAGGGATTGGAGCCTGCTCTCTGTGTCTGTGAAGCTGTACAGTGACTGAGTGTCAATGTGTCTGAGCATCCTTATCCAATGTGATCCTTCAGCTCTGCTTTCACCTCCCTGACAGATAAATACTGAGCTTTGCCATTCAGTGTTTCAGAGTACCAGGTACTCCAAGGGTGAGGATACACCATATTCTCTGGACCCTCTGCAACCCCACAGGTCTTCTGGGGTTCCTGGCAATTCCTTTGACTCCAGACCCTGAGATCTTGATTTTCCTCCCTATATCTTACTTGTTCAGTGCTGGCAAATCCAGAGGCCACACTTACAGCAGCCACAGCTCATTGATTTATTTTTTAATCTGTGACTACTTTGAAGAACATTTACTAACAGCCTTTACAGAAACAGCTTTCTGAGCAAGTCCTCTGTGTTGCTACTTGCTCAGCCATCTCCAGATGTTGTTTTTTTTCCCATCTCTCTTTGCCACAAGCTCCATGGTTTACATGTTGCCTTTATTCTCCACTTTTCCTTTTTAATTTTTTAAAAATATTTTAGCTCAGAGACATCAAATACTGTGTGCATTTCTGGATATATGTATTCCCTGCCTTCTTGTTCTTTATAGCCTGAAGGCTGCCTAAATTCATAGTTAAACTGTGGGCAAGATGGAAAAAGAGAGCTGTTTGCTCTGTGAACTCAGCAGCATTGGCCATTAACTGTGCCTCTGTTTATTTATTTATAATGACAGAATAAGGGGAAAAAATTAGTAACATCAGTCTCTCACCTGTATTTATATATGGGGTTCTATGGATGTAGGAAGCTAGAGAAAAGGGAGAGAAAGATGCAGCCATTGCTCTTTCTGTGATCTTTTCTACAGATCATTGATCTTTCTGTGATCTGTAATCCTGAAGAGGTGATTCCAGAATTTATTTCTCCCCACCCTGTCTTTTTCTCCTGTCTCCTTTGATCTTGCATTACCAGGAGGTTTAAAGAGAAGGAGAAGGGAGCAGAAAGATGAAGCAGTTCTCAATCCACCGTTCTTCTCCCCATCACAGCCCTTCGTCTTCCCTTCCTGGCAGAAGAATGTTGCTTTCTTGCTTTTGGGGTTTCTCAGTTGCTAGGAATTCAAAATATTTGTGGCTTTTTAAAAAATAATATTGAAAGTTGCGTCAGTGCTGAGGCCCTGGGGCTGGAAATGCCAAGTGTTACCTAAGTGGAATACTTGGCAGCCCAGCATGGCACTGGGATGGGAGATGAACCTGGGGCAAGAGGAGCCACGTGCCAAGGGTAGAAGGGCCCCCAGACATTTCTGAGCCAGAATCAGGCAGAGGAGAGGGTGGGCTGGCTGCTCCTGAAACTAACATTTGTCCTTCACAAGAGCCCACACACAGATCTTGGTGGCAGAAAGAAACCCAAGACTACATGGAGAGGTGAGCAGATAAGGACCAGAAACATTTGCCTGGTAGGAAGAAAAGGGATTCTTGAAGAAGGACCAAAATCAAGGGAAACCCAACTAGTCTTAACTTGTCATGCTTCCTTCTTCAAAGCCCATGTTCACCTCAGGAGTCTGGACAAATGCTATAACATTTTCTTCCATCTGTGCTCAAAATTGTCCTGCCTAACAGATTCAGAAATGAATGATGAACACAGCCAGGAAACAAAGAGGCTTGTTCTAGGAGTCTGTGGACAAAGAGCTTCTCACTAGCAAATAAGTGGAAAAACCCAGAGGAGTTGTCCCTCCCTCACATGGGTAAAACAGGCAACTCTGTGGAGTAACACACAAACCAAGGGAATCTTGCCAGCTCTAGGGAAGGCTTAAAATGTTAAAATTCCTGTTTTCTTTGGCCTGTGAAGGAAATATTGTTTATTTTTCTAAAACCAATATTTCAGTAATGCCAGTAGATGAATTTCTAAATCACATGTACAATAATGAGGAGAGTAGTGTCTTGCACGTGACAGCTATGAATAAAAAACTGGAGTGTTTGGATATGTCCTGGCCTTCTGTAAATACCTGAGTTTGTTTAAGTAGGGCTCTTTACAATTTGTCTCTCCTCCAGAATTTGGATGCCTGTTGTCTGCAGAAATGACTCTTCCTCATTCAGCATGAAGAGCCCCTTTGTACTATAGGGAAAGAATTCTGCGTTGTCAAGAAATTCTCCTCAAGCAGAAGGGAGACTGGTTTTGGTTTTGGTTTTGGTTTTCCCTCTGTCACACCAACTGTACTTGCTAATAGCTACACTGTAGTTCATGCAATGGCCAACTTCTTTGCTTGCCTTTCAGCATTATCTGGTATTCTGAGAAAGCTCAGCTAAAACTGCACAGGATTAGTCACTTTCAGTGGTGGAAAAATGTTCACAGATATCTTCAGAGATATATTGCTCAGTACCATTTTGCAACACTATACATGAAGGAATTATCCTGTTGCCATCACAATGTCATACAACTAACACTGGGCTGCTGTAGTGCAGTTGTTCATACATAGCTCTGGGGAAATTTTTATGTTCTGTGTTGCAAGCTTCTCAAAATCCAAACCAGAAATTTTCCTTGATGGTTCAGTTAGGTCCCTGATGTCTTGCTTCATTCTGTTCCCAAGGACTTGGGGATCTAGGGTCCCGTTTCTTTCTGCCCAGATATGGAGCTCAAAAGTGATGCATGTAGGACAGCCTGGATTGTGCTTTTCCAGATGCCTTGGAGAACAAGAGTGTAATGCAGACTTGAGGGAGACTGGAGAACTCCTGCTCTGACCCCTTCTACCCTTCCAGGATTTGTTTAGGGGAATGCTGACCTTGCCAAGTTTTCTGTCCTACTTCTTCCAACTATTCCTTCCAATGGCAAATAATTCCCATCTCCATTTTCCACTCCTGTGATGAATTAGGGACACACACCTGGACTGCAGAGAATTTTCTTGTTAACTATGCCTACCTTACTCCTCTTCCTGACCTCGCTATTTTCTTTTGAAAATTGTTTTATTCTTACTGATATCTGGTAAGTGCAGACTGAGCTTTCGCAATCCTGGATAAAGGAGGAGCTCTGATTCCTTCCCTTTATTCTGCAAGGACAGCCAAGAAAGGGGGAGGCTTTAGCTGACGGGAAGAGTATGGCTGATGGGCACAACACCAAAGCTGAGGAGGAAGAACTAAAAAACTGTAGTGAGTTTAGTGATCTGAGGCAAGGACATGGGTGGGAAAGGAGCTGCAGGTAAGGGGGAGTGGGTGTATGAGATGGGGGTGAGCCAGAAGAGAATCTGGGAACAGGATAGAGGATTTGGGGTGAGGGGGGGAGTGAGAAGAGAGTGGTAAGAGGCTCCAGAGTGGGCTGCAGGCTCAGGACTGATAATTTGAATTAGGAGGTGTTTTATTGAGGAGATGTTCTTGAATGGGAGAGGCAAAGGGCACTGCGGTTAACTTATGGGACATTTGAGAAAAGGGGAAATAACATCTTTGAAACAGGAATGGTGAGAAGCAATTTGGGATAGGAGGAAAGCTGGAAGGAAAGAGAGTGATGAGGATAAATGAAGCAGGACTCAGAAGCAAGGGACACCCAGACCCACTTCCTTGCCTCTCTGCTGTGCCCCCTCCACTTGCTCCATCCAGCAGGAACCCCTGTGAATCCCTCCTGCCATCCTCACCTTCTCCCCTACTCCCCATCAGAGAAGTGGCAGACCAAGCAGTGCAGGAGAAATTCAAACTCAGGGAGAACAAAGTTCTCACTGGTTCCCATTCTCTGCAAGGGAATGTTTGACCTCAGGCTGAATGCTTCTTTTAGACAAGCCTGGGCTTCTAACACATGTTCAAACATGCAGGAACAGTTCAGAATTATAACAATGGCCTCAATCATGTTTTCTTCTTTCTAAACATAAACCAAGGGAGTTGGAGATAAGAGCAACTTCATCCAGGTTTCTGTACATTACCATATTTTTTGTCATTGCAAGTGCAACACCACATCAAAACCCACTACACTTCTATTTTCAATTTAAAAGTTTTCTATTAACAAAGTCTGAGTGTTTTAACGAGTCTGTAAAATCCATTCTATGTAAATTATTAAAAGCCATATGAAATCATATTATTCCAAACATGCCCTACTAAATTACTACCAGGTAATGTGAGAGAGTATTATCATGGCCTTGCAAAACCTAAGAGGGTAATTCCTTTAAAATAATACATGCATCTTACAACCAGAAGCAAGTACTGTGCATTGATTTAACTTTTATTCTTCTTTAGTGGGGTGATGTGTTAGAAACATCTTCTAAAAACTAGTAGGAATAGGATAGGAAGAAATGTCAGTGTATGTGCATGCCCCAGAAAGTATAAACTCTTCTTGAAAAACGTTTCTCTTGCTAGATACAGATCCAATGCAGGTTGTACCTACAGGTGTAGTTGTGACTACATCCTCAGGACAGTTTTAATATTTCAGTTTGTTTCAATGATGTTTCACTTTGCAATACTGGCAATTTTAAATAGATAGTTTGCTGAAGTAAAGCAAGAAAGTGAAGAAAACATTTTTTTTAACTTTTTTTTTTTTGAGAAGCTTAGCCCTTGAATGTAGCCTGTAGGCCAGCAGCTGTGGAATTGGTGTTGTATAAAGAGGAATAAAAACTCCCAGGCAGAATGTTGATGAAAAAATACCAAGATGTGTTTATGTGACCTCAGTAAAGTCTGTCTGCAGGTAAAGTAATATCAAAAATATTGCAAACCCTTTCCAGCGCTCACAGCACAAAAAAAAAAAAAAAAAAAAAAAAAAAAAAAAAAAAAAAAAAAAAAAAAGAAGAAAAAAAAAGTTATGTGTTTATCAGGTATGAAGTAACAGAGTCAATTAATACAGTAGCCTGAGGTCCACCTTGTTGGTCTTACATTTTTCAGACAAGGTTAAGGTTCATGTATCCTCTTGGCCTTGATTACTTGCCCTAGCTGCTGCTCTGTCAAATAAAATGGCATCCAGGACTGAAAAAAAATGTGAAGTGCTATTGTACTTGTACCTATGAAATAGAATTTAACTTCCTAAGCATCTCAGGCTGGGCACCTACATTTTTTGTTTGTTTCTTTTAGAGAACAAAACTATGGATGTTATCTTGCTTAGAATGGAGAACTCATCTAATCGATGCAGTGAAAAATAAAAATAAGGAAAATCAAACAATTTCTCCTGCAGATGAGTTTCAAGACTTACATCTTCTTTACTTAATGTTCTCTTGATGACTGAGGACGTTCAGGCTCATGTTTCACATTGACTCCATTCCTGCATTAAGACTAACTCCATATCCCTCTATCAGGTAGGATAAAGTGATACTTATTAGTCTTCTGTTGCCTTTTTATAGAATCTTTTAATTCAATTCCTCTGTATTAGCATAGCAACCTTTTGTGTTTCTAGTATCCCACAGCAAGCTGTTGCTCTGTCCCAGTACTAGGGACTGAAGCTCTTCATCCAACTATACTATATGGCAAAATTACTGAAAATGCAATTACCTACCCAAATGCACATTGTTCCATTTACACATGAACATTTATTGTTCATTTATTTGAAAAGCAACTAAGCTCAGGTTTGCAGGTAGGTGCATTCTCAAAGTTGGAGCCCTGAGAGTCTGACTTCATATATCTTAATTACTTAAAAATCTTAATTCACTCTGACTTCATATATCTTAATCCTCTGAGAAACACCTACCTGGAGCTTTTGGGGTAGGAGATACAAGTGAAAACATGCATCACTAAGGTAAAAAACATCTCTGCTCTAGTGAAAAATGTGATCTGGGAAAAAGCTTCCCTTCTTTTTATATTTCTATTTTTAAGTTTCTACAAAGTAAAACATGGAAGAGGTTAAGCTTTTGTTGCCAAATTTTGTCCTGATATGCAGAAAGGTGGCTTTCATTGACCTTTTGAGGAAGGGCTTTGGACTTCACTGAGCACAGCACAGAACAACACTGGCTTGGAGTGAGAAAGTTAAGTAACTAATAGGAACTTTGAGATATTTATTGCCAAGTCAGAAGTACCTGACGAGCAAAAAATGGCCAGTTATCTCAGTCTTAGGGTGTGGAAGAGATAAAGGCACAGTAAAAATTACAAATCAGCAGGATCAATGCAACATTGCAAAGCCAAAGAAATAGGAAAATAATGGAAAAAGGGCAACAAAGACAGAAATGCCAGGAAGGCAACAAAAGATGTGACAATAAAAAGGGCTGAAGACTGGGAAGGCAAAACAGATCTTTTATAATGATGTCAGGAACAAAAGGTCTGTGAGAGACTGCTTAAGCCAAGGGGAAGTCAGTAATGGATACACAGTGCTGAAAAACAGAGCAGTTTTGTCACCTCAGCATTCTCCAGGAAGAAAAGGGAAAACCTACGAAAACCAAAACCACCTTTTTGTAGAGTAACAAATGGAAAATTCCTAAACTATGTCTGCCCACTGCAGAGCTGATAGAAGAGTATAATGGCTCAGCAGAGTGGTCCCAGGGCAGCTGGCATTCACTTGTAGTCCACCAAAAAGGTTAAGATGGCAAATGGTGACAGATGGATTGGCAAGATCCAACTGTATTGCCCTAGCAGAGTATGGGTCAAACCCAAAAAACAGCTCCCTCTTCCCTGCCTCCATGCACAGTGTGTATGGGTTTGGATTTTGGTTTTATTTATTGTTTGCACAAAGCCTTTGTATTTAGATTCAATTGAAGTCCTCTTTCTGCTTGTCCTTATGGCCTCCCTTTTGGTTAGGCTGCTTGCTCATAACTCAGGCAGCACAGTGTGTTCAGAAAATGTTGGATTTTCCACTGAGGACCAGCATCCCCATTTGTTTAGGCTCTGTGCTTACGCAAAAAGCTCTGGGGCTCAGATAAACAAGGTTATGTTACCTTTATAAATAAAGCTGTGCATGACTAACTTGTGTGTCTGGTGGGAGAAAATAAGGTGACACCTGAGGCTGCAAAGCTCACAGTCACAAACTAAACAAGGTTAATGAAATTGCATAGGGCAAGAGAGTTTATTACTACTGCTCCTGGACCCTCACCCATGACGAACATGGTAACAGAACACTCTGTTTTATGGTTGGAAAGGTATGGTTTAGGCATGCAAAAAGGGAACTTGTTTTCCTGCTTGTATTCCAGCTCTGGTTTGGAGAAAATGTTAGGTGTCAGCACAGGGGCAAATAATTTTTAAGTGAGAAGGGGATGCTGCAGTCCCTAGTCCCTTCTTATTGGCAGGAGGTAAAGCAAAACTATTAAGCTTCTGTTCTTATGTCACATGCAGCACGTGCTTCTGGTCACTGGATACCTTCTCCCTGACCAAATCTAAAGTCTGCTAAATCTGTAAGATACTTGATTGCATGACTTACTGAAAATGTCCACTTGATTTCATACCCAAGCTTGTCTAACTTGAGTTTCTGATTTTTAACTCCTTGATGAGCAAGGCCAATCTCAAACAAAAGGGGCCAAATAAACTCCTTTTTATGCTTTCTGAATATCTGGTCCCTGGAAATTAGATCAAGAGCCTTCAACACTTGCAACCTAAATTGCTGCTTGTTTGGCAACTGAGAAGGGCAGAATTCAAAAGAGCATCTTAGAGGTGAAAGGCTACATATCCTGTTAGTAGGAAAACTTTCTTGTAAAGCAATGGTATTTGTCAAGATGCTAAAGAAGATCTGACATCAGGAAAAGCCTTTGTAAAGTCCACCAGAGTACCCAAGATCTCTTCACTTTGACTTAAAATATTGTCTTTACAGTGAAATCTAAAAATGGAGCAAGACCGGATTATAACTTAAATGCAGAAATTATGAAAAATAATATTTTATATGGGGAAATGGAAATGCTGCAGGGACTGGGTCCCAAGGTAATCTTGTCTTATGAGAAGGATATGTACTTAAGTAATGGTCAAGTAAACCAGGAACTGTTTTGTTTTGTTTTGCTTTTAATATACAAAATTCAATGCAATGCAATGTAATGCAACACAGTGTAATGCAATGCAATGCAGTAAGGTAAAATAAGAGAACAGAAGATAAATAGCAGAAGTGTCAGGCTTCCTGACATTCAAGAATAGCTTGCTTGTGATTTATGTATCAAAGCAACTGTTTTGATTATTCCTGTGAAAGTACTATCTCTAGGATCCCGCTAAGATCAGGGGAAAAAAGGTGGGTTATTGATTACCTTGCCTGCAAATCAAGCCTGCAGGAATTCAGAAAAGAAAATCTAATAAGGCTCGTCCTGTTTGACTTGGTACATTTTCTGAATTTTTGCTCTTGGACAAATTCCCTTTTAATGAAGAGTTACTGGGTTTGTTCTGTTTGGGTTGTTTGGTTTAGTTTTGATTTTTGTTTGTTTGTGGTTTTTTGCTTTTGTTGTTGTGTTTTTGTTTGGTTGGTTTTGTTTGTGTTTTGTTTTGGTTGTTTTGTTGTTTTTTCCTTGCTCTGCTTCTCTCTTGCAGAAAAGTAAGAACTCAACTAAACTGCAGTGTGGTGAGGATTTGTCAAGAAGGCTGAGCTGCTGCAACTTAAATGCTGAGGAGCTGGAGAACAGACAGAAACAAACTACATCCTTCCCAGTGCTACTTGGTTGGCACCAAATGACAGCACAGTCATTCTGTCACCCTTTCCAGCGGGCTCCAGCAGTAGCTGGCATGTTGTACATGCACAGGAAGAGGTCAGACAGTTTGCTGAGCTTTGTTTTTTCACTCTGAAATCATGGCCTTCCTGCTCCATTGAAGAGATGGTCAGAAATTCCTGGAGCAATTTTCCAAATAAAGGACCCTTTTTTTTGTAATCCAAATATATTACAAGAATGTTTCAGTGGAACATATTTCCTGCAGTGTGGTAATTTGGATTAACACACTGAGAGAGAGCTGCAAATAAGGAGAGGCTGGGAAGTGACAGATGGCATCACTCTGTCCCATGAGGTGACCCAGTAGCACTGATGTAGAGGTCACAGCCTCTGGTAAAGCAGCCCATCCAAATCAAGCACTTGCCCCAAATCAAACAGGGTTGGGATCTGTACAAGAGGTCTTTTTATTTTCTTTCTTTTCTCATGTAAATGCCCTAATTATTTTGAGGCAATACTTTTGCTCTATTCTAATTAAAAATAATCCAATCTACTATGTAAAAAATACCAAGTTTGTTCTGCATGAAAAAAGGAAAACTTCTATAAGACCAGAAGTTTTGTATTTTTTTTACTGTGTTTTAGTGCTAACTGTGCTACAGATGTGCAGCAGAAGGAGGGAGATCAGTGTTTGGGTCTTTAAGGTTGTACACGAATCTTCATCCCAACAGATAGTTCAGTCAGTTTATTAAATGTAGGTACTTTTAAATGAAGCAATAACACCCTCAGATCACCATGAACCACCTGCACCTTGCTCCTCTTTGGCCACCAGAGCTCTCCCCCTGGGGATATCCTTACTATATGTAGCATAACTCAAAAAAAAATGAGCTGCACATGGAAACCTCCATACATTTGACAGCTTGTGTGTGGGACAGCATCTCTGGAGGAACATGGCACCAGAGCACTCCTCTGCAAGTTTTGTGAATGCTTTCAATGAGAAAGTCACCAAGCATTCCCTTCGCCCTATTTTGCAGGTCTGAAAAAGCAAAAGCTTTTGCTGCAACTTGCCTCGCTTGCATCTTTCCAGAGTTTAGGAAGTATTTACTCTTTAGCAAGTTCCTAGTCCACGATCTATACAGCCGAAGCTTCTCAGGGTTATCCCCAAACCAACCCACCACCACCAGCAGCCGGACACCAGGTCTGTCCTGCAGGTACCCGGGTGCGCTGGTGGAGATGGGTGCGCTCATCCGAGGGCAAAGAGCGCTGGGAACTCTTCATCTCCCAATACTGCCTTTTTGCTACCACCTAGTGGACATATGATAAAGAGTCCAAAGGGGGTGCCAGGAACAGGGAAAGAATGTCATCTGCGTACAGAAATTTGGCCCCCCCTAATTTCTTTGCTGTAAGGTTTTGCAGTCCTGTTGCTGGGTCCTGATCCTGGTGCTCTCACTGCTGGCTCATGATGCAGCCCAGGAAGTCCAAGGCAGAGCTGTGCAATGCTCTCAGCTGAAATCTGCCTGCCAGGATGCTAAAGCTCCTTCAGCTGGTGCTCCTGGGTGCAATTTGAAATGTTCATACCAAATATTAAAATAACAATAATAATTAAAAAAAAAAATTGAAAAGTTGTCAGAATACCAAATTTCCTCGGGAAAGGAAAAGCAATAGTTTGAAAACCTGAAGCTGAACACTGAAATCCATGTAATGAAACAGGCATTAAATATACAGGAAGACTTGATCCGTTTTTAGCTCAATTACCACATAAACTTTCTAAAGAAAAGCATGTTCTTGTTATTGGTCCAGAGCTCTGTTTTCAGTATCCCACAGTCTGGAAATACAGATCTTTTTTGTAGATCACAATAATATAAATCAAATATATTTCAATCTGTGTGAACGAATTAAAAGCAAATTGAGATCTATCCAACAAGTTCTACAGAAAAAAAAAAAAAATCCACCTCCATAAATGCATAATAAAGAGTCCCTGAATATGAGATTTTACTTCTGTTTTATAACATTTACCACAAGACCACAAACATACATGCATCCCAGAAGGGAAAGAGGAATTACAGAAAGAGGGAGCACACATTTTTCTGATGTATTGTAAATTGTACTCAAATCCCTAATCCTGGAATTAAATCCCTTCAGGCTTACTTTAGTCAATCCACAAATATGTCTTTGGGAGATCAGTGTCAGAACTGTCTGGGTCTGCAGAGAAAGAAAAGGAAGATGTAATCTAAACTTGCATTGTGCAGCTTTCCAATATTAGCTGTATGAATTACAGAGGGGAAGATTCAAGCTGTCTGCCTCCTGGGCTTGTCAGCCAGAGAGTGGATTTTAGAAAATGTATGTTGAAATTAAGTATGCATGCAACAAAATACACACTTACTGAAAGAGAAGGTAAATTTTGAAAGATAAATCTTAGTTCACATAAGCAGATGTTATAGATTTAAACTTTTAGTTCTATTTAGATCTCAAAAGATAAACTAATCTGTACTGTGGAATATTAAAGTCATTTACAAAATAAAATAGACATAAATCACAGGGTAGTCAGTCTTTATAACATGAATTTAAAATTGTCAACCAAATATTCCAGTGGCTTTTTTTCCAGGCAAGATAAAACTACTATTAACAGAGAAATATTTAAGGTAATAATCTAAAATGACAGAAGAGGGTGCTATAATTTCTCCTTCCATTCCTGGTGTCATAACCGAATCTGTGGTTCTCTTACTCCTGCACTGTTACTTTTAAGGGTCTTGAAAAAAACAAACCCTGAAACTCGGTGGAAGTTATCCAGAAGGGAGTTAGACACAACTGATGGAGGAAAAAAATATATACTAGTATGTATTTAAGGCCAGAAATCATCATCTAAGCATGAAGTTTCTGCAACAAGCATTTTGATTTTACAAAACCAAAATGTAGAGAATCTTGCTGTTGTCTGGTTATTTTTTCTTTTCTCTAGAAATATAAATAACAAATCTCTTAATCTGTAAGCATTTCTCCCTTGTGACTTCATATCTTATGTGCTACAGATTTTTGTCTTTACTGGACTGCTCAAACAGAAACAATAGGTTAATATTGCTAAATATTTACAGTGTCTTGTCTATGAAAGCCACTTACTCATCCCTTGGAAAACCTGACAAAAGAATGTAATGCATCCTTTGCTGCCCTGTGAGATAAACAAGTGACCCAGAGTCCTCAGGTTTTTTTGCCATATGAAATCTCTACTTAACCAGCTCACATGAAGTATGGCTTCCTTGGATTTGGGCTTTTCCTCCCTCTTTTTGAAGGCTGATTGCTCAAAGTCTGGCCTACAAAGCTGCAGTCAAGCAAAGCACTTAAACTCTGACCCAGAGTTACTGACATGAACAGATATCCCATGTGTGAGGTTAGATACTAAACTTGCTGCTAGGGGTGAGATGCTGAGTGTCATTCAGGACAAGCCACAAAATATCAAAACGTAGCCCATGGTTTCTAAATGCACAAGAGGCAGGATGAGTACTCCTCCTTCTCTTACTGACCTAAAACCAGCCAGACACCATTTTGAACTTGTCCTAAATCATGAGTATATGCATACAAATAAGTAGACCATGAGTATATGCATAAGGTATATAATTTGTGGGGAATGCATACAAAGTATAAATGGAATAAACTCCCTTTCAAGGTTAAAAAAAAAAAAAAAACAAAAAAAAAAAATGGTTTTTGTTGCTGTGTTATTTTTAAGGGAAATAATGCCAAGCAATTTGTTGTGAGGCCTGCATACCAGATCAAGCAAACAGCAAGGTACAAGCTCAGGTCTGTACACTGGGAGATGTAATCCCAACCCCAGTGTGGTCCTGACAAAGTTCCCACTGACTTCAGTGGGATCGTGATTTCACATCATGGGGCCTCATCACGTCAGGAAAGCTGAGGGTCTGGCTTGGTTCTCTGTTTCTCAGACCCATTCTCCATTCTTATCCCCACTTGCTCTCACATGCATCCCTTGTTCTTCCCTCCTAGCTGTGTATTCATCTTGCCCCCAGATATTTTCTGGGCTTTACAACTAAGATTTTGTGTCTTGATCACTAACCAGAGGAGGCTGCTGCTGAGTCTCTGCTTGATGTGGTGCTTCCTATGGATCTGCAAAGTCCTGGGATGCTCCTGGGCTCACAGTCAGCCCCAAAACACAGAAATAACCTGAAGAGAAAGTGGTAACTGGTGAAACACAGAGAATGTTCCATTTTTGAGGATGTTGAAGGCAGGCTTCTGTATTACATACTGGATTTTGGAGTACTGAATAGATTTCTTCACAATTTAGGGCTGACAATGTTTTTCATTCAAAGAACTATCTGTCTCAATAGGCAAAGTTGCCTTTTACTAGCTTTCTATAGGTAGAGGCTTTCTGTGTCTCTTACGGATTTAAGACAGATCTTACTTCCCTCTTTTCCCATTTGCCTCTCACAGGCTTTGCTTTCATGCCTTTAATCAATTTATTAGAATAAATATTGGCATGAAGAATACTGTCTATGAATTATACCCTATTAAATTTAACCTACAAAGCAAGAAATTCACATTCCTAAGAGCCCTGTGCCAGTATTGCACCTTTTACTCTGGTTGTATCCACTAAGATTCCCGTGTTTTCTTTACAGTCACAAAGATAAATTCGTTAGTATTTTCTTAAGGAATTAAAAACCAACTTTTGGGGCATAAGATCTAATAAGTATCTAATAAGATAAGATACTAATAAGTATCTAATTACCTAGAGAGGGGCTGAAACTTCAGTTAAGCCCTTATACACAGATCAGTTGAATGCTGGACTCTGATCCAAAATGACAATTGTGAGATGCCAGATGAAGAGAGCAGGTGTAGTCACCTCAACATGGGTGAGGGACTTGCACAGAATTTAAATTTCATGGCTGAAAGCCAAGACAGCCACACACAAAATTCTGGCCCTGATGATAAGCCAGGCTTTGTCCAGAAAGGTTTCTTGAGAGCTCCTTTATGCCTACAGAAGTGCTGTCATCTTAACTGAGCAGAGTACCCTACTTCTCTATAAATTTAATCTGGGATTCTCAAACTACTCATCCATAGGGGTGGAAGGTCACTCTGGTACATGGTCAAAATATCTGACAGCTCTGACTTCAGCACAGATCAATAAAACATAATTAGAAAACAAATGAGTACTCAAGGAACTTAGTACTGATGGTGATGCCCACATTTTGTGGAATGGTGTAACAGCTGGAGTGTTCCCCCACTGAGCACTAGGTCTTTCACAGCTGATTCTGATGATGCACCAGACTTGACTCACTGCATGGGTGGGATATAAAGCTTTCTGCTCCTGTCTTCCTCCCAGGGTCACAAGCCCATAAAAATCCCTTCTGTAGTTGGCAGGTGAATGTAGGGATTAAGTCTGTTGCTGGTGTACCTGCCTTTCATTTCTGTATGCCACCCAGGGAGTTTCACTGGTGGACTCCCAGTACAGCTTAGAGCTCAAAGCTTTGGTTGCAATTGCAATCAGTTATTTTCAGTGCTCTGTAGCATAGTTTGGAAAAAAGTAGCTGGTATGCCACGTGTTTAAACAGCATTGTGAAATTTCCTAGGTCATGCTGAAAGGCTGAAATTCTCTCGGACTGGCTAGCTTATTCCTGTCTTTGTAAAAAATTTGTTATAAATATAGTAAGACAGTTTATCTCCCTTTTACAATTATTTCAGTAAACATTTGACACTTACAGATGATGTTGTTCTAGTAAGTGATATTTACTGAGTGCTTTTCCTCAAATTGAAGTTTCCCATAAAGTGATACAGAACGTTTCACAGAGTTGTGATGGAAACATTAACATGTCTGCTTCACCCATTTTTAAATTGTGTTTAAATATAGAGTATTTCAGCACATAAATAGGTAATATAGGTGCTAATATACCAGAACATTTTAGCATGCACTTCTTAATACCCAAATGCACACATTTTAAAATCACATAGATATAAATATTTGCAATTCACAATCTCAACTACTTCAATAAAAAGACAGACAAAATTTCCTTAACGTCTAAAGCAAAAGTAGCCTGATGCTGCTATTTTAGGAAGGAAAATTAATGACCTTTTTTTTTTACAAAGAAAGCAACTCTTCTCTGCATTTTAGAACTGATTAGTAAATGGATATGCAGAAAGCTCTGTATGGAATTAAACAAGTACGAGTCTGTGCACTTCAATCTATTTTATACATGTTCTCTGAGACCTCAACAACTAAAGCTAATGCTCCCTCAGCTCCTCTGAACTAATTAAGCTCGGTTGTTATATTAATAATGGGCTGCCCTTCTGTCTGCATTTATGGCACTTAGCAAGTCAGTGTGTGTGCGGATGCTTATCTCGTGAAGGAGAAAGCTCTTGTCAATGAATTAGATTAATCCATCAAGAGAATTAATGTGGCTTGATTACTGTTGATGTATCTGAAGAAGCTGGCATGCATGAACACAGATCCACAGATGTGGGAAGTAAGCAACAACACCCTGAACCACTGAGCAGGGTCCCAAGCCTCTACTACTGAATGAAGAGGTTGCTGACACCAAAAGGCGGGGGCGAGGGGCTGCTGAGGTGGTAAAGGCAAAGGGTGCCACAGGAGCTCCTGTCAATGCTTCCCTGAACTCAGTGGGGTTGGTATTATGCCACAAACAGTTCTCGTGCCTTCTGTCATGTAAAGATAGGTCCCCAGATTAGTTTCCAGTTGTCTTGCTTCCTCAAGGAGCATGAAAGAGCAGAGACAGTTGAAAATGAAAAAAAAAATCTCTGCAGTCACCCCTGAAAAATAGAAGATCAACTGCACTTTGGACATGTTTTTGAGTTGTTTTGTCAATTCTTTCAGCAGCTTGTTCATCTCCTTGCTGATGGAGTAGTATAGCCAAGGTTCCTAATGCTTTGGAAGTTCTCAAGTACTGAAAGAGCAGTCTCTTCAGCTGGTGATAATTGACTGAGAGCAGGACACAAAGATGCCTCGGTATCGTAATTGCTAAAATAGAATGAAAAGATGGTAGCTAGGGTAAAGGGAAAGTTCTCAAAATTGCTGAAGAGGAAATATATAAAGTACAATGGGATTCTTCTTGGCAGAGAGGAATATATATGTGGACAAGTATGATTTAGGATGAAACCAACTTTAAGAAAGTCACGATTTTAAAAAAATGATCTTAATGCTGCCACCTAGAAGTTAATGGACAGTTCCAGAATTTCAGTTATTGAGTGTAAATAGAGCTCTAACAATAGCACCCAACATTTTTGATTAATTATTTACTTTGCTGCAGTAAAAGGGAGGAAGACTTGGCTCATAGTCTCATACCTACAAGAAGACTGTACTGAATTTGATTTTCTTGTATACAGTGAGAAGGGCAGGAAGTGACTCAAGAATCACAGAGAAGTGTTCCTCAATGTCTTCATCCCTCCTCCGCCCTCCCAGCCCCTGGCTGAGGACCCAAAGGCTGAGCTTGGTGACCTTTGAGTCTAGGGAACCATTTGACTAGGAAACATTGGACTAGGGAACAAATTCTCCAGATGGTTTGTCAAACAAGTAAACAGAACTAGGTGTCTATTCAAATAAGTTGTCTGTTTGAAAAACAGGACATATTGAAGCTATTCAAGACTTTACGGATACAAATTTCTTGAAGTATTTGTCTGCAGTTTAACACTCATCTACAGATGAGGTTACTGTGGTGCTCGTAGGCTTCAAAGGTAAGATTTGTGGCACTCTTTTATGTGTTTCCTAAAAATACATGGCAACATAGGTAGCCTGACAAAGCCTGAAAATAGCTATTTGGATGCTCAACAGCAAATACATCCTAACCCAAGTACATTTTGAATAAAATCTGATAGCATGTGAATCACTGGAGGAGGCTTGCAAAGGTGGTGTTAAGCTCAGGTATAACTTTGAGTTTAACTTACAATGCATACAAAATATAATGTGGAATTATCCAGTACTTCTTGGAGGAGTTATTATCATGAATAGTAGAACAAGAGGAAGAAGAAAAAAACAGAAAAAAAGTCTGTGCAGGCTATCTTAAAACATTTCTGATTGCTATTTCAAAATCAAATTTCCGCAAATAAAGAGAAAAATGGCATGCGTTGTGGGCACTTTTTGCAAAGTTGGAAGGTTAGAAGAAAATGATTTTGTAACCAAGCATAGAAGAGGCATTTGAAAAATTATTTAGCTGGAAAAAACACAATTTTTTCCACATTAAGATAACTTAAGAACACCCAAATTGATTTTTATTAGACTTCTTGTCTTTACTTCTGAGCTGACACATGCATGAGATATTCAGCCCTAAAGGTCACTTCTGAGAAAGCTATAAGTAACTGGAAACAGCACTGCGGGATGAGATGATGTCTCATTGCTGACTATTGCTGCTGGAGAGTGCTAAGTATTTTACTCCTGAGGCTAAGAGCCAGCTCCTGTAAATAAACGTCTATTTCTCAGCTCTAATGATAGCTGAAAGATGATGTGACAGAGATGGTTTTCCCAATTTAAATTTTTTGCATAAAGACACAGTGGGATGGACCGGCTGGTATTTAGCAGACACTGGTGCTGAGGCCAGCAAGGCCTGCGGGCCTGTGTTGGAAGGAGCCCAGCGTGCGCTCCTCCACAGCCCCGAGTGGGACCCAAAGGGAGAGCCCCAGCTCCTCTCACCCCACCGGACTGGGCAGTGGGTCCCCAGCAAGCGTGGCTGCTCCCCCACGCCCAGCCGGGGCACCCTCCTCCTCCACACCACTGCTTCCCAGAGCACTGCTCTAAAATGGCTGCTCGAATGGCTGAGGCACATTTTGTTGGCCACCCCGGCTGCTAAAGCCCCATTCATCCTCTCCAGGGTTTGGTCATCCCGTGCTCTATTCTTTCCTGATCCTTTTCTTTTTTGGTGTCTGTATCAGTAATTAAGGCTTAGATATAAAAAAAAAGAAAAAAGGTGAGGCGTTTGCTGATTTTCCACTTTTCGCCAGAGCTAACCGGCTGCCCCTGCTACCAGCTTGGAACCAGTCTGTGCCACCCTATGCTGGGGTGTGGTCTCAACCCCTGCGACTCCCCTCAGCTTTGGACTCACAGTCCCCCTCACCCCCCTTTGCTTCAGCTCCACTGCCGCCCCTCGGCCCTGCCCCAGGGGCGGGACGCGAGTGGCCGCGCCCCTCTCCGTGACGTCGCCGGCGCGGCAGCGGCCTCGCTCTTACGCAGGCGCGGGGCGGCCATGTCGGAGCCCGTGGAGCGGCGCTTGGCCCAATTCCGCGCCGCCCGCCGCAGTGCCGGTGCCGGTGCCGCCCCGCGCCCTGCCGAGCCGCTGGGAGAGGCCGTGGCTCCAGGGGCCGCCGAAGGACGGCGGGTCGCAGCGGCGGGGCAGGGCGGCGGCGCTGAGGTGAGCGCCCGGCTGGGCGGGTAGGGGGCGTGTGGCGGCGGTTCGGTACCTGACGCCACGTCTCGCTGCTGCCTCCACAGGCCCGTCCCGGCGGGGCGGTGGCTCCGGTGTGGGCGCGTCCGCTGCTACTGAAGGTGCTGCTGTGGGCGGTGCTGCTGGCGCTGTTCGTGGAGCTGGAGCTGGGGCTTCCCTACTTCGTGCTGTCCCTGCTGTACTGGATGTACGCCGGCACCCGCGGCCCCGCCGAGCGGCGCCCGGGCGAGCTGAGCGCTTACTCCGTCTTCAACCCCGGCTGCGCCGCCATCGCCGGGACCCTGACGGCCGAGCAGCTGGAGCGGGAGCTGCATTACCGACCCGCCGCCGGGAGGTAGCGAGCGGCCCGGCAGGTCAGCCGCTTTGCGGGGACGACCTGCTTTCCCTTCTCCCCGCCGGACCAGGGACCCGAGGAAGAGCGGAGGGAGGAAATGGATAATTTCAATGTGAAACGCCACACGCGCCTTATTCCTCGCCCGCTCTCCCCAGACGCGGGTTTGGTCCCCAATAAAGCCGTAGCGAAGCGCGGGCTCTGGTCTCGTTTCCTGGAGCGGCCGGGCCCGGGCAGCGGCACCGAGAGGCACGGCCTTCCCCCAGCTGTAGCCCCCGGCTTGTCAGAGGGTGAATTTCACCTCTTACTGACCTTAGCCGCTGGTGGAGGGAAATCTGGTGGTGGTGGTCACCTTTAGTAGAATGGCCAACTGCTTTTCTTCCAGCGCTAGCTGGAGTCCTGTTGCTGAAGGAAAGACACGAGGAAATTGTCAGTATACGTAAACAAAAAGGCTGCTGCTGCTTCTGTTCATCTAACACAAACATCTGATTTTCATAGTACAGCTTTCATCATTTGCAGGGTACACAAACACACACACACACACACACAGACTTACTGTCATTCCTGGCAGGCAATACATGTTCTTCTTTTAACTACATTTTGGAAAAAAAATAAAAGAGTGAATGGAAATACAAGAGGCCCTCAGATGGAACCCCTGTCACTGGATTCAGCCCTTTTACCACAGCACAACTCAGATGCTTCTTACCATCATCCCACAGGCTTTCAGGTGTACTGCTTGTATGATCTATTGGTATTTTTCATAGGAAGGTAATTTCATTAAATCAGTGAAGAGCAGCTGGTAGAACTTGTGCCTTGGAGTAATGCAAAGGAAAGTCACACATTGATCTTTAAATTCTTGTTTCATTATGTCTTTTCTAATTTTAAGTTAGACAAAGCCTTCAGGCTTGACTTACCAAAGTTTTGCTTTGAATTTAACTGGATCGGAAAGAGAATAATACATTAAATACAAGTAGTATGTTTAACATCACTAAGCATCTAGGTAGCTCTCCCTAGTACTTAGTTTATACATTTGTCTGTTGGATAAATTCCAAATGGTACCTTTTAAAGCTGAGAATTTTTGGATTTGCACATGCTCCACCGTCCTGTGATAAAACCCCCTCAAAGTTCTCACTATTCTTACCAATTCCTTCTGGTTTCGTACAAAATGCTGTATTTTGGTTCTTATTAACATAGCCTCTGCAGGCTCAAAGACCTCTGTAGTGGACATAGAGTTACAAATATAAAATTGCATTTCCTTGGAAGAATCATGAACTGCAAGTCTTTCAGTTATTCAAGAGCTAGTCAGTAAATACACCAGGAAGTGACAGTTTTGAGAGTTGAAACTTTATTCACAAGGATAAAACTAAACATCAGCGTAGTGTTTATGGGAAGCTGATAATCTCTCATACAATGTGATTATGTGGATTTTTAAAACAAGGAAATACATGCAAATAAATATTAAATATAAGGTACCATCCATGAAATTATAAAAATTCATAGCAGCAATGCCAGAAATAAAGTTTTAATTTGCTATAAACACTACTTACATTATGTCCAGGTGAATTTTTACAGTCCTTCATGAGGTAACTTAGCACAATAAGTGAGCATGAAGCTGAAAGGCACAAGAAATAAAACCTCATGCTGTTCCAATGCTTTGTGTTGTTTTGCTCATTTCATGCTACTTAAATAAATGCACATGATAAATTCTGAAACAGAGATGGCATGATTTAACAAAGGCTTGTAAAAGGTTTTACTTAGGTAGATTAAGTATGATGGAAAAATTGGCATTTAGGCCTTGCTGAAAGCATTTCTCAAAATGTGATTACGGTACTTCTGCTTTGGTGACAATTATTTTCACTAAGTTGTTCCCTCAGTAGTTAGAGGGGATTTAAAAAAGGTTTGAAGAAGTGACAGCTTAATCAGAGAGAAAAAAAGACCCACCACAAACCTCTGCTTAATCTGACCAAGATTTCACATGGTCATCTGTCATGGTACAGGTTTGTTACCACACATGTAAACGCTCTATTCCTATGTCCTATTTTGTTTGTTACATACACTTTTTCCAGCCTAACAGTGGAACACTTCCATAACTTCTATTGCCAGAACAATCATCTTGCTAAGAGCTGTGGAAGTAGCAGAAACTTTTCTTTCCGGTTTGCACACAACTAATCAGGGCCCTGAAAAACTAGCACCCACTCTTGAATATTCATGAGTGAACTTATTCCTCCAGTGTGCACTCATACAGCTGAAAATTTCTTCTGTCAACATGCTGCCTATTCAGTTACTTTTATCAGTCTTTTTCTATTCAAAGCACTTAAGGGCAGATGTTAAATAGAAACATCAAGCATATTCTCTATGTACAGAAAGCTATTTAATTATATTGCAGGACAGCAGTTGACATGCACGCGTAGTAGGCAGGTATTGTGTTGATGGTCACACAACACAGAAGCTAGTTACTAAATTTACTGAAGAACCTGAGGTGCTTAATTCCAAAGTCAGCTGTGAAGTGGATGTTAGGCAGGACAGGCCTAGGAGTTGCCTGCATAGAAGCCAGCATGCTAAATGTACATAAACCAGCCTGAGAGCTGTGGTGGATTTCTACAAACATGTCTGACTTCCCCCCTGGAGCTCAATTACAAGCATTATAGCAGAAGAAGGTAACCATCCTCTCCAATTCAATTTTAACCTGATGAATGCAAAACTAATCTACCCTGCTGGCAATTTGGATTCTAATAAAATGATTAAATAATCCCATGCAAAGCAATCTAGCTTCAGGCAGGAAAGATTCTGAATTACACCCCTTAATATCCAGTCCACTTTCTTGGTAATGGGGGCTGTGAATACAAGTGCAGAGAGACTTGAGAATTGTTTTTTTCTTTAATCTCTGCTGAGTAGTCTGCTACACCATGGAAGTTACTTATTCCAAGAAGTCTATAGACACAGATATTCTTGGAGCTCATATTTGGCATCTTGCCTCTAATTTGTAAAGGGAGCCCAAATAACAGCTGAGTAAAGATCCCTAAAGCTTGTTATCAAGTGAGGCAATAAATCACATCCTGCTTTTAAAGGTACCTGTTTTCCCCCAGCAGCTCACATAAACATCAGGGAGGGTGACAATCATCAGTGTGAAGGCATTCTCTGCAAGAGCCCTCGCAGTTTTAAGCGGGCAAGAGTTTAGAATAGCGGTGTGGGGGTGTGGGGAGTTTTTGGACGCCGCTGGGGTGTCAGGGGCGGTGTCCCGAGGGGGCACCCGGGCGGTGCGGGAGCTGTCCGCGGTGCTGAACGCTGCTCCCGCATGCAGAGAGGGGACACGCGAGTCTGCCCACGCTGGGACTGCCCGAGGGGGTAGGACTCACCCAGGGGGGTGAGGTGTCCTAAGACCAGCTGTGGCCACAAGCTGACTTCTGCACGTTTGAATCCAGAAGCAGCTGATGGCAAAGAATGTCCTCTTGAAGCACAAGTCATTTTCCTGTCCCTGTGAACACCTGCGTACTACCCGGAAAGGCACACGTACCACACAAACCCAGAAGGCTTGTGCATTCAGGGGATATTCCCACGTGCACTGACAGAGATAACATGCATCTGTTAATAGCAGAGGAGGCCCTTACCAGATACTGTTGTTGGTTTTTGGTTTTTTGTTGTCTTTTGTTTTCCTCAAGCGAACCTTAAAAAGAGCGTTCAGGAACATACACTGCATTACCTCCTCTATTGGTCGATCTTCAGAATGCTGTTCTTCTACCCAGAAAACTGCCAAGCATGTTTTCAACTGCAGCATTAGAAAACTTACAATAGAACTGATTCTTTCCTAAAACACACGTTGTGTCCCACAGAGTTCTCTTTTTCTAAAACTGGTGATAGCACCTGACCTTATTCCTGTAGAAGTCTACTTTTTTTTTTTTTTTTGGCAACCATCATATTCTGTATCCCTGTAATTTAATCAGTTGATCAGTCAGCTCGCCCACTCAATAGTAATAAGCCATTGACCCTGTGGTTTCAGACTGGATCAATGCTATGCTTAGGTTTTGGACAGCTGGAGGCTTTGTGTGCAAATAGGAAGAAATTCTTTTAACTTACTTTAGGTGTGATAAATTTTTCCTCTGATGTGTTGATTACATTAGCAGACTGCTTTCCCTAGAAACCTTTGTCCAACAGCCTGCAGGCAATGAGCAGCGTATGCTTTAGATTCTTGCTGGGGATGGCATACTTAAGCCACTTGGTCTGGTATTTAAGGATTTTCAGGTATATTATACAGTTCACTGTTCTCAGTTTGATTCACCTGCAGATATCTTAGCTGAATGTGGCCTGACAAGTAGCAGCGTAGACACTGCTGCCAACTGTGCCTCCACTACTGATGCTGTTGGCAGGACACTTCAGAGGTTTCATACTGCTGTCTTGCTGGACATAGAAATGTTCCAATCTCCAGCGCTCCCAGCTCTTCCGAAACTCCATCTGAACCTAACAGAAGCCAAGAATAAAACAAAAAGCATGAATGTACAACTAATTAGATCTTTAAATTAATCCATTAGAAAAGCACAAGGATAAAATAAAGATACTGTATTACTGAGAAAAGCTCGCAATGCTTTAAACCTGCAATATTATTGCTTTGAATTATCCGGTTCTCATTAGTCCATTGAAGGGTATTCCATATTTAAAATAATGACGTCATTCATTTTTACTTGTAGAAATAAAGCTTTTTTTATGCACCAGGAAATCTAATCTTCATTATTTTATTCTAAATTATATTCAGCTGCAATGGTGAATGTACTCTAAGCTCTACCAGCACTAACAATAAGTTGATTTTGCTTATCAGTCATGAAATGACTGAAAAGACTGACTTCCTCTTCAGTTCTGTCATCACAGGTATTCTCCAGAGTTCTGTTTTAAGGTCTGTTTTGATTTAAACAGTATTACATCTTGGATTACTTTTGTTCTTTGAATACTTGTTTTTTTTTATTCCATACAAAAATAAAGATTTATTCAGAATTGAAAAATCCCACAGTTTAGCATAAAGGCTCTTCTTCTTCCCCCCGCTTTTAAAATTTCAGTTACAATATCTCATTCCAGAAACTTTTGGTTTTTTTAAAACTAGAAAATATGCTCATCCAGTCACATGTTCTGGGCTAAGCTGTGTAACCTTTCTAATAATTTGAAGCTTATCTAGGGTCTGGTAACTGCTAAACAAGAACACAATTTAGATCTTCCTGTTCCATGGGCAAAGTTCTTGTCATTTGGGTGAAGTAAGAACCCCCATTAGCTTTTAACACATAAGACAGAGAACATAAAATTGAACCCTTTTTACTCTAGAAATAAGCAGGAGTGCAACTACTGCAATCAGTTCATTATGCTGTTTACTTCAGCTGGAAGTAAATTCACTAACAGGTGGGTCACCCAAGTGAGCCTTCTCTCGAGTTCCTTTTTGTTTCCTTTTAGGGTCTGGTGCTGATCACCAAGGGACTAAATAGTCTGATGACAGTTCCACCCAGGCTGCTGAAACTGGGTGAATACTTTGAGGGAAACTTCCTAGCCAACCAGCTGCTGTATGTCTGTCTTCTCTGCTTGTTTGTTGTGAAATACTGAATCTGGGAGGCAGCCCTAAAACAAGCAAAGCCTTACACAACCAGTTGCCCACCCCTGGTGGTTCCTCTGACAGCAGTTGTCAGCTCAGGGCTAAAGCTCTTGTGTTGAATATTGTTCTGATGAGAACCAGCTGCATCTCTACATTTCTGAGAGCAGAATCTGGCCATCACAACCCAAATGGGACAGAAGGAAAGATGCTGAGATAGAAGCTTTTACTTTACAGTGAAAACAGACACCAGAAAAGACAGTGTGTCTGGGCTAGCTTGGTATAGAAGAATGAGGAACAACAGTCTAATAAAGACAAAGGGACCAGACTGTCAGCAGGAGAAGAATTGACCATATTACTACCCTAGTACTTGGTGCCTTTTGTGGACATGGAAAAATAATGGTTTAATAGACAGCACTGTGAAAAAGCAGTTATAGACATTTACAGGCAGATTCTGAAAGAAAGCATGAATTTTCTTACTTGACAGAATAAGTCAATAACAATAGAAATGGGTATCTTTGAATCAGTCAAAGGGAGGAAATGAGTCTTCTTTCATCTGTCTGGATATGACAGGCTGGATCCTAGAGCTACAACACAAATAGGCTGCAAGAAGTAAATAAGATGACCTAAACAAAAGACTATCAGAGATGATGTCTTAGGAGTAGATCCAAATGACAGGATATTAGTTTTCCCTCCAAGGCTAGAAAAAGGGTACAGGGCAGCTCTGCTCTCCATGTTAAACTGAGCTTTTTGCCTGGATGGCTGTGAATGAATGACCAAGAGAACAGTTTAAGATTATTTTGTAAACAATCAGCTCTTGAGCACAAAAGTTGGTCTGCAGATCTTTTGGCAGAATAATTAGTCTAATAACTTCCATGTTTGTGCAAGTTTCCCCAGAAAGAATCTATACAGGGAAAAGGGAAATAAGAACAAAGCTCCTGTGACAAAGGAGAGGAAGGAAAATTTTCATGTAGGGCATTTTTGAAAGAGAAAGGGAAAAGGCATGAGAACTTGGAAAAGAGGAAGGAAATGGAGGATAAAGGTAGAGAAGGCAGAGAGAACTTCACAAAGAGAGCAGCTGACCGATACAGATAATGGACAAGGACTGTGGCAATGAATCTGTAGTCTGATTACAAAAATTGAAGTTTGAAAAAAAAAAAACCAAAAAACCAAAACCAAAATAAACCCAAAAAAAACCCTCCCAAAAAACCCAACAAAAATCCCAACAAAAAGCCAACTATCTCAACAAATCACAATTAAAGAAAAATAGGTCTGAAATGGGATGGAATGGAGCCAGTGGATGAGCTTAATGGATAGTCTGAATAGAGAACAAAGAAATGAAAATAAAAACAGAAGGCTGGACAGTAATTAAAAAAAAAATCAGAAGTCCTGGAGCCACGACAGATTCTTTAAGGTAGAAGAGACTGAGGTGTATTTCCATTGTGATAGGAAGGAGACAGCAAGGAGAAACAAGACTACAGAGAATGAATCCTGAATCAGCTTAAGCTAATTTTATTGTAAAGGGGCAGCAGGTCTGTGATTTAGAGCCCAGTGGCATCCTGGCCTGTATCAAAAGCAGTGTGTCCAGCAGGAATAGGGCAGTGATTGTGCCCCTGTACTCAGCCCTGGTGAGGCCACAGCTTGAGTACTGTATTCAGTTCTGGGTGTCACATTGTAAGAAAGACACTGAGATCCTGGAGCATGTCCAGAGAAGAACTACAAGGCTGGTGAGGGTTTTGGAGGGCATGGCCTGGACTGAGGGAACTGGGGTTGTTTAATCTGGACAAGAGAAGGCTGAGGGAAGATCTTACTGCTCTCTACAACTCCCTGAAAGGAGGCTGTAGAGAGGCCCGTGCTGTTCTCTTTTCCCAAGTAACTAGCGATAGGACAAGAGGAAATGGGTTTAAGTTGTGTCAGGGGAGGTTTAGGTTGGATATTAGGAAAAAATTTCTTTACTGAAAGAGTGGGTGAGGCATTGGAATGGGCTGCCCAGGGAGGTGGTGGAGTCACCATTCCTGAACGTGTTCAAGAAGCATCTAGATGTGGCACTTCAGATTATATGGATTAGTGGTTGTGGTAGTTGAACAACGGTTGGACTCAATTATCTTGAAGGTATTTTCCAACCTTAACGATTCTATGATTAGAATAATTCTTAAGGAAAGCAACACTAATTGCAGAGAAACTGATTGTATTAAGCCCAGCTCATTTTGCAAAGAACATTGGTGATAAAAGGCAACCTGACGAGACCTTGTTGTTGGTTTCAAAGCAGTATCAGAGAAAATCCAGAATTCTTCAGGTTAGATATGACTAAAAAGTTGACATATTTTAATGTTTTTCCATAAGTAGATACTAAAAAAGGACATTAATATCACCTCTAGCTTAATTTCTTCTCTTGATCTGGCACCAGGACTTAAAAAACAAAACAAACACTTTCATTCTGTATGATTGAGGAAAAAGAAAAGGAGTTAATGAGTCAGACAAAAATAAAAATGTAGCCTATACTGCAAACAGCAATAGTCTTTGGGCACTTATAGTCTGTCAGAAGAAAAACAGGTTCTCATTTAGTTCAGAAAAAAATTCTCATAATGTAGGAAAGAAATAGAAGAGACTTGACCTAATCAAACTCTTCACATGGCCTTATATTATGGATGCTGCTGACTGGCCTTGACAAAATCCTTCTCCCAGCAAGAGTTAGAAGAAACAAACTAATCCATCCTAGATTGCCTGCCATCTTTCTGTGAGGCTGAGCACAATTTAGCTGATTTTCATGACTTAAATTACAAAAGCAAGAGAACTACAGCAGCAAGAGATTTGGAGTAGCTCTTATAAAAGTAGGCAGGTTATTTCACAGGAAGTTCCTGCACATGAAACAAGCCTACCTTTTTCAGGCTTTGTAATAAATTTTGGGCTGTGGTGAAACTTTGCTTTTATATCAGATGAAGGAATTTATTGGATGTTACTCCCAAGGCCTGGCTGCAGCTACACAGGAGATGTGAAGTGAAGGAAATAATGATGCACCAGCACACAATGCTGCATTGCAGGGTTAAAATCACAGGAGGGATTTGAAACAAATATTCTCTAATTCATTCTTGAGCAAGGCCTGCTACTACCCACCTCTGACTTTTGCAATCTGTACAATTAACACATTCACTTAAACAAACTCTTACCCAGAAGCTACAAAAGTGAACGGTCTCCTGCAGGGTTTAATTCAGGATACCTGCTGCTTTTCTGTTGTTTCTAGCCTGGCCAAAACAACACAAGTAGAACATTTTTCTGTTGACTGGAGGCCTGCCACTCAACAGGTGATCTTGAATGACAGTATCACATTTAAAAGTAGATTTAGCATGAGTAAAACATACTGATGTGAGGTAAACTTAATAATGTGCTACCAAATTAGTGTTTGCATCCCTTGCAAACCTGGCTGCTGAATGAATGATCACTTAGAAGGTAACAAAGATTCCTGCAGTACTGAAAAACTAGAATCCTCTTCCCCTCAGCAAGGCTGAGATTCAGCAGAAGTTACAGAAGATGATACTTGCAATCCATTAATTCAAAGAAGTCCTGGCTAAATTTCTTCTGGGCCTGTGGGACAATGATGATGCCTTCAAGTAGCTGGGCCATAGGGAAACCAAATGAGAACAAACAGGATGGGCATTAGCCAAGAGGACACCAACCTCTCCAGCCACCTAAGTTCTCAGAATAAAACAGGATCTACTTCCACATTCACCAAAACAAGCAAATAAGAAGCACTCTGAGACATTAAGAGCAGCAGCTATAATTCTTAATTAAAGAAAAGCTCCAGTAGTGACAACTATACAATTGTAAGCAAGACAACTTGCAAGACTTCATGTCTATAAATAGTGGCTGTAAATTACACTTCTTGAATTCCTTCCAACAGCATTTGTCTGAGGAGTTACACTGTGTAGCTGCACAGAAGAGAGTCTGTAAAAAACATAAAAGCCCTGGACAAGAACAATTCAGCAGTTTAAGACCATTTTCAATTTCCATTTCCTACAGTGGATGCTGATAACACAAATTTAAACAACTAGTATCTTTCTCACCTCATTATTGATGAAACAGTAGAGAATTGCAACCATCAGCCCCTGAAATCAACAAAAAACAGAAGAGCAGTGAGCAGAGTAGTTCCCTCCCTTTGTCTCCATCTTTCAGTCTCAGATGGGACAAAGCCCTGTGGAGCCTCTGCAAGTTTGTTTGGCAGTCTGTGGTCCCTGCCAGCTCTGATGGCACAGGACAGGTTTGTCCAAACTAGAGCTCAAAGCACATGATCTTAGGAAAAAGGATTTAATGTTTTCTCCAAATTGTTAGTTTTTCTAGATTCCTTTTCCATTTTTTTCCTACCTGGTTTCAACTTATAAACAATAAGTAAACAATTAACAGTGATCTTAATTACAGCTCTGCTTGATAAACAGGGAACAAGTGGAAGCAAGGCAACTAGAAGAATAAATATTCCCTTAGACAAGGAGAATTTTTAAACAGCCATAAGGCAAGAGCTAAATAAAAATCTAAGTAAACCTACATCTTCTTCACATGCAGTTAGATCTGTAGACAGCTACGTCCTGCAGCACAGATTTTCTAAGGAGTATCAAGAACACTGGTGAAAGTACAGAATTTGCTTTCAGTAATGTCATTATGCAATTACAGGAAATTACAGACAGTTTCATTAATGCCTTAGGTGTCCCATGGGAAGCAGATATTAATTTGCAGATAGGAATACCAGTTTATTGTAGTAAATTTAAGACATTGAAAATAACAGTATATGATACTAACATCTAAGTTGGCTATCAAAAATTAGTCCTCATAATTTCCCTTTCACTCTCATAATTCTGTCATACCCAGTGATAATCTGAGAAATATACAGAACAGGGAACATGCAATGAATGGCAGAGAAAGCAGACCCCCAAATAGCAGTAAAAAAAATAAAAATAAAAAAAAAAAATCTTATCCACATGGGCATAGTATGAGTGCTACCTGGAAAGAAGCAAAGGAGAGTTCAGTAAAAAGCTTCACAAAGCGTAGCATCCCTCTGGCATGCTCATCAGTAATAAAGGCAAAGATGACTTCATGGGTCCCCAGCAGTGGGATCAGAGTCAAGGTAGACTTGGCCAGCCTATGATCACAAAGGAAAAAAAAAAACAAACCCAAAAAACATTATCATGATGATCAACTCAATGATCACTGTGAGTCACTGTTCTGCATTCTGCTTCTGTGACACTGTAAAACTGTCCCTAACACTCCACTGCAGACCACTTCTTACTGAGAGCAAAGTTCCATGTTCAGCTATCAGCTGTATTTCTGAACTCGGGAGGCCATATGCTTTCTTGCACTGAGATTTCCTCTTGTGTATCCTTCTCCCCATCAGTAAGTGGGAAAGATGACCAAAATCTACCTTGTTGATAATCTGAAAGAAATAATTTATCAATAATTGGAATCTTTTAAAAATACCTTGGCAAAGGGAGGAGTATTCTGGTGGGAGTGCTACTCCTTCCCACCTCTGCCTTGTATTAAATCTTCAAACCAGTGTAACTACCCATTACTGCAGAACACTTTATAAAATTAAGACAGTTGAACTGTCTTAAAATGAGTGATAACTCCATGATTTAAACTGCAAGTTCAAAGACATACCTTGTAAAGGAAAAAAAATATTTTTCACCTATGAATGAGCAATGCTCAGGGACATAACAGGAAAACATTCACAGGAATGGTCCTTAGGTCTCTTTTGATAGGCATACACACTAGCCACCAAACAGATTGATGCAATATACCTGAGCCTCTTTGGTTTCTAGAAAGTTTATGGGGCTTTACAGGACTATCCTTGGCCACAGACCCTATCAATGTCTCAACAACCTGTCTTGAGACAATTCAGTAGATACCGCTAGCAGCAATCACTCATCTAGCAGGCCTGTCAGTACTTAGTAGATCTTGTGTGCTCTATTCTGAATCATTTAGGTTGGAAGGGAACTCTGGAAGTCTCTGGTCCAACTCCAGTAACAGCAGGTTACTCAGTGCTGTGGCCAGCCAAGCCTTGAATATCTCCGAAGTCCTCCACAGACTCCCTGGGCCTCTCTTCCAGCATTAGACCAATCCTCTACTGTGTTTTTTTTAATTCTGATATACAGTTGGAATTTCTCTTGCTATAAACTGTGACCTCTGCCCCTTGTCCTTTCACTGTGCACCTCTGAAAATACCACAGCTCTATCTTCTGAATAACCACCATTAGGAAGCTGAAGGCTGCAATTATATCCTTGCTTAGTTTTCTGTTCTCCAGACTGAAAAAACTCTTCCCAGCACTACTTTCTATGTTACCTGGTCTGTACCCTGAACTAGGTGCAAAACTGATAAAAGTCCCACGGGGTTGGAGGGACACAACACTATGTTGTGTTTATACTGGACAGGCTCAACTTGGACACCAGACACAGTCTCATAAGTGCTGAATGTAAGGGATTGGCCACTTTCCTTGACCTTCTGGCTACACTCTTGCTAGTGCTGCCCAGTATGCAGTCAGTCTATGCTGTCAGAAGGGCACACTGCTGAGCAATGTTCAACCTTTTGTCCTCCAGCATCCCTGGATCTTCTGTGAAATTGCTTTCTTCCCATTCAATTCCCAGCCTGTACTGCTGCATGGTTTTATTACCTACCAAGTGCAAAACTCCCAATGTTTCCCATCCACTGACCTGCCCACTGATCCTCCCCAAGGACACTGGTCCTCAAGGATTGAAGGATAGTGAATCAAAACAACTATTGCAATCACACAGCTCACACATGCAGGTAAGCACAAATGCAGATTTCCTGTGCTTGTAGGCAGATCACTGCATCAGCAGATAGGAGGCTTACCAGCAAATCTTGTGATGGAAGCTCTGCTCCACCACCATCTGCCTGAGATAGAGGTAGAAGAGGATGCTAACACTGAATTGGCTCTGAAGACACTGCCTGGATAGAAAAAGGGAGTTATGTAGGTGTACAGCAATCCCCTGGCTTATTTAATGAATGCTGATTATTATAGATGGGCTATGTGGAGAGCTCTGCCTTACACAGGAAGCCAGGCAAAGCCCTATGAAAAGGCTTCATGGATAATTAAGACCTTCTTAAAGAATATCCTTTCCCCTGGCAAGGGAAGAAGTTTCTCTATAACTCTAGTCCTCTGTGGAGAAAAGGGATTCACTGCCATAATGAACAGTGAGCTCTCTCTTTGTCAAATGAATGGCCAGCAGGAAAGAGGTAAAGGGAACATTGGTCTGAGAGCAAAACACTCCTCTCCTTTCATATCCAAGATAGCAACTCCAGGATACCTAGACTGGTCCTTGTTTACAACACACTCCAACTCAGCAATTCTGTCTTCCCACTCCCCCAGAAATCCTTTTCCACTGCCCCTGAGCAGAAAAGAAGGGAAGAAAAAACATTCTGGTACGTGAATACCTGACAACTGGTCTTGTCATCAGAAGGATACCTATGAACTGAACACTTTTGGGTAAAGACTGCAAAAGCTTCTGGCTATAGCCACAGCCTTGGACAAAACACCAAGACTAATCTTAATCAGTGAAGAAGGTCCTGTTGCTGGGTAAATCCTCTTCTGATATAGCCAGTTTACACAGTGGATATTTGAACATGCAACATGAAGATATCCATTAACATGCACCTCTGAGAAATGCTTCACCTGCATCAAACCTTCCTTGCTGCTTTCAGAAATCATGAGGGCAAAGGCTTTCTCCATTCACAAAGTTAATTTACAGTCAGACTTTTAAATGGTTACAAGCCATCAGAATTGGAAATTTCCCCCCTTCCACCACCACAAAGTTTATCCTGGCAAATAGAGACCACATATATTAAAAACAACCAACCAACCAACCACAGTAGACATGAAAGCAAAGCCTAAAGCTCATTAAAAAGATTCCTTTTCAGTGCTTTGAGCTCTAAACACACATTAGGATTTCCAAAATTTCATGTGAGATAAAGAAGGAAGGTGATATCCTAGGCAACTTTATACTCAGATGAGAATGCACCAAAATCCATATGTGTCTAGTGTAGAAGGCTGCAGCACTGAAACACCCAACTTCAAACTGGTGAAGTCAACTGCCACTAGCAGTCCAGCTACCACAGCATGTAGTTCCACTCCAGTTAATCCAATAGCTATCTTGTTATTTCTACATTATTTTTCAGACTTCGGTATAAAAGCACTCTTCAAGATGCAGAAATTAAGGACATGCCCATGAATCTTAGCAAGGTGATTAAATAATAACAAGAAGAACACAAACACAGACAGGGTGAAGCCTGCAGAACACAGGTTGAACATTCTTGGGACAAGCCTGACATCTCTTTTGAGATTATGTATTCAACACTTAAAGTTCATTCCAGTAACAACTGGCAAGAAGAAAAAAGATCAACACTCAAAATGACCTGTCTTGCTCTTCACTAAACTTAGAGCTTTTATTTCTATTACTCATTATTTTTTCCAAATCTGGACAGGTTATCCTATTACAGTTGGAAGGGACAACAATTATCATCTAGTTCAACTGACTGACCCAAACTCAAAGCATGTTATTAAGGGCATGTTACTGGGGCATTGAGCATCCCCCTAGGAAGCCTGTTGCAGCATCTGCCCACCCTCTTGGTAAAGAAACTCTTCCTAATGCCCTGTCTAAACCTTCCCTGCTGTGGCTTTGAACCTTTCCTATCACTGGATACCAGGGAGAAGAGCTCAGCACTTCCTTCTCTGCTTCCCCTCCTCAGGAAGCTGCAGAGAGACCAATGAGGTCACCCTTCAGCCTCCTTTTCTCCAAACCAGATCAGGCCAAAGTCCTCAGCCACTCCTCACAGACTATGCCTTTCATCTCTTCCACCAGCTTTGTTTCCTTCCTCTGGACACATTCAAGGACCTTAACATCTAGTACTTGCATACGGTGCAAGTTATCTGCTTCATAAATATTCACCCAGTATTATGGAAGACTTTGAAGAGATGAACTGGGAGATCAAGCCTTTTTTTTATCTGTAACACAGGTGTAACACCTGTCCTGGTTTTAACAGGAGGCTTTTCTGAGGACTGACTGTCCAAGTAGTCATCCCAGTGTGTGACATCACACCTGGGCATTACTCAGGACTGTGATCTTTAATTATCTTTGTCAATCCACCCTTTTCATGCATCTCCTTGTATACTTCCATTTTGGTGGGCACAAAAATTGAGACCATCATATGACATACCTGCATTTTATGTCAGTTTTGCACATCAAGTTAGCTTGTAGCTTGGAGATGATGATGCATATAACTCTGATAAAGATCAGGAAATTTACCTGGAGAAAAAAAAGTAGTATTTATATCATCATCAAGAAACACACACACATAACACACTGGCTTGTGCAAGCATATGTAGGTCCCTGTGCATCCTGCTGCTCTGCAGCTGCAGAATTTGCCATGGAACTCAACTCCTTGCTAAGGAATTGTGCTCTAAATACATGTTCTGTGAATGCACAAGGGCCCTTTTAAAACACAGGCAGCTCACTGAACAAAGCAGATGAGCTTAGCTTCAGTCTCTGAGGAGTGAGAAATGGTAAAGGTACGGGCTGTTCCATTTGCCACATCTGGAGGTCTGAGACTGACAGTATTGTGGCTGCAGAATGTGGCATTTCTCCATGACACCACATAATTTGTTGCTCTTCTGTAGTCCAGTACCTGGAATGTTATCTTCTACCTCCCTGTAGTACATGCCACAGCTTTCTGCACACAGGGGAGTTAACCAGATTGCTGCAACATGCTGTTTTCTTACCCTGTGCTTCAACTACAACTTCACAGCGTGTGGCCAAATTAAACAAAGATAATGCCAGTCGGGAGTTCCAGTAACAGAAACTAATTTGGTTTCATAAAATCACATTCTGAATGAAAATGTCAATACCCTCCGAGGTTATTAGCCTTTAGAAATGCACAAAAGCCATATGCACATTTGCTCTTTGTACTGTATCATGTTCTGTTCTCATGGAAATCTTCCACCTCGCTGCACATACCCCTTACTCACCCCAATGGCGATGAGAATAGGCAGTCTGATGATCAGCCAGTAATTCATGTTATAATTTCTGGTCCAGCAACTAGGAAGAGATGGCAAAAAGAAATAGACAAGAAGAAAAAAGTTTCAGTATGTTGCTAAAATCTCCTGCTTTTCAATCTGTCACAAAGCAGGTGACAAACACCACTGAGGACTCGATACCAGGAAAGCACATCATGCTCACATGGAAACAGATGCAGTTGCTTCTTAGAAACACTGAATGCTTTGTACTATTGCAGCTCTCATGATCCAACTGGATACTACTTGTTGGCCTTTTTTGCCCACTAATGGCTAGCTCTCCTCCACAATTTGCTTTGAATTATCATCAGTCAATTGTGAAGACTTACTCCATTAAAACCAAGGTCAAATTTATCACGTGGCTGAAAAGAAAAGAGGAGAATCTGCGTCAGAATTCTGACTGGTCGTTATCCTCCTCTTTCTGCATTATTTTTAAAAACATATTTTATAATGTATTTTTTAACTCTTCAGTCTTCAATGTCAGGTCATCTTGTTATTTAACCATTTGTTAGTTAGAAACAGCAAACTACCCATTACCTACCGCTACTTTTCTCATATAAATATTTAGATCATTCATCTACTTTATTTGTCCTTATTTTCAAAAAGGACCCCCTAGTTCCAACCAGAAGAAAGCAATTAAGACAGGAAACTCTGCTTTCTTCAGTGTATATGTGAAGGTTTCAGGTCCAAAGGGAGTTTTAGAAGTTATAAGTGAGTAAAATCAAGTTCCCAACTTCTGTTGGCCAGCTGACTCCTCTGCCTAATAATTAACATGCTGCAGGCAGTATAATACTTTATCCTCCCCATAAGTTTCCTCTTAGCTTTCTTAATTCCTGTGTCCTTGAGCAATATTGGAGAACAATCACAAGAAAAGTGATGCCTCAAAGCCACAGTTTAGGATCACTGTTTTGAAGTGAAATTTATACTGACTGTTAAATAAATGCAGCCTTTTAGGTCCCACCCTGGCCACAGCCAGCCACTTCTGACTGTATCATGTGCCCACAATGCTTGGGGTATTGGTACAGTGTTCCAATGTCATTTCACTTGTTGCTGCAGTGTCAGCATTCTTAATATTTCTATGAAACAACTGCTACCTTCCTACCATAGTGCTCAGAATTAGCTAAAAGCAACAGTAATCAGTAAAGCCAGCAGACTGCTGATCTACAAAGGGTGCAGAACAAACTATGAAGCAGCAGTACAGAAAATAAAGATTCCTTCACAAAACAAGTTTCTCTTCATCTCCAAATCTCATCTGCCAAAACATATACGCTCAATTTTCTTTAAGGTTTCTTAATAGGCCTATGGAACTTCAGCTTGGGTGATGTTGGTGGAGAGGAAGCTCTCTCCATCCTTGTAATGCTGCAGTCAATTAAGGAGAAACGAGCACAGGGTGCAGCATGTGGTAGGGATCCATCCAACACACCCACATGCACCCACACACTAGAGAGGAAAATGAAGCAGTTTGGCAGGAGCAAATCCCTATCACCCTGCAGATACTGTAAGTCCAGCAAGAGCTCAGGATTTAATTTTTCCTTTTAGATTCAGTTTAATGCCTTTAACAAGCAGCAGTTCCATAACCTACAACTCAACTGTATTTCTGAAAAAAAGCTCTATGCATTGTGAGGGTACCTGAGCTGCAGTTTGAGTACCAGAAGTTCTTTACCGGTGTATGTGACATGGAGCCAGCTTTGTGAAGCCTTTAAATTAGTTTTATTTGAATATCCTCAATACCAGTGGGATATTAGGAATGGATGGAAGTGGAGTTCTAATTTTCAGACTAGCAGTAGTGGAAGCAGAAGTAATTTTAAAATTTTCTGATAATGGGGGAGACAGAGATTCTTAAACTCTGCTACAATTCTGGCTGTATTAATTTGCTTCCTGTGGCACAGAGAAGTTTTAGCTACTTTTAAATTTATACAAATATGTGCAATGAAAATGCTATTACAGCCCAATTAAACTGTCACAGCTATTAAAGTGTCAAACAAATAACAGTGATAGACTGATACATGATTTGTTGTCCATCTGTGCTCTCTGGGATTGTCACACTGATAAATACACCAACATCTACTGTGTTTAGGTCCAATCCTGCAGTTTACTCAGCACCACTCAGAAGATGCTTGGCAACAAATGCTACTGGGAAGTTTCTGCCTTCGCTTACCAGTTTGGTTTCCTTTTTCTAAAATGAAAACACCTATCTTTTACCTTGAGCTGAATAGCTCAATTTCTTAAAATTATTGTAGGCTGGCCCTCTTGCTCCCATAATTAATTGCAGATAGAAACAAAGATGTGTAAGTATTAGCTCTGTAGGCACAGTCTAATAATTAAGAATCATAGCTTGCCTTTAATTATGTTTGCATTCTCAACAAAAAATTTGTCAGTAGCTCACTTTTTAAAACAGCAACTGCTTTCTGAAGGATTTTATATCTGTACATGTAAGGAAAGAAGCCAGTCTGCAAGTAAGCTTTGCAGGCTTCAGACCTTCATGCAAATGGCTATGTCCACAGGACTGTCTCAAATTCCCAGCCCTGACCACATTTACTTCCAGTTATTCCTCATAGCCAGGGAAGTAGTTAAGTTACAAATTAAATTTACAGCCTGCTGCACACCCGTGGTGACAGCACTATGGCAAACAGCATGAAATTTACCCCTGGCTGCTCCAGCAATCGCCCGCCCAAGGCACAGAAATTTCGCCTCTCAGAGAAGCTGCTGCACGTGGTTATTTATCACTGTATTTTACAAATATTTATCCAAGATTTAGAAAATTCAATAAGGTGCAAAATTGTCCCTTTTAAGGTTTGCTGAAGGCAGAGAATGACAGTTTTCCATAATAGAAAACATAAATCAGCTCTGAGTACCATATAATGTAGGAGGCTCATCATGAGGACTTTGAATACATTTTCTACATCAGTGGGATGAAACACCCATGGAACGTCGACTGTTCACAGGCTGCATCTTCTTCTTATTTACTGACAATTTCGACAAATCTTGCAATACATCAGCATGGCTACAATCTTGCCACAAAATACTATAAAGTCAGCCTTGAAAAGGAAAGTCAAAAAATCCTAGCATTGCTTAAGCCAGAAAAGGCAGGCTATGACATAAGTATAATGACAGACACACAGAATAAAGCTGTGTTCTTAATACTCATGAACACCAGAAAAGTCTGGGGTCACTCTGACTATGCTGAATTTTCACACTACAGCATCTCTAGGGGTGATCTAGGGGTGGAGGGTGAGAACAGAAGGAAAAAAAAAAAAATTCAAAACCAACTTTCGGCAAAAGTGCTGGTTGGATTGTCTGGATACTAAGTAAGTGGATGACCCAATAAATGCTACATTTAGAAGAAAAAGGTAATAAAATTATTAATTTCATCACAAAACTACCCAAATATTTTCAGTCACTGTCATATAAGAAACAACCACTTTCCTCTCCCTCTTTAAAAAAAACCAAAAAACCAAACCAAACCAAAAACTAACCAATTATAATGGTACACAAAGCATACATAAAGGCCACCATGGTAAAAGTGGATGAAAAGTACTTTGCATTTTGCCCCTGACTTGTGTGATACAGTTGACTGCAGCAAGGCTGATGTAAGCAGACAGAGAATGTGCCTTTATTTTAAGATCTAAGTAAGAGAGGGTTAAACAAGAACAGGCAATCACATCTCTGCTGCTGGGCATAAGCTAACCACTACAAATTGTGGGCAGAATCCTGTGGGAGGTTTTTGCCTTTCTCCAAAGTATAACTGTAAGGGCTGCTGCCAAAGGCACTGTGTGAGCAGTGGTCTTGGTTGTGTATGATGACTTCTACTCTTGATACACAGAAAAACAAAACACACCTTTCCTTGACCTGCAAAAGGATAGATTCATTCAGACATGCAGAAAAATCTGATCAGAAAGAAACCTATGCTCTTTTCTGAACTGTTATGCAAGACCTGCAGACAAAACAGAAGCAATTATGTGAGGTTTCAGCACATTGCCAAAACAAACCACACTGAACAGAAAGCAAACAAAGACCTACAAGTGCACATACAGAGCAAATGAGATAGCTAAAAAAATCAGAACTAGACCCACCCTTCATCTTCATAAAGATACTTGACAGTTCCCCAGAGGATAACAAACAGCATTGGCACACCTGAAAAGAGAGGAGAAAAGGTTGACACTGACATTAAGAAAGAGAGGAAAAGCAGAGAGGACAAACCCCCCATATAATGATGAGCAACATAATTAATGGGTGGCAGGGTTGCAGCTCCAGCACAGCATTGATGGCTGTCAATGTTGGGAGGAGGAATCTAACCTGCAAGAAACTAATATATGTAAACACATTTTCCCAGGCCCTCATGAAGCTCCTAACAGGCATGAAAAATAATCAGCAACAGACCATCACCCCTACACTCAACCTATACCAGCTTTTCCATAGAAAGTTTCACAGAGGATCCAAGGGAACAAAACTTCTGGAAGCTCTGCTAGCCTCTGTATTCACACTACAGAGAAGCACAGTGTGCTCTGACCTGAACCTTTCCATCCACATTTCTGCCTGTAGGTCAGCTGTGCTCAGGAGACAGTCACCAGGGCTGGAGCACACTCAGCCCCATGTACCCCCCCCATGGCAAAGGGCAGTGCAGGCACACAACACAGAGCAAGAGTGCTCAGGTTTCTGCTGCAGAGAAGTTCCAGCTCTGGGCTGCAGTACTGGCACAGACTTGAGTAGGTGTAGCAAATACTGCAGATGCATCAGGTCTTGAGAAAAGTCTTGGTCCTGTGCTTGGTCCTAGAGCAGGCTTAGCCTCAATGAGCAGGATGAGGAATTTTTGCTAAGGATTGATCAAAACTCTTAAAAATGCTTCTGCTTACTTCCTTGGAGAGGGTTCAGTGCTGTACTTACATTGCATGGGAAGGGCAACATTGAGGGTCCTTTGTTATTGCATTCTTAAGAATCAATGTAGTAAAGGACCATAAAAACATCAGTGTGCAGCAGTAAGCACTGCACAGAGCAAATACACAGCTCCTGACAGCTAAAGCCACAAGAAAATTGGTGATATTTTGCAGTCTGAAAATCTACAAGCAGAAGCTGTAGTGGGTATTATTAGTAAAACCCTTCTCATTTGTTGCACTGTATTCTTTCTCTACAATCATAGCAGCTAAATAGTACGACATGAAAGAGCAATATACTGGTTTCTCTTTAAGCAATAAAGAGGGGGAATAAAGAACAGCAAGAAAACCCTCAAACCAATAACTAGAATAATAGCCAAGATAATTAATTCAGCAGAGATTATTGGAGCAAGTAGTTAAACACATTCCATGGATGTACCTGATACTGAGTGCACGTAGCATTTTGAGAGTGAAGTCCCTGAGAAATCTGTGCTGCTTTGATAGTGGCAGAAGAGATAAAGAGCAGGGTCATTGTCACTTCCAAACACAAATGAGCCTTTGATTAACATAAACTAATTATAGTTTGAATTATTCCTTTCTTGACTTTGCTGAGAATTAAGACATCTTAATATGAAACCTCCAGGGTAAGACACCAACACTAAGAGTACAAAGGCTGCATGTCTATGGAGGAAACTGATATGACAAAGATAATGATTTGTGGATATCTCCATCTTCTGGATACATCAGATATCTCTCCATATTTAATTTCATTACTTGACAGTTGAATTGAGAGTCTGTTATTACTATTGCATTTCAAAAGAACCTAACTAGAGAGAAGCTGGTATTACAGAACAGCATCAGCATCCTGCTATGAAAATATGCAAATGAACAGGCAAGCAGGTACAAGGTGACATGGATACACTCTCCCATTCCCACTTGTGATGTATGCCCCTGGTGCCTTGGTGTTGCAACACCAACAGCGACATTGTTTTCCATGCTAGCAGTACAGATTTTCATCTGTGACAGCAAGGCTTAACAGTGCAATATATACACATAAGCTTTGAGCATCAGTGCAAATTCTCAATACCTAATTAACCTGTATTAACTGGGACAAATGCAAATATACTCAGTCAAGACAGATTTGTCTGGCTGGAGCAGGCAGTGGAAGTGAAATGTATACAGCTCCCTGAATGAACTGTACAGGTGACTATCATCCATTACCAGAGAATCAGCACTGTATTACAGCCCTGGGCTGCTAACAGCAGCTTTTCTCATGTGTGTTTCAGTTCTATGCTTCTTTCTCTTACTGTTGCTACTCAAAGACTAAAGAAAAACAAGAAAAGTGGGTCCAAGAAAAAATTGTACCCACTTATAGGATGAGCTTCTTTAGGATTAAAGCTGAACTCCTCCTGGTTTTGCTTTTTGTCATACAGAAAGCTCCAAGATTGCTCTTTTCCCACATTAACTGACCACAAAAAGGTCTCTGAATTCTGAAAATAGCAGCATCTACCTTTGTCTGTACTGCATTGCTTTTGAAGATGTTGAAGCCAGCAACAGCCTACTCAGAATAGCTTCTGCCACTTTAGCTCCTGCAGGCTCATAACTGACCAGAAATCTTTGAATACTATATGGTGATCATAGAATCTGTGAAGTGTACTAGGAAATAAGAATACTGACAGATCAGCTAAAGTTCAAATGACAGGGGACAGGGTATCTGAATTATAGGCTGCAATAATAATATGTGTCATAGATGATGAGAAAGAACTCCTAAATCAACATATTAACAACCCACTGCATGAATAAGCAGCACAACCTACATATTTATGCTCTAACTTACATATTCTACACCTGACCAGGTGTCTGCATAACAATAAAAAGGTGGAAAATCAGGCAGTCAGGCATTATCCAGAATGATAATAGGAGGGGGTAGTTAGGAGAAGAAAGTTGTGAGACATTGTGCACAGGAACCACTGTTTGGCTGACATTTTCACAATGCTCCACTGTCCCTAGTGAGCAGAGAGGAGTAATTGGTGTTGCTGTTCATGGAACCTACCATGTCCTGGTAACAGCAGAGAAATCAGTCTCTCCATTGAATTGGTCTGATACATTTTGGTAACAGAAAATACCACAGTTGTTCTGGAGTCCAGAAAGGAGTTACCATGAAAGGTGTCACCAGGTGGTGCTATTCCATATCGCCTTCCCTTCTGTCCCTTACCTCGGGTGCAAAAAAGTTTTCTTTCTTACAGACAATGGTGTTTTCTGTTTTCTAACTTTGTATAGTACATAAAGGCCATTTCAGGGGAGAAAGATGTACGAGGAGCAAGAGAGTTTCCCCTCATCCTCACAGGCTGATTAGAAACTCTTCCTAAAGTAAACTGGTCTCTGTAGGACCAGAGCACTCTCATCCTGCTGAGAATCTTAGAGAATGATGTTTTCTGAATGCAGCACTCTTGGATTGATGAGTTTGTGTATGAGCTTGTATTTCAGGTGAAACCTGACATCACTGGGTTCCACGTGGTGAGAAGTTCAACCTTCGTTTGGGACAATCAGACACAAAACTGAAGGAGAAACCTAAATACACCTGCTTGTCTCAGAAACCATCCAGGACAGTCTGACTTGATATAATGATTGACATATGAGTGCAAAATGTGCTGAGGAACTCAAAAAAGTGATAAATTAATAAAACTAGATGTAGGAAACAAGCAATGAAGATGTGAGAAGACAGTGGTTTTCTTTCTACAAAAGGAAAAGATTGAAATCAGAGTTGAATCCAGAAGACAAAGAGTGAAGAGAATTCAGAAAAACTGCTAAAAGGTGTGTTTCCTACCAGGATCAGGCTGAATACAACACCACTTTTCACATCCTTGACTGAAACAGTTTTCTTTTGAAACCAGACAAGAAATGGTTAGTGCATTAAATAAATCTTGTTGCTACACCAAGTTCATACTGGGCTTTGAAAGGAAGGTTTCTTACTGCCTGTGTTCCAGTCAGATCTTCCTGGCATTCAGGATGGGGATTTTTGATACTCTAGCTAGGGTTCCTGCCTTTAATAGCTTCATTCCCTCAAAGTATTCTCCCTTACAATAAGTTTGGATTGCCAAGGGTTGGAGGAATTATTTTTATGGCAATTTCCCTGCTGCAAACACAGCTGGGTGTAAAATTGTCATGGAAGCTCAGAGAACATTTAGATTTTTATTAACATTTTCTTCTTAGCCTTTAGTGCTGAAAATTCTCTTTTCTGTCATTCTTCCTACCTGGATGTTGTACACAGTCACTGAAGAATGTTGCTGTTGTTTCCCACCTCCCACTTCCCTACTTCTGATTGTCAACAAGTCCTTCTTTCACCAAAAGCTGCTCAAGGATGCCTTGAGCAGTGATTCAAAATAAACTGCTCCTCTCTACAGGCTGCTTTGCACAGCACTGAAAAAGCTACTTGAAGTCTATGTCAAGCTTGGTAGCATTTCACTTGGGTTTACAGACAATGAACACTGAGTTGGCATCCAAACACCAGCAACAGCTTTTTTTATTCTGCAAGTAACAATGACCACCTGAATCAACATCCTGTTTAGCTGCTGTTGTGCTGACCTCCAGACTGAAGGTAAAAACTCATCTACCTGCTCAATCATTAGCCTAGCAAGAATTTTGTTTGTTGATGCTGTTAGTGTTGCTGCTGTTTTGCAGCATGCCCCATCAGTTTTAAAAATGGCATAAACCATTGGTTTTTGCAGTAAGATATGAGGAACTTGGGGCTGACACAAATGTATGAAAGTCTGCTTTTACCAAGAAAAAGATGACAATGTATTTTCCACATTAAACGAAGTCAAATTTAACACTGCCATGTCAAAGTGGCAAGAAATCTCAGCAAGAAAGTGGCCAGTCCAGGAATACAATTACTTCAAAAGTAATCAGGAAGGTTTATAGAACCCTATCAATACACATGATGTTAATATTAATGACTCCCAGCATGTAAGCCAACATTAGTTTCCTTAGGCCTATTAGGATTTATAACTTCCCCAGCTTTTGCAAACCACAGTAACATGAAACAAGCAGATTTTTCCCCTGTTCAAAGAATTACTGCTCATTTAAACCAATAATAAGTGCAATACTGTCTAATAATATTAAGAACTGACCTGAAATTAACATATAGTGAAAAATATATTTGTGAAATATTTACTACTTTTTCTTTATACACCTCACTGTTGGCTTACTGTTCTGAGGAAGACAGACTAATTATGTTTTTTTTATACCTGTTTCTATTTGAAAAGCAGGTTGACACTTTTCAAGTTTCAAATTGAGATAAAATTATTGTGTTAGACATAAAATGAGAGAAGTACTTCATTAAACAATTACATGGACATTTTCATCTGTTGAAACAAAACACAGCACTATTCAGCATAGCAGTTTAAAAGCTTGGAGAGAAATAGGTGTTGGGATATTCCTACCTATGTGAAAGTGGCCCATACATTACAGTTTTGCCTGGGACTTCCTGAGGAAATAATTTGCTCTACTTTCTTGTTTGTTCTGAGACCTGCTGGTCCTTGAAAGATGTACAACAGGACAAACATCAGGACCAAGAGCATGTGCAAACACAGGTAAACAAAACCCTTGAGGAGAAAACACAGCAGATTGCAAAAACTATTCAGACAGCAAAAACACCACCATATGGCCTGTAAGTGATCACTAAGTTTAGTTGTAACTAGAAAAACATGAAATTACTAACACCCACTAAGCTTGTGAACAATATATACACAAAATTTAAAAAATTAATAGTCCTATACTCAGTGACAAATAAGTTCAAGAATTATCCTATAAGAGGACAATTCCTTAAAAGAACAAAGGGTCAGGATGTTAAATCAGCTCTGACAATCAAATATATATTTATTTTTTTTTTAATCCAGCATGCTTTTACAGTTGATAAACTGCTTCGAAGACCAGGATTCTCTCAGTTCAAACAGGAACCTACTGGTTCTCTAAAATCTTGGCACTATGCTGAGGTTAGCATGCTGCTCAAAAAAAAACCCACCAAAACTTCTGAGCATTGCATACAACAGAAAGGCACCTGGTGAGGGACCTAAGCACCCAAAAAAACCAAGTCATCAGTAAAGAAGTAGGAAAGAGGGGGGGGAAAAAATATCTTCATCTCTTTGCTCTTGTTAGAGACCAAATTGCTACCTTATAGAAATAATCTGGGAGCACTGAAAAAGAAGCTTTGCATTGAAGATAGGGAATCATTGGCAAGGTTTGTACATGAAGCCATAGATGGAATAGCCAGAAGCTGTACAGATGAGGATTGAATGGCACAGGCAGAGCTTTTCTAGGAAGCTTGGGTGAAAGCCTCATATCCATTGCCAAGTTCTGGCATTAGTACTCATTTATACAAACTCATCCAGAAATGCAGATTACAGTAGCATAACTGCTATTATAAAGGAAGAACAAAAAATAGTGTCTTCTGTTTGTCTTCTGCTTTTGCCAAAGCAAACTAACAAGAAGTGATTCAGATCAAAACCATCCTATCCCATACATGTAAAACAACACATTTCCCTCTGACTTTAACTAGACATAATTTTGCTCTGATTTCTCTCTCATTTCATAGAATCAAAGAATGTTTGGATTGGAAGGGACCTTAAAGATCCAGCTCTAGTGCCAAGCCCCTGCCACAGACAGGGACACCTTCCACTAGACCAGGTTGCTCAAAGACCAATCCAACCCAGCCCTGAACACTTCCAGGGACTGGGTATCCACAGCTTCTCTGGGCAACCTGTTCCAGTGTCTCACCACCATCACAGTAAAGAATTTTATTAATATCCAATTTAAATATACCTTCTTCCAGTTTAAACACTGCCCCTCATCCTATCACTAAATGTTCTTGTAAAAGGTCCTTCCACAGCTTTCCTGTAGGCCCCTGTCAGGTCCTTGAAGGCCCTCATAAGTTCTCCATTTCCTCTTATGACCTCAATGTTTCAGGATAGCTCCTCTATCTTTATAAGGATGCTGTTGCTTTTGCTGTGTGTCTTACACAAAACAAAAATTAAAGAGATAGAATTTTTTACTAAAACTCTCCAGCAGAAAAATGCTATTACTTGCATTTATTTATTCCCATCAATGTGCCAGAAAGTGTTTGCTCATTATATATCACTGCTCAGTAGAACTGGGTAATTCACAAGTGCCATTTATATGTATTTTACTAGTGAGCTAATTTGCTGTAATATTCACAGTTGGCAAATCCATATAAAGAGAAGGGCAGTCAAGAAAATTTATATTCAAATTGGTTCAAACCAATGTCTCTGAAAGCACTTTCAATATTTCCTTGGATTTGTTTTCAGCTTTCCAAAAGTTGCCCAATTTCCACAACAAGAAGGGGGAGGGGAGGGTAGAAGAGGAAGGGATGGAATGCAATAAAAGCACACAAGAGCTCATTCCAAAATTAGGATTAAACTTGGACAGTAATATATTTTCAGCCTAATTTGACCAAAGAATGAAAGATCTAGCATTTCTACAGCAGAGGCTCTGGATCAACCAAGAGATTTCAAGGTATCACAATCTTCAACCTCAAGCACGTGCATGCCCATGGCACCTGCACCCTGACCCCTTGTTTGCCTGACAATCACAACTTTGATCTGCTCTGTCCACATAACCAACCTGACAACACCCTGCTAACAGCCACTTGTTCTTTAGCACCTTTGCATCCCCCTAGCTCATTCTGCTGCCATTCATCTACTGTTATCTTTGACCAGATATGAGGTCTCATTGCTATTTTGTACCACAAGTTAATACATCTTTGAACATAATGAGAAACTTTCAGGAGATGAGGCAGAGCTGTCCAGGAAAGTCCACACTCACCTAGAGTCACTATTGGAAAGCTTATGTCTTGCAGGAAGGGTACCACTTGCCTGCCAGGTTTAGGGAGTTTTTGTAGTGCCACATTGCTGCTCTGTTATGAACCCATAGCTTCTACACTGCAGACATCCAGGAACCGTGCTGGCCCAGCACCCTCCAAGCTCAAACAAGATAAAGGATCAGGAACAAAAAGGGAATGGAGAGGGCAGGACTTGACCCTGGCAGCACTACAATTGACACACAGCTTTTTTTCCTATTGTACCATGTGCTGGTGCACGCAGCCACAGGCAGAGATATGGGAAGATCAACTCACCCCAGCCAATGCAGAGATAAAGCCGAAAAATTCTCTGTTCAGAAAAGACTGAAAGTACCAGCAGTGTGTACAGGTACATGCCTTCCACCAGTAACCAGTAGTAGTTTGCAGCCACACAATACTGCATCATCACAAAGACCAAGCGGCAGCTGAGTGATTCCTGTGATGGAAGAAAGCACAGCTCCAATAAATGCAACAGGGACCAAGAAAAAAAGGATACCAACCCAAAAGACTATTTCTCTCTCCTTCTTTTACTTGCTCATCAAAACAATGCTTGCTGAATTACATTTGAGTGCTGTAAGGACAGAAGGCAGTAATAGGTACTATCGCTGATAGATGCTTTCAATAACATCCTTCTGGTAGAAAAGAATTTTAAAATTATATGTTCTGCATTTTCCATCAATAAGCAATAGATTGTAATTTGAAAAGCACAACACAAGGAAAAAACAAGTGAAAAGTATCAACTGTATCAAGAGCAGTCAACATTCTACTTCCCCAGATACTCTGTTCTACAGCTGAAAAAGTCTCTGTTAAAGAACAAATAGAGGATGCCATAATGTTGACTATTTTCCAAAGCAAAAGATTGTTCACGGAACAGCAATACTGCCCAGTGCATCACATTTAAGTACAAAATCTCTCTTACCTAGTAAATAACAGAGAGGTTTTCAGCAGAGCTTTAGAGAAGTATGAATTACCTAGTTCATATATCCATCAAATCTGATTAAGCCACTACTGGATTAAACCACATGTGAAGCCAGAAAGCCTAGGTTTTTCTGGCAGGAGGGAATGACTGACAATCCAGGGCGAATATTTCCAAACCATTAAGGTTGTGTATTACAATGCTGTTTTCTGCCAATTGATATTGCACATGAAAAGAGAAAAAACATGAGATCCACGGTCTGGTAATTAGCACTTCAGCCTTAGGCAGTGTCAGAAAAGGATTGGTACAGAGTATGCATCAGAAGACACACCCTTTATGACCCCAGCCCTGTCCTGCAACAGTGAATGCAGTGCCCATATTTTAGAATCACAAGAACTATAGAAATAATGAACCACCTCCTTTTTTTTTTGTTTCTTAAGATCTGAATGCATTTTGTACTCCAGATCTGAAGGGGAAAAGGTATGCTTTCATCAAATTCACAATGAAGCTGTACATCCTCTCCCTTTGATTAGAACTATTTAATTAGCCTGTTTCTCCAAAGATTTTCTAAATGCTTTCAAAATTACATTTTAATCAGATGCATCCCTTTTTGTCCATCATTAACAGATTATTAATATCTCCAAAAACGACCAGCTAATTTGGTCATTATGCAGGGTGGGCAGCCCTACCACAAAAGGTGCTGGCTTAGGGAAATGAATGCCTTAGTCACTGCTAGAAGAAACAAACCTGCACCGTGGGAAGAAGACAGGGCATTTGTACATTTATTAAAAAAAAACATCCCTTCATGATTTCTCTGTCCAGTAAGGGCACACTTCCCCTGGGCAGAGAAATATGCCACAGCATCAACTACTTGCCTGCCAAGCCCAGGGTGGCACAATTACAACAACCATGGTGCTGCAAGTTTCAGGGAAACTCCAAGGGCATAAGAACAGCACTTAGTACAGCCCTTGTTGTACAAAATGGAACTGTCTGCTGTCATGCAGACACACCACAGTGATGACTTCAGCATCTGGAGAACAACCACAGCATCTGTGCCTACCTGGAAGGCAATAAGTCCTTCCCACTGGTGCTCTTGTGTGGCTGTGCTGTACATCCACTTCACCACAGAGTCTTTAATGAAGACAGATATGGCCCGGAGGATAAAAGACATGAAGAGGTTCAGGTGAATATAATTCCTTGTGCAATGCAGATGTCTGTAGAAAGGAAGAACCAGTCATGATCCACAGCCTACATAAAAGCTGCAACATCACAGGCAGGACTGAAGGAGGGGACAGTGAGCCCTGTTGGACATCAGGAGGTACCAGTGGAAATCCTGTAACTTCAGAATGGCTGTAGAGACTTCAAACTGACTTTGAGAAGAAACCACTATCATGGAAAACACATTCAAAACTTCAGCCCTACATGTGGGTGTTTGGGGCAAGAAAGGAGATCAATGCATAAGGGAAAAAAATTCTGAAAGTTTAAGAGTGTAGAAATAATTTACAGAAGACATATCTGAAAGGACAAAAGAAGTCAAGTTTCACATAATGCTGAACCTCTCTGAACTGAGACCACTGTCACTGCATAGGTTTACCTTGGCAAGGCTCAGCAACCAGTGTGCAGTACAGCTTCTGGCTGTGGGCAAATCCACAATTTAAAAACACCCACCTGTAAATTACCACTTTTCCAACACAAGAAAAATTTATATTCAGATTGCCTCCTGGAGGAACTATAAAGAATTTCTGTAGAAGTAAATGGAACAGAATTCACACCTCCATATTCATAATTGAAAAAAAAAACCCAAACCCAAACCACACAAACAAACAAAAAACCCCACAAACCACAAAACCCAAGAAAAAATAATCTTGAATTTCATCAGCCAGTTGCAAAGACATTAAAATTACTACTTGTCAAAAAGGAGCATGTTAAGGGATAACAAAAGAAAGTGCAGTCATGTAGATGGCACCCAACTGCAGAGTGCTGCCAGTGTTTATCAGCCTTATCCACAAACATTTTCCTTCCAGCTCTGCAAGGGTACACACTTTGCTTCAAAAGAAGTCCCACTGAGTATGTTTCTTTTTTGATGCTAAACAATTCAGGTGACATATGATATACAGCAATTGTTCCAGCAAACTTATGTTTTAAATGTCTATTTTTATTGCTCTGTGAATTTGAGTAGAATAATAAACATGCTCTGGGATTCTCAGTTTTGCACTGAAGAAGAAGATAAACTTCATAGGGTCAAATCGAATTTTTGCATCACTTTTAAGTTACAGCTTATTTCAAAACATACCTATGATAAATATTTATTTTTCTTTAATTCAAAATTTATTTGTTGCTACCCTTCAGAACTGCTACACATTTAATCTGATTGAAAAAATTATGTAAACTAGACAACTGAAGAAAACAGGTTGCAAATAGTTACTATTTCTGCTACAGGCAATGCAAGTTATTCAAATTGTTTCAGTCATAAAGTTATGGGCCTAATTCAGTTTCTATCACTGAAATTACAGACTTTTCTTCCATGTCTTTCTAGGGATGCAAAATTGGAGATATATTTTTTCCTCCACTGTATTGTTATTAAAAACAAATATAAAAGGTTATTTTGTAGTCTAAGAACTTAAAAATGCCTTTCTATGACAGAAGTTGAGAACATCAGCATTTTGATGCCACTGAATTAGATTTTGATCCCTATTTTTGAGGTTGTACAGTTACTGGGGAGAGGCCCAGAATCCAGTCAGAATTAAGGAACTGCAACCCATGTAAGGACAGGTCTCATGTATTTCATGAGATCCAGGACCAAGTTGGCTCCAGACAAACAACTTAGACATGATAGCACAAAATGGACTGATGGCATAGTTTTAAAATGGTTCTCAGCCCCCTTAACATCTCTGAAACCTTATTTTCAAAATCAGGTGCACACATTTATTTACACTTCAGTCCCTGCTTCACAGTTAAATGAGAAAAAAAAATGGTAAAGCATCTCTCAACAAAAGTCAGAGCACCAAAATTCCCTCTCTACTATCAGTCCTTGGTACCAAACATGCACTTTTCTCCCTGCCAAAAAGCATTCACATTCTTCCTTCAAACATTATATAGTTGTACTCCGTGACTTCTACATTTGGGCTGCTAAGATTACCCAAAAAGTGTCATTGATGGGAGAAACAAGGAGAAAGCCTTTGTCCTGGGAGACATTTGGAGACTTCAAGACCATCTGGTGCTTTGTCAGATGAGTCCCAAAGTTGCACAGGAACAATGCATAGAAATCCTAATTGTCACGTGGCATTCACAGGGCAAGCCTGTCTCTGCATTTCTGCAGTAATTTTAAATCTTCTTTCAGATTGCCAGCCTATGCTCCTCCACTGAAAGGTGAATGGATAATATGGTGCTAAGAAGTGTGGTTCAGTATTAGGAGGCTTGCATCATTTTAGCTTTGAAAATTAGAAGCTAAAAGGTAAGACTGATCTTTTTAAATACATAAGGGGTATAAATGCTTAGGAGGGAGGAAAAGAGGGACTGCTTTGATAGCAGAGAATGATGGCACCAGAGCAGGTGATCATTAACTGGCACTGATAATTCTTCAGTCAGGGAAGCAAGTTTTTTAAGGATCAGTGAACTCAAGTTCCCCAACCTGATCACAAGTATGAGTATGGGGAGATGGAAACCATACTTTTTTTAGGAGGCAGGGGGAATTCCTTCCCACAAGAGAGCAGGATAATAACATCTTTACATTTCTAAATATCAGTCTCCTGGGCTTAGCATCCCCAAATTCCAGGAAAGTCCAACTGGAATCAAGACGCTTTTTGTATTTACAGAGGGGGAAAAAACAGCTTTCAGTTGGAGTCTGAAGTTGGTTTGGGTTGGGTTTTTTTGTTTGTTTGTTTTAAATTCAACCTGCCAAGTGTGATATTGGCATATACTACCAATAGTTTCTGAGATTTTGATACACCCCATACAATTTGCTGGTGCATACCTGGATGAACCCAATATGCCAATCTGACCAAGTGACAATAATTTATTCCAAGGAAACATTTCAAGGATCAAAATTAGGTTCTCTTACATGTTGTAAAATCATGAAGAGTTCTGAAAGTACTCATCTCAAAAATTCATTTCTGCATTGAACTACACCCTGTCTGTGAGGGGCTGGGAAAAAGGACAGACCAAGCTTTATGATGTAATTCCAAGAAGGCAAGATGAAACTTCTGTTCTAAATGCCCCCACACACCAGGCTAGTGCCTCATCTGCTGGGTAATACCATGAAGAAAGGATGTAATCTCTCTCCATCTCTTCCAGTGGAAATTTCATTGAAATAAGTATCACAACAAAACATTTCCACAGATAAAAAGCACCTGTTCCACACATTCATACAGGTAACTGCAAAATTTCAGGGATTTTACTTGTATTTTGAGAAGTGACTGTAGGAAGGACAACAGAAGTGACAGAGAAATAATGAGGTGATGAAAGAAGGGAAAAAAATAATCAAATGTTTCTATCAAGGCCTGATATTATCAAATAGAGAAACATAACACCTTTTCACCACTCTTTGGCTTTTTTTTTTTTTCACCATGCTTTGCCAGTTACCTGAATCCAAGAAGAATGGCAGTTGCTATTACAAGGGCAGAGAAGGAGAGAGCATATCCAATGGTGTATATGATGGACAAATTCAGGAGCTGTTCTTCTGGTGCATCCTGAGAGCACATAAAGGAGAGGAGAGAAAAAAAAAAAAAAAAAGGAGGGGGAAAAGAAAAATCTCATGGGTTCCAGTTCTTTTCTCCCAGCTGCTTAGCTGCTTTCTAATTTTTCTTAATGATAACCACAAGTCATTCTCCTACTTGCAAGTTTAAATGCACACATCAAATCAGTCTTCCACTTTTCTTATGCTCTAAAGAAATAAAAATTTAATCTTAATTTCCCAGGTGTTCACTCAATTTTGCAGCCACGCTAGAAAACAGATAAAGTGACACCATTCCATAATAAAGCTGGAGAGGCATGAATTACCACACAACCAAGTCAAACAGATGGCAGGAAGCACAGGCACAACTCAACACTACAATAAAAGTGGCAAAGCTGATGCTTTCAGAACGAACACTTAAAGGAACTCTCCTTAATGCTGTAATGAAGGGGGTTCTTTGGCTATGTCTATACAGAAATGAAACAAATTAGGTCTCATTTGTTGGCTCTGAGGAAAAGCATGCCTTGTATTCATACAACTAAACTTTTCTGCCCCCAAATCATCTCTCGTATGCCTCAACAATGCAACCTCCTGGTAACAAACCATAGCCCAACACCAGCCCATGACCTCGGTGTGTTAAAGCACTGTCTAGGAGGGAGACTCAATACAGGCCAGAGCAGTGGGGATACTTGCACCTCCCTGGAAGTCGTAGGCTGCAGCTCTCTTCATAGTCACTACAGAACCCATGACCAGTGAGATCTTTGCTTGAAAGTTGCTCTCTCTTTAAGGTGAAGTATTTGAACAGCTACAGGCAGGTCTGAACTGTAACACAGGCTTACTACTCAGTCCCTGATGCACACTGACATTCTAGACATTTTACTTGCCTTCTTCAAGCTGCTAATTCTACAAATTACTCCAGAACCCTTCGCTGTACAAAGGAATACTTTTATTGTCCTTCAGAAATAAGTACAGCTATTCAGATATACTTTGTACAGCTGGCAAACATACAGGGTATTCCTCAGGGATCTGAAAGGTTAATGTTTTAAAGGGAATTATATGGGAGCTGCCCTATGAAGACAAAAGAAAAATCCATCTTTGGTATCAAAGCTCAGGCAACTATCTAGGCCTGACAGTGTAAAAAACCTACACAGATCAAAGCCACATTACTCACTTAAAATAATGTTATAAGGATCCATGCACAAACCCTTTGAATTTTGTTTTAGCAACAGCTGTAATACAATACACAGCAGACTTATGAAAACAAGCTCTGGTTCTCATGTGTGAGATATATAACAAAGCAGGTTATTAGGGGGCTCTATATGCATTAGCTGGAAAACCATATATGGCTGTTCCCATTTCAGTGAGTGACACCACGTACACAGTTTGAGAATCCAGGGCAGTTCATGGGTCATTTGGCACCTGCCTTCACAAGTGTTACCATTAGGTATCTCTCTTCTCTGCATATCCCAGGACACGATGCCATGATGGCAAACTCGGAAAAGTCAAATGACCAGGCTCACACTTTGTATTAGAGTAGTAAGCCTTGCTGGGATACCCTAGAATATGGAAGGGACAAGGAATAAGGCTGCAAAGTAAAAGAAAAGATTAAATTCAAGCATATTTGGAGAATTAAAAATCTCCTTCTAGTCTGCAGCCACTTATTCCTTCTGAAGAATGAGGCACTGAACAACTGGAATTCCCAAAGACACAGATCCCATAGAACTTGGGAATTTCATAGACTTGAACTCTTTGGGCTGGGTATGTATTAACTTCCAGTTCCCTGGGGCAGAGAGAAAGCTCTACATTTATGTGAGGAAAAGCATCACCCTGGGAGGCTCCCAGCAGTGGCAGTATCACGTGTCGTGGGAACGCAGGCGTTTCTCACGCTGACGCCAATGGCTGACAAAAATCCCCTGGAAATCCCTAGGGTCTCCTTCATTTAGTGCCAGGTCTCTCAGCTCCCCACAGAGCACAAAGCACTAGGGCAAGAAAATAACACTGACAAGCCTAATTCCATCTCTCACAGCAAATTAAGGAAAAGACAAAAAAACCCCAAACAAACAAAAAGCAGAGACTGCCCCCTGCCCAAAGGTAAAAAAGCAAATACCCTTCAGCAGTTAATCTTAAATCACCCTAATAGCTGCTAACGAGAGAAAACAAATGGTTACTCTATTGTAATGACCTGCCAATGGAAGAAAAGGCAGAGGAATAACATGAGGTCACTCCTCCAGTCTGGGTGGGCTGCAGATGAGGCTCCTGCTTCACACTTCTCTTGCCAATGGCACGAACACCCAACCCTGCACTCCTCAGCCCTCTGCCCTCCCTTTGTGGAGAGGCCTCACCTCCCCTCTCACCGGCGCGCAGCAGGAGGGACTACTCAGACCGGACAAAAACACACGGGCATGACAATATTCTCCCCTTACTTCTGCTTTATCCTAACAGCAGCAAAAGATGGAAACTCTTACCTGGTCAGAGGCCTCGCACTCTGAGAGGTTCCTCCAGGGCAAGGTTGAGTTGTCCTTCAGCAGCCACGTTCCCTCCAGGGTGCAAAACCGATAGACCTGCCCATGCAGCACTGCCAGAAACAAGAGGGGCAAGGGGTCACTGGAGGAGAGCCTGCTCTGGGGCAGGGGTGCTGAGCAGTCTCAGGCTCAGTGCAGCTCTTCGCCCTCATGGAGAGCTCTCCTGTCTGGGTCAGGGGCCAGGGGGGAGAGCATCTCCCACTCTGGACACTGCTGCTTGTCCTCAGGGCTAGGGAGCAGCCTGGGGGGACACAGCTGCAGGGGAATCAGACGGATCAGTCTCCAAGGCTAACTCTTCAGCCTCAACAGTCAGGAATTGTTGCTGCCATCTTGGAGTGGGTTTTACAACATGCATAAATTAAAAAAAAAAAAAAATCACTGAAATATTAGATATTAAGACAACATTTTGGAAATTTTAAGCTACAGTAGAAAATCCATGGGGAAAAGAAGGTGCACAAAGGGTAAATAGGCTTATTCTTTTCTGAGATCATGCAGACCCAGAGGAACCTCAGAACAGGTATGCTAACACAAACTCTTCAAAAATGTAAACATCTGCTACAAAACGAAGCCATAAATCTTCTCCTGAACTACTCATGTACTCCTTCTATTCCTTGTGTCTACACATCCAAAGAACAGACCAGCAATAAATAAGCAGTTAGCACCTTTAACTTGTAAAAGCAGGTAGGATGAAATGGCTCATAATCAAACTTACATCAGACTGAAGCTCCAAAATAAAAGTACAAAGGTTAAGGAGCACTCAACCATTGTTTATCAAAAGAAACCCCTTCTCTGGTGTACCAGGAAATTTACAGCCCTACACAGACAACTTGGGTGTGCCCTGACACCAGAGATGAGTGAGACAGAAGACATTGACAGCTCTGCAGGTCAATTTTCTTACTGCTCAGAGTTCTGACCCAGTAAACTGACCTGTTCTATGTTATTAAGCTACCCATCAAAAAGCAGTGCTGGGTCAATCCCTCAGCCAGGGTTAGCCTCTACTGAAAACAATGTTCAGAAACAGACATTTAAAATGTTTTGAGCTATGAGAGGCCAAATTAGGAGGATTGAGTCCTGCAGGGGTGTCATAATACCTCTCTATTATAGCTTTTACAAAAAATCCAACCTTGCCAGCTGCAAGCTCATCCTGCTGTCAGCTCTCATTACAGCTAAGTAGAACTCATTAGAAGTCAGCATTTCTGTTCAATGGGAAAACACTAAAAGTTATTTGAAATCATAAAAAAACCCAGGCTATTTGCATATTAGTTGACAACTGGTGATTTGTTTGATAATTTTCAGCATAGACTAATAGTAGGTATTCTAAGTGAAGAATAATGTTTCAAAAAGTAATACAGGCATTTACATTCCAGTAAGCATGCTAAATGGTACTTTTGGTAAGCAGTCTATTTGCTTTTGTAATTGGTGTACTGAATATATCAGTAAGAGATAACATCAAGATGATATAAAAATGAAATTATTCCTGGTGGAGGTTTTTCTTTACTATTAAGGATATCTGTTTGCATTATGTTTACACAAAACCAGGACAGCCTAGGTCAGTATATGCAATGCATACTTTCACATCCCTTAACTGCTCTGAACATTTTGTCACCTGGTCCCATCATCTACTGTGTGTGCCAACCATCTCCTTCAGACTGGAAGTTGCTACAAAGAATTCACACCTGATGGAAGGCAGACATTAGGGAAGTAAAAAACTCATGCTGCCACTGCATGAGCTGTAACCAGGAAGTATTAGAAGACTAAGTTATTACAAGAAGCAATCTGATACAAAAAAAATTCCACTGTATTCCTGCTCAAAGGAAAAGCTTGCTAGAGGAGAACTGACTTTTTATAAAAACAAAACAACAAAAACTAACCCATTATTTCACATTCTCTGAAAAACAGATGTTTTTCCCCCAGTATTTCTTACTGTCAAGGTCTAACTGGGATGAAAGCTTAACTTCAGTGTACTTATTGTCTCTCCAAACCATTGTGACACATGTAAATTTTCCTACTTACTATTTCAAAAGGAGTGATGTCAATAAAAGGAAAATCTGTTGTATACTGCAGCCTGGCCTATATTGGAGAATGGAAAAGTCCACAGTAAACAAAACACAAGATTTGCTAGCAGACACAAAGATGAGGCAATTCATTTAGATTTAAAGGAAAATGAATGTAACACTATTACACTGGAGAGTTCCTGCCACATTTAGGAGTCACAAACACTGAACTGACAGCTCTTATAGCCCTCTGGGTAGCCACAAGCCAGCTGTGTCAGGCTGTCTCAGCCTCACTGCTTGCCAAAACAGTGGTGGTCAGTGCAGGATCCAGAGGAAATTAAAGACTAATTGGGCTGCCTGTATCCAGGAAGTGCCTTAAGAAGAAAAAGAATTAATCAAACCAAAAAGCCAAACAGATGAAACTATGATCTATGGAATAATTTATCAGCCAAAATTCTTATGGGATAAAAATAGATGAAAAAAAATAAACCAACTTAAATGCACTCTCATGAAAGAGTTGAGAGACTGCACAAACCACAACACAGAGCACAGGGCTGATGTGCTGCAGGCAGCCAGTTACTCTCAGGAATGTGACAAGTCTCACCATTGTGAAAATAGATTATTTTCAGTTATGCACTGAACACCACAGACCCCACACAACATCAGCTGAGATTTTCTGTCGAGGATGTGACAGATATATACCACACACAGCTGCCCTGCAGCTGGGCACAACACCAGCACTGTACAAGAGCTGTGAGGCATTCCTAGCCCAGGCTTGCTGAGATCTTCATATTCTCCATGATCCTGTGCAGAACCCCCTCTCACAAAAGGAAGCCCAAAGCCACAGTCCTATGAGCCTTCAAATAGCACAGCCACTGCAGGATGCACCACACCATCCTGAACCACGATACCCTGCAGCCATCCCTGGGTTTGGCAGTTTCCTAGAGAAGGCAAACAGCCTTCATTTACTCATCCTCTGGGCAAACAGGCTCCATCACAGGCAGCCACCTGGTACTGTTAATGACTGACAGCTCAAAGAGATGTTACCTTAACTCAGTGCTCTTCCCTGGCCCTGCCTCACTGAAGAGAAGGACAGAGAAAAGTCTCAATGTGAAAAACTCTGCTCAGATGCATCTCCAAAATAGGATGCAAAACCTGAAGTAGAAACTTCAGATTTTTTTTTTCATATATAAGCTAATTTCTCATTGCTTAGTGAAAACAGTTCCAACTAATTTCAGAGGAATCCACTGGCTTTTAATCAGAGATGTTTTGATTTAAGCACTGCAAGTATCTTACCATTCTTAGGAAAACATGTGGCTTGAATTAAAGCTACCTAAAAATGTTCTTTAAACAATTATTTCACATGGACTTTATGATTCCATCACTGCACAGCTGGTCAAGGCTTAGGATGGCAAAGATCTTCACCCTCCTACAAAGGACAGAAGGATAGTATTCATGCACATTCTCTCTTTGCCATGGGCCTGGAGCTTAACAGGAATCTCATTTTCTTCTGTCTTTACCTTAATCTGTTGCTAAAGAAAAAATCCATTATTAATACACATGGAGGCAAACTAACAATGACATGCTTGCAGGATGCCTCTATGCCAGAACAGAAGGAAGATACACAAACAGAGAGCTTACCCTTCAACTGCTGAGCAATTTCAGCTTTTTGCTTGCAGGTGGTTTAGTCAGAGGCAATTCACATTTGTCCATGCCTGAAATCTGCAGGATGACTAAGGCCCTTGTACCATTAATGCAGTGCAAATACAAAACATACAACAACCAGCCTCAGTTCTAATAGACCAGCACAATGAACAATCTTTTTTTGAAGGTCTGAGTGGTCACTGTTTCCTTGTAATTCTACATGCTGTTTTTCTGTCTTGTAATGCTTTTTGTTACCATATAGTCCATGTTTAAAACCACATTGATTAATACATTCTAGAACTGGCTATCATTCTCTGCAAACAGCAACAACAAAATAAAATCTACAGCCAGTACATAGGAAAACTGATTTTATTTAACCTGTGAAGTAAATACATTCAGTCACACTTACACAACCTTTGAAACAACAGCTTAATGACACCTTTTTATTTGAGCAGTGTCCATCACACTTCATTTAAATTATATGTTAAAATATGCACTGATGCCCAAAAACTCAGTCTCTATAATCTGATAAAAGACAGAGAGGAAAGCCCGAGAGTTAGCACTGAAGTTAATAACATCTATTCAGTTCTCTGATGAGCCTGTAAATCAATTCAAATACTATAACTAGCTAAATACTTTTTTATATGGAGAAAATGTTATCAAATGTGCAGAAGGTTAACAAGCATTTCCTTATTAGTCACCTCTTATTTGAAATAAAACCAAATTAAAAGATTTCTCTGCTTAAAACAACCAACCTGGTCTGCGTTTCACAACATCAGGGTGCCAAGGTCAATGTGACATTACCCACACAACTGTCCCCGAGGATAAACTGGAACATTATTCATTGTAAAAACAAATTACAGGATGTTCTAGCCAATCAATTATATTCAGGTAGAGAGATGAGAGAATGAGAAAAAGAACAAGAGACTGCAGTTTTGTCTGGCTGCTGTGTGTCAAGTATTACAGACCTCAATTAATACCTCTTCTCTACTTCCAACAGGTGAAATGTTTTGGGAAAAGTAACAATTTTCTCCATAAAACTGGTGCTGTGCAGTATGAGAACATCATAACATTCTTCAAAGCAGACTCGCTTGTGCCCAAAATGAGCAACTTTCTCTTTGATGTGGACAACAATTTGAGAATTTGGGAGGTTGCACCCCCATCAATAGGTCTGTTCAGTTATTTGGTGTGACAGGGGCACTGGTCTCCTAATAGAAGTCACTCTTGGGTGTAAAAGAAGTTGCATAGGTGTCACACAGTCCCAGTCCTTACAGTGAAACCCTAGACACATGCACTAGCCCATAAGCATGAAGCTGGAGACAAAGCTCCAGAGAGCAGTCTGATGCTGAAGCCTCTGGGGCACAGGAGGATCTCCAGCCTGCACTACTGTCCAAGAATCACATTTATCAAAATGCATATTTGTGCTGTACTCGCTGCCACACCATCCAAAATTATATTACCTGAACAGTCAGTTTAACTATGAGGACTTTATTTAGTAGCCCTTCCCACTATTCTTCCTCCCTCACAGCATATTAGTCGTCCCAGCTCCTTTGCTTTGGTGATGAGAAAAAAAATAAAATTGAACAAATAAAATTGAACAGCTAGACTTTGCATTCTGCCTTGAAGGCAGAAAAGTGGGCAGTCACTTCAAGTTCTTGCAACAGGAAGAGAACAATTTTCAATTGTATTCTATGGTTCAGATGAGAGGCAGGGAAACAGATCTGAACATCCCGACTGTGAAGTTTGCCCATCACAGCACAAGAATCTCTCAGGCCTCTTCAAAAAAAAAGAAGAGCAACATTCACACTTCTATCAAGAGATGGATGTGATCTTATGCTGACATAACAGACACCATTAAGGGTGCAAGGGAAGACCCAATGAAGCAAGCACAGGGGATGGTACAGGCTGAACAACCCACCCTGCATGCCCTGGGACATCTTCAGTGCCTGAACCCTGTGCTGAGCTATCAGAAGCACAAAGTCAGAGACTCTGCATGTGAAGATGATGCTTCTTGGCATCACCCAAGGAATATTGCCTGCACATGAATTCCGATTTAAAAGTAGTAATTTTGGAATTAAATTAACAGAACAAAACTAAGCATTCAAGAACTGGGAAGCATTAAACTAAAGCTATTTATGTGGGGTTTAGTTCCACCTAATAACACTGTTTCTACATAGTCAATTTTTTTCCACCCAAACATAATGCACTGTTATATTCAGGATACAGAACAGAGGGAGATGATCACAGAGGGAATTTATTCATCCTCACCACTCTGAAATGTCAGGTTTAAGCACACTGAACCAAGTCTGTACCAAATACAGTGTTTTCTTATTTGAGTGGTCCGTTCAAAGACCACCAAGTCAGCTCTCCAGTGAACACAGAGTGCTGATGTCTCTTATGTGTACAGAGATGATCCAAAAAATAAAGAGCATTCTTAGTCACATAGTAAAGCCAGATTTATGCAACAAAGAAAATTATACAGCCACAAAATTTGTTCTGCATGGGCATTCAGTTCTCCTAGTACAGAGATAACCTTTTCCAGCTCTGCAAAATCTTGTCTCACTCAACACCAACTCCCACAGTTAATAAAGCAATGATCCTGCAGAGAGGAGCTCCCTTTACAATATATCTCACAAGCAGATCCATTTTGCATACTGAAGAAATAAGTGGTCTGTGGAAAATAGAATAGAGCTTCATATTTAAAAAATACTTGCAAAATGGAAGCCAGTAAAGGTTGTGCGAGCAAAGTAGATCATGCCAAATCATAAATCATAAAGTGTTCATTAAGCTGTAAATTTATATATCACTGGGTAGGACTAAGCATCTCATAAAAATTGAAATATCTTCCTGAAAAACAATACCATTTTTTAACAGGGAGTATTACCCTAAAAGGAGCTATACTCTACAAGTATTTCAGCTGAATAACTGGTATTGAGAAAGAGCTGCATTAACCGTGCCAGATACACTGACACCTACCATAATTTTCTGAAATATACTTTAAAAAAATGACTCATGAAAATGAATGCTTGTATTTATGCATTAGGTTTAATAGTGGTAGTGAACCATAATATATTTGTGAATTAATAAAAGAAAACCGTTTATTAAAACCAAGTATTTATGATAATGGTACAGCTTTCTGAAGGTTTGGTAAGATTCCAAAAACCACTATTAAAAGTTCTGCTCAAAATAACTGTGACTGGATACTTAATCCATAATAAACTTGTAAAAATGGTGCTAACAGGTTTTGTGAAGTTATTGGATCAGTAAGTTAATGTAATTTATAGAAGACATCTCATTAGAGACTGTTGTAATGAATAATAATTAAAAAATGCAATAAAGCTTTTTTTAAAGGCTAAGAGACACAACTAAAGCCTTCCCAGAGCAGAGGGGATGTGTTTTACTATGCCCACCCTCCAAGAACTTATAAAAATAAAATCAAATAAAAAACCAAAACACCCACACATAAATAAAACATGCAGACAGTAGAAGAAAAGCAAGCTAAAAGAAAAGGAAACAACTAGGTAAATCATTAGCATAATACTTGCTGAAATTGTTTGCAAAGCAAACAACTGAGAAAAACCAACAGATAACCAGTCTGTTAAATATGCATTTCTAGGAGGGAGAAGGAAATGCACATGCAAATAAAACACCAGTTGTTTGTTGCAGCTTTTGAGTAAAACAAGAAGCTCCAGAAGCTGCAGGCTAAACCCAATATCAGGTGCTATAAACTGCTAATCTTTAGCAGCAGGGACATTGGTGGTATTTATTTATCCTCAGAAACAATGGTATAAAGAACCAATGATTCAACAATCCTAATTTATTATCTCTCACTGGACAGTTAAAGATAAACCAGAAAATTCTGAACAACTGGAAGCTTTCAGCACAGACGACTGCAGAACATATCATAAAAAGGAAGCCAAACCATCAAACCTCATTTAGAGACTACTGTATTTCCACAAGTATTATCTACTATCTACAGAAAGTATACACTTCAGAGCAGAGCAAACACAACGAAGCATCTCATGTATTTCCAAGAGTGAATACATACATTTTTATTGAGAAACCTGCACCCCCTTGCATTGGTTAAAGGCTTATTATCTTCTGTACCTATGAGCTAAAGCACCTGAAGCTGTAAATAAAAATTTTATCAGCTGATACAGGCTTTCCTACAAACACTGCTCTTATATTCTCTCTAGACATAGCATTACAGATATAAGCTGTGTATACATGATAAAAAGTAGCACTATGCAATAAAACCCTAAACCCAGATAAGCTCAGCCATAAGGAAATACACAGTCCTCAGTTCTACTGCTTAGGATGCTGCCCTGTGCCACATCAATAGATCAACGTGCTTTGCCAGTGGATTTCTCTGATGCACAAAAAAGGGGATTCTGATTTTAAGTTTCTAGTGTCATAGCAAATATACTCTAAAATTAAGATTTCTCTGCCTTACTCTCCCTACCCCTCCCACTTTTTCTCCTTTGCACCTTACCCTTTAGCTACCACATCATTTCTTTTTCTCCCTTACTTTATTTTGCATTTCCCTCCTTTGTTCTCTTCAGCTTTATTCCCCCAACCCTGCCTGTTGCTGCTGATCTACCTACCCAATGCTGACCTTTCCCTTCACCCTGCACTTCCCTGTTCCTCTCATCTTCTGCTCTGACTTCCCGGTCTCCAAAACCACTGGAATTGAACAAAATGTCACCCACCCAGACTCCAGCCTCTCATATCTCCTTTCTCACTGACCCATTCCTCAGGCCTTCTCATCACAGCCCAGGAGCTCCTGCTGCACTCAAGCACTGAGGAGGGGGGAAATCAACAAAGCATCTCTGCTTTCCAACCTGGAGATCTCTAAATTGTGTGGATCCAATCCACACAATTTGAGGAGAACTCTGGGAAGTCTGGGAAGCACATTAAGGACTTGACACCCATGAGCAGCAAGAGGCCTAGCATGAATATCCTAGGAGTGGTCTTCCTCTTTGTCATCCACACGCTGAAATGCAGAAACAGGTCTGACAAAATGTCCTTGAAAAATATCAGCCTTTAAATAGACTACGACTGTGTTGAATCTCAAAGTTCTGCAAACCTGTAAGCTACAAAATGCAAGCTCTTACAAATAATAAAAAATCCACCAATTACTTGTATTATGGAAATCATCTTTCCTGTCAATAATTTCTAAAGCCACTAAAGCTGCACAGTTAGTTTAGGTTTACCTTTCCATTAAAAAGCCAATATTTTCACCAATATAATTCTTTTTCCTCCAACCTAAAGCTAGGACATACCCTCAATCTAAAACTCAGAAACTCTTACACCATTCTATTGGCAATCTTTCCCAAGTTTCCTATTCTATTTTCATTTTCATTCAATTTTCACTGTTTGAAAGGTATCTGGATGGACATAAAATCCTCTTGACTTAAAACTTATCTTTTCCTGCCAAGGTGCAATGCTGTCCTTGAATATCCACTGCCAACCCTACCTCACATTTGAGAGGCCATTGTCATTCATCAGCCACATAAGCACAAGGTTTTCCATATTTTTATCCATGCTTTCACTTTGTTTAAAGCCAATAATTGATGCCCTGCTTCATTTAAGCTTCTAGACAATTATCAGGCAGGTTTTGCATGTGGAAGCCAGTGTTTTACTTTTAGAGGAAATACACTGATGAGCACTTGATCCTTTTCTTGCCTAATTCATTTCTGCTCATCTCAATTGTCAAAAGTAAATTAGTTCCAGAATGAGTCTGATAGGGTGCCAGCCACCACTATCAGCGTTTCTGTCAGTGAGCTCGTCACCTACCCAGGGCCTCTCATAAACCTCATACCCAAAAAACCTTATTCAAAGAAAATATGAAGTGTTGAATGCTGACAGTTAATACTTGGAGCATGTTTGATGAGGTTTATATATACTTTCAAAATTCATAGCAGGGACCCAAGTCTCAAGAAAACTAAAGGGAAAATTACAAACAAAACATGTGAGTGGAAAAGAGTAATACTGCTGAATACTTAAAAGCATGTACATCATTAACAAGTGCAATAATTGTACAGGTTAACAAATTTTCAAATTAAAGCTGCATTTGTGAAACAGTGTGAAAAGGAGGATGTTCTGTAATTTTACTACTTACCTTTTGAGTCAATTGACATTTTTTGTATGACTACTCTGTCAAATGAAAATATCAAAAAAATTTTTAAAAATTGAACACAGAGCTGATAACATCAAGAGGCAAAAAGTGTGATTCAACCTGGCATAAAGCATTTACTTGTATAGCTATGTAAGTAGATTGAGTTGTATCTTCACCCAAATTCCACTGAGGATCTTGGGAAAAAGAAGCAACATCTAAGCTCACTCTCACACCAGAAGCAGATTTTTTACATGAGAGAACATACATAGATTGGATGCAAGAGGAATATTTCCCATCACATGAAGTGAAGTGCCAGAGACTCCTGAAAAAGGGAGGAAGAAGTGGGCTGTAGGTCTTCTGGTTCTTCTAGAAAGTTGCTCTCCACCTATGCTGTATTAAGATCAGGTATTTTACCTGGTATGTTACCAGGTATGTTTTATTCCATCTTTGGGACATGGAAAATAAAATAAAAAAAAATTAAAAAAAGGAAAAAAAATGGAAAAAAAAAAAATTAAAAAAAATCAATATTTTGCTAATTAAAAACATTTAAGTAAGCCAGAAAAATAATAAGCTGTTTTCAGCAAAGCATTTAATTATGCAGCACACACAAGTACTACATTGATTCAGGCCCTTAATTGGTTCAGTTTTCTCTTTGTCCCCTGTAATTACAAAACTTCAAGTTCTTAAGTGCAAGTAACATGAAGAAAGGTTTGAGGTCAAACCTTTCAGAAACTACAGTGGCATTGCAAACAAATAAAGCTGGGTAAATAACATCTATTTCAATTACACAGATGAAGTTTGTGGTAATTAGTTAGCTCAAACATGTCTGTTGGAAGCTGTGTTACCTGCTAGAATAGCATGGGCTCAGAGATAGTCCAGCATCTTCCTTGCAACTGGGTTTCACAGTGTTTATTTCTCACTCCCATGTCCTATTCAGTCAGATCAGCTCGGGGCAGCTCCTCAAGCAGCCACAGAAAGAGGCTCAGCTATGTCTCTGCAGAGGTGTGCCTTGATATTCTTGACAGTATATATCAAGGAATTACTCTAACAAAACAAAACTATTATCCAGTTATAAATGAAAAATGGCTGGAAAATACACAGTCCTGCCAAGTACTCCATCTCCCACAGATGCAGTCAATCCCAGCAAGCTGATCTCCCACAGCAAGGCTGTCCAGCATTTTTACCATGTGTCCAGCAGTGCAGAAAACAAAACTCTTCCTCGCTGGCCTCAGGTGACCAGATCTGTACCTGACACATGAACAACATGCAACTGCTCCCATCACCCTGACATGCAGCTGAGGGTCTGGCCACATGAAAAGCCTCCTGCTGCTGCTGTCACACATTTGAGGAGCAATGCCCATGTTTTTGTTGCAGCAGAAGAGGAACCAGAGCATATAGCTTTTCACTGTCCCTAAAGGATCTCTCATATCTCACTCCAGCTGAAAGCTCATAAGCCACAGTGCTCTCACATGTATCTCACCCTGATGTTAACCAGTAATTTTATAATATATTTCATTTGTTTAAACACACAGAATTGATAAAATGGAGAATGGTACTACCACATGGCCCATTAGATGCACATTAATAATATCTAGTTGTTAAAGATTCTTTAAAATTATTTCTTCCAGCAATCCCTATATATACACTTGAAGTGAACACCATATGTTCTTGAGCTCTCTGGTGTACTACCAGATGGAGTTGAACAAACAGAACTAGAGGTGAACTTGAAAGACTTGAGGTTTTTACTATTATTTTTTTAAGCAGAGATTGCCAATTCTCTTTAGATAGCTGCTAGTGCAAGAAATTATAATTTTTTAATTGCTTATGGGTTAATAAATGCAAAGCAATATCTTTTCCCTGAAAAATGGCCACACCCCTTTCCAGCATTATGGAGAGCTTTCTGGAAACTGGGTTTTATTAGGAAGAAGGTAAGAAATTTAATAAATGTCTAATCACCTTCACTGTAACCAGTATTTGAAGTGAAATTTATTTTTCGGCGTGTTAAAAGACAAACAAGTAGTTCAGCTGCATGTTCATGTAGCCATCTGCTATCTTGATTTCAAGAATATCTCAGAGCATGAAAACTAGATGATTAAACCAAAAGTGAGAGAGATTAAACAAGACAAGGTTTAACCTGGTCTCCTAAACCAAATGTTTCAGCCATGCATGTACTTCAATCTGTCTGAAGGAAAGTTCTCACACAAACCTCTATTCCCCCAGCTTCCCACAGACCCCTCTAGAAAAGCAGCATTTAGGGTTTCCTTTGGTCTGCCTCACACAAGTGACTGCAGCATTTCATTGCCCTGCCCTCATTAGCCATAGGAGGTCTCCCAAACAAGAACAAGCACCTTGCTTCTGTTTCAGCTTTTTGCTTGTGGTACTATGGCACTCTGACCCAAAACTCCCTCACCCTCTGAGTCTGAATAGTGTCCAAACACAGGCAACCCTGAGTTAAGAGGACCAGGACAGGGGATTCAATCCTGCAGCACAGTAGATGCCACAGAAGTGCTTGAACATCATCCCTCCATGACCACATTTGTTGGTGAGGGCATGCAGGGAGCTCTAAATCACTTGCCTGCAGATGGTGGGCCCAGGTGGGACCACATTACTCATGGGATAACATTTAATCAAGTCTTCAAGATAGACAAAGTCAGTCAGACAACCCCCCAACCTCAGACAAGTGCTTCCCATCATCCTGCTCCCCACCCTGCTGCCTGCTCAGCTTCAAAGCACTCTGCTGTGGGAAGGACATTAAGCCACAGGCCACCCCACAAACACTCAGTGACCCCAAATCCCTGCTGAGGCAGAGATCTGCTTGTAATTGTCTCTCACCTGGGTCACGGTATGACATGCCACACACCCAAAGCACTTGTGGCAACACCTTGACAAATGTGTCAATATTCTCTTTTCTTTTTCAGCCCTACCCCTTGGTGAGCACAACAACCACAGATGAATCTCTCAGATCCCAAACAAAATCCATCTCAGCACTTAAGTTTCTGCTGCTTGTGTAGCAGGGAATAGGATCAGCTGTATTGCTGTGCATTGTGCCAATACAACTGTGTAAATCTAGAGTCACAGCTTCTGAGGAGGGAAGACATCACACAGGTGGCAAGTAATAGGCGTTTCTGAGTTCATGTTTTAAACAGTAGCCACTTCTAAGACACTAATGCAGGTGGGGACCGTGCAGACAATTTCCATCATTTCCGGGATACCACAAGGTTTGCCTGTGTCTCCTAGCCCTAGGGAAACTGCTTTTTAAAAGCATGAAATCCTCATGATCAGACTGGTAGCCTCTAGCACTTGCCAGTTATGAGATAATGCCCCATTTTCACCCAAAGCCTCATAAGGAGCCCACACCTACCTAAAGACATGCCAGGAAAAGCAGTTCTGTCACCAGAGAGGGAATAGGGGCTGATAGAAAAAGGATGTCAAAAGCAGGTTACAGTAAGGGGAAATGGTAGAGAGCTGACCCAGACATGTCCTTGTACCTTAAAGGTACTCCAGAGCAGTAAACCAGTCTCTGGGCTCTGCATTACCACACCCCCACAGGAAACTTGTTTCATGCAATCACTGTGACTGAGCAAAATTATTGTGTAAAGTACAGCTGTAGCCCCAAATCTCCACAACACCCTTCAATTTACTAGAATTAATCAGATTCTGCACTTCTAGTAGCCAGAGGCAGACACGAGGTTACTATCAGAGATTATAACTGCTGGGTTATGCTGCCACCAGAGACACTTTCACATCACAGGCTGAAAAAAGGTATGATGTTTCCAGGCATCCCTAGGCTGTACTTAGCCTGATCTTCTGGGAGAACAAAGGAGCAGAAGTCATCATTGCAACACATAATGTAGTAGAGAGGAAAATATAGGAAATAAAACAAATTGTAAGAGACAAGTGCTAGAAAAGAAAGTTACTAGTTAAAGAAAATTATTTTAAACTAGGAGAAATGTGGATCTAGACAGCATGAGGACAATAAAGGACTGAGACCTCACGGACAGCAGCAGTTAAAGACATGCAAACCACTTGGCCTTTTACCTGACACCACACACATTTAGGATTTACTGAGAGCTTGGTGGTTCAGGAGTCCTCCAATGTCCTGGGTATGGTCATACTGGAAGGCTTCATAGAAGTACAGACAAACCTTTATCTCTGATGTCCCTGACCAGGACTGCAAAGAGAGTCCAATGCACACCTGATGTACAGCTTCTGGTTTAGTTTCCTCCAAAGAAACAGACCTTAAAATTGCTCAAACTAAGTCACAGAAAGTACAACAATTACGGGGTTATTTCAAAATTCATTACAGTGCCAGAGAAAGATATCAATACAGACCAGAAGTCAAGCCAATTCAGGTGTCACCTCAGAAGGTTACTAAGCTGAAAAAAGTATTTAAAGAGTTGTGAAGATTCTAAGTGTAGATCTAAACAGCCACGTGTGTTAATGCAAGTTAGCAGCCAGCCTTTGTGCAGACCAGTGCATATAGGAACAACTGATGTGACCACTGTTCACATAACTCTTGTCTGAAACTAGTACCTCTGGAAGGTTTTTTAATTAAAAAGGATTTAGTGCTATTAAACAATAAAACATCAGAACCCCAGAGGAGGCATAATTGCAAGATGAATAGTGCAGCTCCACAGTTTCCAAATCCACATGGTGTTACTGGCAGCAAGCCTTCAATTATGAGAAGGTAACAAGAAAAACCAGGCAGCCAGTGACAGTGAGGTACCTGCTATCCCTTAAAGGTGTACAGCTTCCCTTAGAGGTTTCTGCACTGATTGGACCTTGAGACAGCCACTGCCCTATTATAACTCACGGTAATCTCACTGACAGCAATGTGGATAGCAAGATGTGCAATGTTAACTCCAGTGCTGCCCATAAACTGAGAAGGCTTCCTGGCTTTTTACAAAAGGCAAGGTTTGGCCCAAGACACACATTGGAGGAACAGCTTAACTCAGGCAGTCAGAAGTATGTGAAATTTGCCTTAGACAAGCTATGGCCATGGTCCAAAATCTGTACTGGCAATTTTGCAGAACAATTCCTTTTAGCAGTAACCTCCCTCCCGCTATTTCAGCATCCCCACATGAAGATGGTAGTTGTGTAAGAACAAATAGAGGCAAAACAGAGCTGGAGTGAAATAGCCCATACAGGTTTGAAATTAATGTAATTTCCTCTTTCAAAGATGTATAAGCAGGCTAAAAATAGTGTTCCGTTTTTATCTGGGTTTTTTTAGAGGATGGGGAAGCAAGGCATGGTGAAAATTAAGCATATGTTTGTTTTGGTAATCTAGCCATTCCACTTAAAAATACGAAGGCATTTGAAAACACCATTCTGAAAAATAGGAAGCCTTCCCAGAAAGAAAATTTATGAGTTTCACTATTGAGTTCTGAACAAAATGCTTTTTCTGACCAAAATTAAAATCCCCTTCCCCTTCTGTTTGTCCGAATGCTACTGCTTCTCATAGTTCCAAAGGGCTTCCTCACTACATGCACAAAGCTACTTTATCTAGCACTAAAAGGGCAGATGAATTTATAAACTCCTACCACATAATTACATCCCAGCAATTTATGGGCTTCTTATTTGCTGTGACACTAAACCCTTGTACTGCGCTGTGAGATACATCAGCCACCTCTTTCTCATTCCAGTGACAATGACTGAACCCACACTGAAGCAGGGGCTACTCTAAAGCTCAGCTCCTTTGGCTTCAGTGTGATGCTGATTACCCAGATACCTGGAAGATCCTCATTTTACAATTTCATGTTAAGGCAATACTATAACAATCAATATACTTCAAGCAGATGAATACTAATGATGCTGCAATCACACCAGTCAGGAAACTGAGCTGTATGAGGGGAGAAAATAAAATTAAAAAAAAATAATGCAGTAGTGAAATGCCAATGAAGAAACATAATAAACCAGCTTACAGCCCATGACCCATAAGTGCCACTGACAAATCAATTCCCAGTACCTCAGCGCAAGCTACTGTTCATTTATTTTTTACTTGCCTGTCACCAAACAAGTCTGTAGCAGTATAGGCATAGTTTCAAACATACAATCTCTGGCTAATGTAATCTTTCTTCTGTTCAATTATCACTCACTATTCCCAGCCTTCAGAGTTCATCCTTGCAGACCACACACTTACACTGACTGCATTTGGCAGGGATGCTGATGCACCATACCAAGACAAAAAATATATTTAGGCTCAGAGTTTCTAAAGAGATCTGAGACACCTGTGGGACAGTATGATTTTTCTCTGCTGTACTTTATAGGCTGCTTTAGCAAGCAACACTTTCAAAAACAGCATTAGACATGCTGCAAGCACAAGGCAAGTGCTGCTGTGAGATAAAGCCTTGCAGCTGCACACATTGCTTAGCTCAGAAGACCTGCAGGCCCATGTTTCATGGATTTGTCTCGTGAAAGACTCCTCTTGAGCCTCCACATATACACAAGCCTGAATACATGCAACACTGAGAATGCCAGTTTTATTCTGAAGTTTTTCAAGTAACAGATTCCCATCTCCCAGCAGCTACTCTTGAATCTTCAGATAAATAAGCAATCTGAAGACCTGGGGAAAGCTGAAATTTTACTGCTGAACCCATGCCCACAATGCAGGCAGGGATTCAAAAGCTGCCAATCTAAAGAAGCAAGAAGAAAGTCACCACTCAGTGAGCACCTCTGTGGCAGCAAGTACAGACAAGAATCTACTAACATGGGAGGTTAGACTACACACCTGCTGAGCAGGTAAAATGTTCTCCATCTCATTTTCAGTTTGCCATTCTCCTGGGCAACCTGCTGAGCCACATATGCTGTTAAGATCTGCAGAAGGGCAGGCTCAAGACTGACAGCCACTGGGACATAAACAAGAATAAAAGTTGTTATAGTAGAAGATTTGCAAAACCTGTAAATTATCAAGGAATGCTCCAGCATTACAAACTTCCCATACAATTTCTTTTCCCCATCTCTTGTTTTGCTTGACCCCAATGGAAATTTGTAACACCTGATAACTTGTTACTGAGCCTTACCACCTTAACTAAAAAAATTAACAGGAACAGAATCACAAAGCAGGCAAGACTGAAAGAGCACCTTGGCAGTTTGCTATTGCAACAACCTGCTCTGAGAAGGGCAAGTTGCTGAACTAGGACAAGTTGCTCAGCTCCACATCAAGTCAGGCTTTGACCATCTTCAAGGACAGAGTCCAAAAACCTCTCTGGGTCACCTGTTCTCAGTGCTTGGCCAACCTCACAGTAAAATAATAACATTTATAGTTAATATCCTGTACTTCTATTTATCACCATACACATCAATAGGATCCCCCCTGAGCCTGATCTTCTCCAGGCTGAAGAATGAGCTCTCTCAGCCTTGACTCATGTAAGACACATTCCCATCCCCTAATAATCTCCATGGTCATTTGCTGAACTTGCTGCAATATGTCCATGTCTCTCCTATTAGGAAAGCCAGAAGTGGACAATGCACTCCAGATGTGTCTCACCCCTCAGAGTAAAGGGGAAAGATCATCCTCTTGAGCTGCCAATGATGCTTTTTCCTGAGAGCCCAGAAAACTGTTGGTGTTCTTTGCTTCAAGGCTACGATGCTGTTCATGCTGAACTTGGGTGTCTACCAGGACCTGCAGAACCTTTTCCAGCCAGCCAGTACTGATGCATGCAACTATTCCTTCTCAAGAATCACTGGGTGTAGCAAACACTCCTCCCAGTTTTGTATGATCTGCAAACTTGCTGAAGGTCCACTCAACCCCATCATCTAGATCATTAATAAATGATGTTGAACAGTTTTGGCCCTACTGCCAAGCCCTGGATTACACCATTAGGGACTGAGTTCCAACAGGACTTTGTGCTGCTGACCACAGTCCTACATGCCAACCAGCTCAGCCAATTTTCAGTTAATTTCATTGTTCATTTGTGTAATACACAGTTCACCAGTTTGTCCATGCAGATGTTATGGGAGACTGCCAAAAGCCCTATTAAAATCAAGATAAACAACACTCATTGCTCCCCCCTTATCTATTGATCTAGTGATCTCATCACAGAAGGCTATCAAGTTTGTCAAGCCTGATTTCACCTTCATAAATCCATGCTGACTACTCTGAGTCACCTTCTTGCCTTTTGTGTTTGGAAACCGTTTCCAGAGCACTTTGCTCCACCACCTTCCTGGGAACTGATGCAAGACTGATCACCTACAGTTCACCACATCCTCCTCCTTGGGCTTCTTGAAGACAGTGGTAACAATTATTTTCTTGCAATCAGTCCTCAGGAATCTCCCTCTATTGCCATGAACTTTAAAAGATAATCAAGAGTGGGCTCACAATGGCATCAACCAGCTCATTCATCACTTCTTAGCCCAAACTACCAAGTCCCACTTAAGTGGTCCATAATCTGATCCCCCTCCACTGAGGGTAAGTAAATCTTCCTATATCCAGACTTTGACTGATCTCAGGGGTGAGTACCTTAGTCATTTCCCCATCCTTTGTTACAAGATCTTCTTCCCCCATTCAGAAGTGGATCCAAAGTTTCACTCATATCTGTTCAGAAGCCCTTTTCATTGCCCTTCATTTCCTTCGCCAGATTCTCGGTGGGCTTTGGCTTCCCTAGCCCCATCCTTGAAAGATCAGTGTCTTTATACACCTTCTGTGTCCCTACATCCAACTCTACTATACTTTTTATAGAATTAGCCAGGTCATGAAGAAACTTGCACTTAATGCTTTCTTCATTTCAGCCCTCCATCATAAAAAAAGTATTCAGTTTCAAGTGTTTTAGTTTATTCTCCAGAGCACTTCTGGGGATATGGTGTGAAGGCCCCACAATAAACTTTTTACACACTTGAAAAGAAACGTCAGTCTTAAATGCAGAAGCTTGGCTGAAGTGCTTCATACTTAATGATGATTTTCACTGAACACCTTTTGAAGGTACTTCCCAAACAAGGACTCATTTTTCCATTTCATGTTTTCATCAGGTGAGGAGATGGAAGCCCTGTAGTGCTAGAATCTATTTCAGGTTCTAAATAGGGGTTTAAGCACCAAGTAACAAACATGCCTTAGTGATTACAGTGTGCCTGATTTCCTATTGCTCTAGACCTTCCATTAAAAAGCTGCTGCCTCTTCACCATGGCATCCTATTAGCATTCACTTTGAAGATGACTCCACAAAACATTATGAACAGTAGTACCCTGTCACGGTAATTCAGGCTCCTAAATTGTGTACCTGGCACCAACACAGACTTCTTGTTTTATAGTAGACAGTGAAAGACCTCCTTGTTCCATTCTCATTCCTCGCTGATAAAACAGAACATGAGGTATATGCACAACAAGGGAACATATCCAGAGGTTTAATGACTTTTTCAAATACTTTTGCAATCCTCCCTATCAAGGGGTTATACAAAATGCTGTTGATCTTTTCACTGAAATAAACATTGTTTTCAGGATAATTGATTCTTTTAAAACTTATTTCCCAAAGTATGGAAGATAGAGCACATCACAATAATTTACTAATCTGCAGTACTGTGTTAAACTTTGGCTCTCTCCCACAGTGATGTTTCAAGAGCCATTGGAAGTCAAATTAATGTGTTCAGGGTCTTAAAGTTTGCAAGTAAACAGGTTTAAAGAAAAGAGGTTTAATCCTGTGTAGGGCTTTTAATATCCAGAAAGATTAACATTACGGGAAAAATTCTGCAGCATTTGATAATTTTATGGCAAGTATGAAGTAAATATCAATTTAGTATAAATTAATTTATAAAAGCTTGTTTACCCATTCTAAAAACATAGCATCCTTACTAATGATCTCGAGGATTAGCAAATAGCTTGGTTATTGAGTGGCAGCAGGACCCCAGAGCACAGGGGCAGAAAGAGTGGAGCAGATCTCTCCCCCACACACCAGTGTCCCTAACCACTGAGTGCATCATAGTGTGTACTCTGAAACCCTTGTATAAAAGATGCACCAAGTAAACGTGAAAATAGCAATCCAATCTCAGTGACTTTGTTTTAAGGAACTTAACTCTAAGGCAAGCTTAAAGCCAGCCAAAAAGCTAAAAGGTTGCAACAGGTGACCTGACATGTCCACATGCACACATCCCCATTCACCAAATATCTACATTTCCAAGCATCTCCCTCACCTGGCTGCTATAGCAAATAACCAAGTGTTACTGGGCACCTGTGTCAAGGTGTTGGCAGTGAGGGACTGCAGGGTGGCCTCTGAAGAGAGCCTGGAGCTGCCTGTGCAGGACATGGCCAGTTCCAATGGACCCACCACAGGGCACAGATGAGTCCCTCAGCCAACTCAGTCGTGACAGAAAATGTATGTAAGAAAGGGCCAAAAACTGTCTGGGGAAAAAACCAAAACAAAACAAAACTGAGAAACAGCCCTGCCAGCACAGAAGGAGACAGGAAAAAAAACTACTGGAAGCACTACACCAGAGACCTGAGATACCATGGTGGATGTGATGAGTTGAGCTCGGTCAGTTGCCAAACACCCAGCCAGCCACTCTTTCCACTGTCCTTCCTCAATGGTATAAAGGAGAAATTAAGATGGAAAAACTTGTTAGTCAAGATAAAGACAGTAGCTGAGAGAAGTAAGGGGCAAACTGGTACTGGGTGTTGCCAGGGAGGGCAATAACTGTAGAGAATCTTCCGTGGTTGTGAAGCAGCGAAGGGATGAGGGGTGGAATTATATTGTCTAAATTGTCCACCTTCACTGGTGTTGTGATGATGTTTTGATTTTGATGTGAGAATTTTCCCCACATGCACTACAACTCCTTCAAGATAACAGTTTAATAAGAAAAGCAAAAGCTGCATGTTCAAGCAAAGCAAATAAGGAATTAATTCACTACTTCCCAGCAGCAAGCAGATATCCTATCAGTTCTTGGAAAGCAAAGTCTCAGCACGTGTAACCACCACTTGGGAAGCCAAAGACCATAACCAAGAATGCCTCCACCCCCTTCTTCCTCCCCTTCCCTGAGCTTTTAATGTTGACCACAATATCTTACTGTAGGGAACACACCTTTGGTCACATCAAGTCAGCTGTCCAAGCTGCATCACTTCCCAGTCTCCTGCAGACCCCTTGGGCAGGGCATAGGTTGTAGAAGAACTTTGGTGCCATACAAGCACTTTTCAGCATCAGCCAAATCACTGATGCTTTATCAACACTTCTAGCCTTAAAGAAATTCTATTAAGAAAGTTACCTCTATCTCAGCCAGACTCAGTGCAATCTCAACCACTTATTCCATAAGACTTATGTCATGCCCAGGTCCCACATTATCCAGTATAACCAAATATCTTCTGACCATCCAAACCCATCCCATTCCTTTCATGTCTCATTCCTAAAATCCCATTGTACTAACACTTAAACATATACTCCACATTTAAACCATCTTTACACTCAGCAGTTGTATTTATACATCCCCATTAACCAGTGTCCTCTGATCTGGAGCCAAAGCCACTTCACAGTACCAAGCTCATTAATAACCTGTTTCATTTAGATTTCAACACATACAAAATTCTTCAAAGAACAAACAGCACAAGTCACTGGTTTCCAGGACAGAATACTAGACAAAGCAATCTACTACACATTGCCTTCACGTGCACATGGTACATAAGGGTGTAAGATCTAACTGTGACATTCAGTCCTTCAAAGACAAAAGTCTCTGCAACCAGATAATGCTGTCATCTTGCAGCATTCTGATAAATAAGTTCAGGATGTAGCACAAATCACTTTCACTTTGGATCTTTTGCCTTTATCTACTACATGATGACCTACCATCTAGCTTTGATACTTCCATCTCAAACTACACCATTAAGATAGCCTTCAACAAGGACCATGGCATTATTTTATTAACAGTGACCACTATTGAAGCAGCAAAAACAGATGAGAGCACAAAAATCCAAACTAAATGCAATCCTTAAAAGCTCTTTCTTCTCTCATTTTCATTGTGTCCTGCTAAATGCAGATAAAGAGTGTACTAGGCTGAGCCCCATTCCTATTTTTATGTTGCAGAGAACTGACTGCACTTATAGCCACTTAGGACAATTTTATCCTTGCTAAGACTGTGGAAGGAAACCAGGGTTGTTTTTAAGCTGTGCCTGTAAGGAAAGGTTCTTACCTGCATTAGCCCAGGGGAGATACCAGGGGCAGCTGACATTCACGTAGGTGCCGGGCAGCCCATCCGGCCAGCAGGCGTAATTATCAAATGTTCTGTTGCAGAACTTGCCTTCTGCAGAGAGATGGGAGGGAGGGTCATGCCACTGTCTTGTATTAATACTGCAAGGAGGACAGGACTGAAAAGCACGAGGTAAAAGGAAACACAGACATGTGCACTTAAGCTATAATAGCATTGTGCCATTCAGCTTTGATGTGGAGTTAGATGAGATTTTATCTTTTTGGGTTTTTTTGTCCACTGCTTTATTCCCACACAACAGCAAACTTGTTTCAGGGTGAAGCTGAAGAACAGATTAGGGTCTTTGACTAAATCAAGGGACAAGAAAGATAAATCAATACTGACTCATTTCCATCTTCTCTTTTATACCCTTGTGTCTCAGTATAACTGAAAATAATTTTTGCCACAAATAATGTAGATAATACTTCCAGAGAAGGGTTCACAGTCATGCAGTTGGAAAATTCAGCCTAATACATAGATACATCAACTAAATACCCCCACACAACCATAACTTTGTGTTACAGTTTAATCTACATGAGAATACTTCAATTTTAGATTTATTAAACTGTCATTCTTAGAGGGCAGCACTCAACCGCTCAACAGGATAATGGAGAGGAGGGAGAGGAATGTTTCTGTCATTACTGCCATCAGCTACTGCTCTCAGTCTGCCACAACAATGTAGTTAAGAGAAGGAAAATTAACAGGTTTGAAATAATTCTTCAGAGATACAACTTTAGACCCATCTTACTGTGTGACAGAAGCACTGAAGCACAGGAGGGGTGCACTGTGTCCAGCTGTGAGCATCACTGACAAGTCACCTGTGTCCTCTAAACACCATGGTGCTGGCATATCACAGCTGCTCTCAACACAGTACAGCAGCTGAACTGCCAAGATAAGCTGCATTCTCATTTTCACTAAGGCACTTATAAAAAAAAAAAACTACCCAAAAACCCCCAAACAAACAAACAAGCCATTTCAGCACTTTACAATGTTCAAAACAGTATATGCCAACTTTAGGCATTCAAACTGCTAGGTCAACATGAACAGCACAGTCACAGATTTCCTAATGCACTCTTTACCCTGACGCCTAGAAAAGTTTCAGGGGTATTAGATTTATTTAATGTGCTGCTTTGATGTGTTCCAGCCACCACTTGCCAGTGCAAAACACTCTGGTCCTAAAGACTAACATTGTTACAATTAAATTGTTCTATAAAATGCTCCCTCAGCAGAATCCCACTGAGAGCAGGCAGCAACAAATAGGATAAAGAAGAAACGGACTGGAAAGTAAGCTGGAGAAGTATTTTCAAGTTCATATCACTCTCTTGCTACTGTTTATAATGCATTTTTATAAATATCTTACCTCTACCAAGCAGGCTTACCTGCAGCAATGGGGGGTGCCTCATATAAGTATTTCAGGCATTGGAGCTGATACTCCTTCCATTTCTGCATAACCCCTGACAGGGACCCATCTGAACTCTGAAAGAGAAAACATGTCTCAAATATTGAAGGGATTTAAGCTGCAGGTCTTCTACACAAACTGAGCAGGTGAGTGTGGCTCAGCTTGTGGCTGTCACAAGCAAAAACAGATCTCTTATTGTAAAAGGTACAAGATGCTCCTATGTATTTACTCAATAGCAACCAAAAAAATCCCTTTCTATTTGTACCACAAAGAACTGGAAAAAAACCTCACAAACAACTACACTGTGTCTTCACTGAAACCTAAATTGATCTGTCCTTGCTCTCTGGAACGTGCCCCAAATGTGTGATTTATTATCTCATGAAAAGACAGAGACCTCAGCAAATCCTTTTAGGAGAGGTTTGGTTTCCAACAGCTGTATTTCTGATATCCCATAAATGAGAAAAAAATTAATTCACTGTATTCAGCAGATATTCCCCAAGCATTCTACCACGATGCAGATGAAAGCTCTTCCAGCTCAGCTTTTCTTCCATGAAAAACAGCTTTTCCCCTCCATCCAGAGTATTTTTCCTGAAACCACAGAAAGAGCAGGGACGTCTTTTTTTTTGCATAATTTGACAGGCCGCATCAGTTCCACCATCAGCTGCCTCAAGTACTGATGGGCTAGAGGAAAGTCTGTACAAACTCCAAGGACACCAGCTCCTAATAAACTCCTATATTTAGCACCAGCTGCTCACTCATCCTCAGTAGATGTCCCACACAGCTCAGTGGGGCACCCAGTTTACTCCTCACATTTAAGAAAGAAGACATCAGACCTTCTCTCCCTTCTCCACATCTGCATAAAATGAATTACATGTGTCAGGATTAGCAGGCTGGGAGTGATAAATAATGCAGCTAATTCATCATTGTTTTTCCTGAGAAAGGCCCAGCACGGATGTGCCTAACATACAATTAACAACACAAATCTAAATGGTACAACATGCTAGCACCAAGTGAAGGAAAATTCATTTAATCCCAGCTGTTGATCAATTTATTAAGTGAAGCATGAAGGTAAATAATCCTTGTAATTTAACTCTCACATCTTCAACAGCTGATTTTTATTTTCCATTTGTGCTTTTACACCTTTTAAACACATTTAAAAGGAAACCAGAGAAGGATTGTTTGAAAATAATTAATTTTAAACCTACACTACATTTCAGGAACCCCAAATGGAAGGACTCCCCACTATAACCAATGTGACTAAAATTTAAACATCAGTGGAATCACCTTAGTATAAAGGAACAGAAGCACAACTGGTACTTTCAGACAAGAGACCTCTCAAGTCGTCTTACATCCTTGTAATTGAAAAAGTGTTTGAAAAAACAAACCACCACATGCATCACAGCTTCTGTCTGGATTAATCCACACTTCATCTATTACAAAGCTGTTCTTGTGTATGTGATGAGAAGTACAGTATCAGTGTTTCAAGAACAACTGCCTATACTTACATGTAACATGTATCTCATGGCCATGTTTTTAGAACCAGCTACCACTGAAGTGAAAACAAGGACAAGCCTGTTGTTCTTTGAAACTCTGACTCTTGGGTACCTGATTTAAATCATCTTACCTATGCCAATAAATGTTGCCAAAGTCTGTCAGTGATAAAGTTCCTAGTGTAAAAGTAATGCATCCCACTGGATTTTAACTGTGTGCTTATGGATACAGACAACGTGAGCATAGTGTCTCACTCAACATACCTGAATGAGAAAGAAAACATCATCACCTAAATGAGGTCTACAGGTGTCTATAGAGAAACACAGAACCAGTAACTAAAGTGTTACCAGTAACTTTCAGGTTATGCTTTAAGAGGTCTTCATTTTACAAGGGTGATTACAGAAGTTATACAGGACTGCTTCACAGCCTTCTCATCATCAGACTAACACTTCAATAAATGAATTAGAAGGAACACTGTCAGAATGAACTCTTATAGCTTCAAAACTATATCGTTTCAAAACAGAATAGTTTCAAAAGCTAAGTGTCACACTTCCCAAGAAGTAGCTCTTGACCATGCATGCAGATGACAACATCAAATCAGCCCAAATCCAGCTTTTAAAATCACCAGAAGATAACGATGCATGCAGAATTTTATTTAGAAACGGGACTATCTTCTAAAATATCCTGAAAATAGCCTGAAACTGCTTACAATAGGCAAATGAGCTCTATGGAGTAAGCAATCCTTTAAAGTATTTTCTTCTCAATGAGGTTTTCATCTATTGTCTTCATTGAAACAGGAATAACGAGCTTTAATTATAGCTTAGGAAAAAAGCCTCTATGCCTCCATTTAAAGAAGAAATCGAAACAAACTACATATATTGGTTACTCATAATGTAAAAAGACAACTCCAACAAGGAGCTTAGCAAGCTACAAGAATAAAACAGTTAGACAGGCCTTTTTTGGAGATAACTGATTTGGTGGACAGTTTTCCACTAGCTACAGTTCGTGTCAATAAGACAATCAAATAGAAGTCCCAAGACTACATAATTTGTTCTCTCTATGAAACAGTTTATTCTGGTTCAGCTAAATGCTACCTTTTGTTACTAAAATGATTTAAATTTGCTTTTAGCGTGTGCTAATTCCCAGTTCCCAGAGATTTTGGCCTGCGTGAACAAGAATCACAAGTTACACCATGCCACAGATTTACAATGTGTGTAGTTATTGAAAAAGAGACACTACTTCCTTGAAGTGATTTAATTACTTCTGCAACATCAAAACACATATGAGGACAAGGCTTCTGGGTCTGTACTTAAAATTTGGAGCAAACTGCCAAAGTTCAAGTAGCTTTATTAAACACAGGGTTATATTTTTGTTGCTAAAAAGCACCAGTCCTCAAACTTTAGTAGGGAGGTTTGGGGTTTTTTTTCATTTTTTTCCTGTTATACTCAAGCATGGGAGAAAAAACAATAGTAGTTTTACTGTGGTGAAAATATAGCACTGAAAGCTAGTGGAGGAAAAGAAGATGGAAATGTGGCTGATAGGTTAAGGTGAAGGAGTTAAAAGACAAGAAGGGATGAAGGACATTAAGGAGGTGAGTAATGATGCGGCATAAGGAGCATAAATCGATGCAAAAAAGTTAAGATTGGTGAGAGCATTGAGATCAGGAACGTTTCAGTGTTTCAGTTACACACATAGGTGTAATTAATCTCTAGCGATAAATTGCTCCAACAACAGTCTAAAGACACAATTCCTTAATCTTCAAAGACACTACTGTAAAATTAAACATTTTGGTCTCTTTCCAGCATCTTTGAAACTACTCCTGGTGTGACAAAAGTGCCCACACAGAATCAAGGCAATAAATGCTACACAAACAGAGTATAAACCTTCAGGGGCTCAGACTGCACACCATGGAACAGCATCATTTAGCACGGATTCTGAGAACTGAGAATTCTCAGTTTCAGAAGCAGCCAGTGACTCCTGGGTTTATATTCTTCTCTCTTTTCCCATCATAATTTAAGAAGTTTCATATGCAAGAGAACGAGAAGTTCCTTCTTACAACTGTGTAAGTCTTTGGTTGCCTGTTTTTAAATAGGAACATTTACCTTACAGCCTTTTCATGTGTCCTGGTCTGGGCCAGGGTACAGTTAATTGTCTATCTTGTAATTTTGCTTTCAGCTAAGTCTCTTGTAAGTAGCTGTACTTGCTGAAATTAACACTAAGTTTCTCAGTCAGTGTCTGCTCCTAGGACTGACAGCACTCGATGTTTATAGTTACTGCCAGAGAATGGTGCAGAACCAAGGCCAGTGCTCAGTTCTGAGGAATATCTTATGCTCCGGAAAGAGAAAGGGAGTAAAGAGGTCACTCCTCCTTTAGGGAGGAGTGGACAAGATAAATGACTAAAATTGACCGAACAGAGTATTCCATCCCATACACATCATACTTGGTACAAATTGGAGGGATCACAGGGGTCAAACCCCTTCTTGCCCTTCTTCACCTTCTTTCCCTTCTTCACCTGAACCTCTTTGCTTCGGCATCCTGGGAGGATTCCATCCAGTCATCTGCCTGCAGTCCTGATCCATGCCACCCTGAATCATGCTTTTAACATTTTAGGATAATAAGCTGACTTCAACTTCCTACAACCACTGGAGCCTCCAAAATGCTGATCTCAAGGCTTCAAAATCAAAAGCTACGACACCTGTCATAGAGCCACACTTAGGTATGGCCTTGTTAATCTTCCCTCAGATGGTAATGCTGACATATTGCCATTGCATTTACTGAGAAACTTTTATCTGAGAAACACCAGTGAGTAACTTTTAAATTTTACTGCCCTTTTTGAAAAGTCCAATGTGACACATTATTTCAAAGCTACTCTGCTCAGGATCAGGACAGCAACTAAATCCAAGGCAGGTGAAGATTGCATATTACTAGCTTTATGTTCATTCTGACTTGACCTTCTTTCCTTTATGATATGATTGTATTAAATCTTCTGTTATGTCAGCTTGAGCTATAGATCTGCATCAATAAAAGCCAATACGTAGTGGAAGCTAAGCTGGCCACCTAATACTTTTATTCAGTTCATCGCACGCACATAAACTTGAATTCAAGACAGTTTTGTCCTCAGTTCACAGCCCAAATCAGAGCATAACACTGCTATCCCTAAAAGCTTTCCTGGGACCCAATATCACCTTGCATTTATTTGGGTAAGATTCCTCATGTTCAATAAAGAACAATTTCCAGGTTTCAAACTTAAATTCATTAATTTCTGTGGGGCTTGAATGCCCTTTCCCACCTAACAAGATGCTTTGGCTTGCCACAAACAGTCCCTCTAGGAGCGAAAGTTTAAAAATAGGCTGTAGCACAGCACAAACTCTGCAACAGGACAAGCTGTTCATAGAATAAACTTATCTTCCCCTGCAATCTGTCATCCCTCTTTTCCACTTCTAATTTGAAGTAAATATTAAAGAATATGCAATTAGTACCTCCCCAAGCCCATCAGTCAAGATCTAATTTCCCAACAGCTACCATAAATTTTTCAAAGAAGTCCTGCAAGTGTTGATCCCCCAACCAGCAGTTTGTAAGAACAGTTACACTTCAACTTTTGCAAGAAAAAAAACATCAACACTAAGCAAAAACACCCAACCATGAACATCATATTAAGAGTGTTTTTTGATCCACTGTTCACTACATGAAAAAGCAAAACTGTTGGGAATCAGTTCAAGTGCAATGCTTCTTGAAGACCAAAAGATATTCTGGGAATGTGTTAGCATGGAAGCAGGCTTTATTGTTCAAACTCCTCAAAAAGCAATGAGATTTAATTGCTATCATAACTACTTTGATCAGCTCCTGTGTAAAGACTTAATCTGAGTACATTATAGGCAACATTTGATAGTCTAGCTACTCTCCTGTGAGTACTGAAGCTAAGTCTAAGGAGCAATTACAAAATTACAGCAGTGTCTGTACAATAGGTAGTACAAAAGAAGTATCAAAGACACCTAAACAATGCCTTTTCCAGAGACCAAAAAATGAGATAATAATTTCAGATATCTGACCATCCCAAATTTCTGTATTTATTGCAATCCCTTTCCATATTACTATGGCAAGGATAAAGTTTAATGTAGTCATCTGACATTGTGGAAGACTAAGCGACCCTTCATGGTAAAGTCATTATTTGTGGTCCCTTCTGTAGGGCTGCTTGATTTATATCAGATGATACAACACCAATTATGCTTCCCAAGTTATATTGTACAAAATACTGTGTCAGCAGCTGGATCCCTGTGGACAAATCCCTTGCCCCTCTGAAAAAAAAACCAAACAAAAACCAAAAAACAAACAGGATCAAAACAACTTTTCTTTCGGAGAAAAGTCTATTTCTAGCTTCTGGGAGCTTTTCCTGTAAATGCTTCTGTTCCTTAGTTACTAATGAACCAGCGACTTTGGTAGCTCAAGAGCGCCAGAAAAAGAAACCTTTTAGCAACCTCCCTGCTAGAGAAAAGCAGCAAATGAGCTCCCACAAGAAGAGTTACTGAGTTCAGTGAGAAACTCCTGAACAACATCCGCCAGCTGAGTTGTCTCTTAGGCTGCAGCCACTTAGCACTTACAAGACCTTCAAGAAAAACAAGTCCCAGGACATGGATCAAGACAGATCTTGAGAACAGTGTTTCACCAGCTGTCTCACGGCATTCTGTCACTGTTTTAACACTTGACATCAAGCTTTTGAACTCAAAGCTACAAGAGCAAACTCTCACCAGACACTTAAAACCAATGCACAGAAGAGCCTCTTCTCCTCTGCCTGTCTCTTAGAGCAGCTCAGCCCAGAAGAGCTCAGAAGACAGCACACCCAGTCCTGAACAGGAACCCTCTGCTATCAACACCTTCCCAAAACAAGCAAGATTCCTCCCCACCCCTCATTCCATTTCATTTCTGCCTGACCCACTTCAAAATAGTATTTCAACCCATCCAAAAACATCCTGAAAGAAGAAACAACACTCCTGTTGAAGACAAGGAGATGTATAAAAATACCTCTGTGGAGGTTTTTTTGTTCTGTTTGAGAAGGGGCTGGAGCTTGATGGTCTTAGTCATTTTTTCTGTTCTTTTGTTTGTTTTACATGAGAGGCTGCATCTCAGCTTTCCTCTCTCTCATCTGAAAATAACCACTGCACCACGTGGTCCTCCACATTGGCCTGCTTGTCCTCATTCCCTTTTTTTTTTTTTTCTTTTCCCATCTTTCGCACACCTGCAGAAGGAAGGGTTGGCTGTGCTCAATCCCCTAACACATGATGATAGCATAGGGCACGAATCACCACCACCCCTCATTCAAAATCTCTTCTTACTAGTTTAAGGAAACAAGGATGAGAATATGCACCTCCTAAAGGAGGTTTGAAAATGCAGATTTCCAAATGCAGAATGCTTCTGCCTGGAGTGTCAATTAAGATTTTAAAAATCAAAAAACTAGAACTGACTTGAGACACATTCCTGCTTCTCAGTACTTCTGCTGACTAGATTAAGCAGAGACAGGTCACAGTTTAGCTGATTTACCATTTCACAAATTGTTCCAAATACATAATCTGTCTGAACAGGCAAAATTCAGCCCTCCCCACAAGAGATTTCCAGTCCAAGACCAAATATCCCAGGTCTGCCCTGGGATGCTTCATTCCTGCTTTGAAACCGACCAGTCTCCTCTTCCCCTCCCTGATTTTTTTTGTTTTGACAAGGTGCATTTCAATGAGAATATCTCTTGGCCCTGTCATTTTCTGGATCATGGCAAAATATTTGGTATTTAGAAGCACAGATGTCAAATTTTTTTAACACCGAAATCAACTTGCATTAAGGAAATAAAGTACAGCTTAATATTTCAACATGCTACAAAATTAAGCATCATCTTTTAGAGACATAACTAAAAGTCAAACTCCTGTAGGTCAAGTAGGATAGGAAGAAAAATGTACAAGGCTGTGTTTGAAGGGTTATTCTGCTGTTTCTGTCTTCAGTGATGGACAGACCTGGGACACAAACAGTTACCTGCAGTTTTTCTGCCCCAGGAAGAACTTTCTCAGCCTGGAAAGAGGTTTCTTCTTTGGTCACTGTAGCACCCGTGATGCTGTACATGTTTACTGTTAAAGCAGACACATTCAGACTGACAGTTACCAGAAAATGTTATTGTCATTAGGATGTCTTTCATCTGTTCTGGTAAATGTTCCTGTCAGGTATGTATTACATGAGCCAATCAAACATCACAGAAAAAAAACACTGAGCAACCATGCAGAGAGACAGAAGATAAAAGCAAAATTCAGAAGTAACTATAACTCCCAAACTCTTGGGGAACAGAAAGCAATCCTACAATTTTAGAATCCTACAATTCAGCGTGCCAGCACTTGTGGGAATTAAATTATTATGGGACTCCTGTACAAGGAGATTTTACTGTGCCTTGCAAATTGACACACATGCTTTGTGAAGTGTTCTTTATAAGAGTTTTATTGATGCAGTTATACAATAGAGCAATCAAAACAGCAGAATAAACACACCATGAGAGGAACAAAGGCAAAGTTAAGCAGTGTTGTGAGAGCAAGGGAAGCTATAAAGCTGGAGAAGATCTTCCAGATCTATCCTCACAGATTTAGAAAAAATGCTGCCTGTGGTATTGGAAGAGGAACTCAGCACTTCATTTAAAGTGTTGTAGTAACAGACTCACTGGATGGTTTGGATTGGAAGGTCTGGTTAAAAATCATCAATTCCAACCCCTCAGCTGTGGGCAGGGACATCTTTCACTAGATCAGGTTGCTCAAACACCTGCCCAGCCTGACCTTGAATACGTCTGGGGATGGGGCACCCACAACTTCTGGGCAACCTGTTCCAGTGGATCACCACCCTCATACTAAATAATTTCTTCCTTATATCCAGTATAATTTCCAATATAATGCAGGTTTTCCCAGCACCCTACGGTGTATCTGATGGTAGGGAACTGTAGGAAATTTTGAGCAGCACTAGATGCCTACACGTTGGCAACTGATTCATCCTGAGGATCCCTGAGCTGCCAAGTCAAAAGAAAACAAAGAATATCTGTCAAAGCTGGATGTTTGGCTCCTCTTGCTGTGGTTTAAAATGCAGTTAAAATGGTTTTTATGACATACTGAACCAAGCATATTTGAAAGGATCTGTTCCATGCTGTTCCAGCAATGGTCCAGTCCCAGAGCTCATTGGGGGGAAACACACAGAGCTTGCAGTCCCTAGAGCCAGGGAATTGCAACATTTGAAAAAAAAAGCCAAAAATCTTCATCACAACCTCGGGGACTGAGCAAATATCACTTTTGTTGTAAGCAAACAGTATTTTCACTTGGCAAGAAAAACTACATCTTCTCACCCTTCACACTAATGAGCCCCAGACAAGTTAAGTTCCCCCTACCTTTTGAAATTACTATTTAATAGTCACTCTGGTTTAAGTGCTGGATCAGAAGGCAAGGTGTAGAGAATTAGCTATTTTCCCCAGGATCACAAATCCTACAGCAATGTAACCCTGGCCACCAGTTTGTCATCACATATCCCTGCAATAAGTCAGTAACAGGAAAAAAATCCAAACAAATCATACATATTAACCTTCACAGACCTTTCTCTCAGTGAATGTCTTCCCATTTACACTTCTTTGGTCATAAACAACCTTAGTTCTCCAGTTAAAAAAAAAAAAAAAAAAAAAAAGAAAAGCAGTCACCTCAAAGCTATTTAAAAAACACTACCACACACAAAACAAAAATCTGCAGTATATCATTTCAAGGGTTCTGCACCTACTGTTATTCAAAAATTGCTAGAGAAGAATGCAATCAAATCTGTATGGCTTTTGTAGTTCTACTTGAGGGCAGTAGTTTATTTATTCATTAATGTGAATTAATACTCTCAGCAACCCATTATCAGAGTGGCTCAAGGTCCACTGTCCCATTATCTGACATATTGCTCTATCCTGCCAAGGCAGGAGTCTATATAATGTCTATATAGATATATAATGTCTATATAATGCACCTTCACTAACTCCAAGTGTTTTCACCAACAGTTACAACACATTTGAGAACAGACCATACAAGAGGAGTTCTGCTGGTGAAGCTCATTCTCCAAACATCATCTGTTTTCCTTCCAAATATTAAATAAAAGACAATGCAGAGGTACATCTTTGCATAACACAATTACAGGACAGAAGCTCTACAGTAATATCCTGGCAGTGATATATAATATACAACAGAGCTCACATACACTTGGTTGGATGCAGTGTGTGTTTTACAGTCTGCATATACTCTTATAACTCTCAGCATTCAACCCACATGGCTGCCAAGTGTTATATTCCAAGGGCTTGATTTGTCTGAAACTAATTTTTTGGTGTGGTTTGGTTGGTTTTTTTTTTATTCTTGTCAAAAAGATACGTTGCATAAAAGCTAGCATCTTAACTCAGCCCAATGTGCAGAAACATTAAAATGAACAAAGAAAGACTAAGATAAACAAACAAGGTACACTGAGATGCTACCCAGGGAATGAACTCACAGCAGTTACACACAGTGACATATAAGGACCAAATCAACATGCCTGAAATTAAGCTCACACTGGATGGTCATGTTATGTTTTCCAAAGATAGAGCAGAAGACCTTGCAGTCCCTGCACAAAAAATCCATAGGGAGCAAAAGCTGGAAGAACTACAACTGGCACTACACCCCAGTGCAGCAACACCCTCAGGGCTGTGCTCCCAGGCAGAGGGAGCCAGATGACACTTCCAGAAACCACCCCTGAAACACAGAATTTGTATTCCTGCCTTCATCTCATCTCTCGTGTTCTTTTCCAACTACCTTCTCTTAAAACAGTGTTTAGCTTCCCTATACAAATTTGCTGCCTTTTTTTTTTTGCCTTTTTTTTTTTTTTTGCCTATGGTCCTGAAAACCTCTAAGCCAAGTGGCAACATAAAGCATCATATTAACTTATTTGCTGTATTTCTGAGGTCTTGGTAGCCAAGGGCTGTATAGTCATCTTTCTCCAGAAGTGATGTTACAAGCAATTGTACTAAACTGAATTATCTGCTTTCTCTTACTCTGAGAAGAGTCATCATTGTCTTCTACAATATTTAAAATTACAATCAGATAGAATTTATCTACTTGTAGGATACCGGAATGAAAGTAATTGAGAAAACCTTTCATTAATATATTAACTGACATTAGCTTTTTCTCATTTTTTTTTTTCTTCATTTTTCATAGAGGACTGATGCTTTTAGAGCTTTCCAAATGACTAAGCATGCTGAAGACTTTGAAATCAAGAACTCTAAGCAATTCCTAGCTGTTCAGTAGTTCATTGTAACAATGTTATGTTACCACCTTTCACTCAAATTATTTGGAAAGTCAGTAATATGTTCCCCTGCCCCTTCCTTTACACAAGTAAAAGTACCTATTAAATTTATCCAGGATAGATTTACTTTCCTGTTTTCTTACAGTCTGTCTCAGTCAGCAAAACTGACTACCAGAAATACAGGCAAGCCAAGTTTAATCACAGACTTTCCTCCTTCTAGAATCACAATATTACCATATGAATCAAATCAGGCTTTTTCTCAATAGTCTACCACAATAACTCTTTCAAAAAGAATGTAGTTTCTTTATTTCAGAAGCACAGAAGATTGAAAATATGACAGATGCCAAGTGTTGCATCAAGCAAATGGGTGACTGAAAAACAGACTGGAAACTGTGCCTTCTAGCTCCCCATGGAGATGACAATAATACTAGTTCCCTGAAGTTACTGTCATGACAGCTGCACATGTAGATGATGCTTAATCCTGAGATCTTTCTTCAGTACACCCTTTCCTTGAGCTCAAAGGATTTTATATTCTAAGAATTTTAATAAAACAATTCTTGAACATTTCTTTCAGTAGCCAATATTGAGCCAGTTTCTCAGACATACTATACCATGAGTCTCAAACAAAGCAAGCAGCATCTTCCCAGTTCCCTTTCTGAGTACTTTGGTTGGGCAAGAAATAAAATGACTAAGCAGCCTGCAACCCATTTCAGTAGGAGACACACATCAGCTTACTCTTCTCCTTGTTCTTCTACATTCTTACCTCTGTTGCATTAACTTTGTATACATAATATACAGATACTAATACACAGTTAGTCTTCTGCTCAGAGTTCCTGGATCTGGCTGCACAAATTGAACCAGTAGCCAAGAGCCTATTAGTTCTTCAAGGCAATCCCACATGCCAGCATGCTTGTGTCTCCCAAGAGCAGAAGAAGAGAGGAACTCACATGCAAGATGTAGCCTCTAGTTTTTCAGAAGTTTATCCCTACCCCTTCTTCAAAGGGCACTTCTAGCAGAGTTTGGTTCACAGTAGTTGTCCCAGTACATGGGAAATCAGTGGATTTCTATATCCAGAATATCCTTACCAGCCCCAGAGTTTAATCTTACTTATTACTTCTGGCAGGTATCACAGCTTTCAGCCTTGCAGGTCTGTTGTGGCAACAGCCAGTTACAAAGACTGTCACAACTCTCCAAGGCAATCAGCATGCCTCCCTTTCCAGCCCTCCTGTCCTGCCCAGAGGTATCTGCAGCTAAAGAGGTTTGTGGCTTAAGATACTGTCACAAGCTGCAATTGTGCTGATGCTAAAGCTGAGTGATATTTCTTCCCTCCCTTCTTTGGGGAAACCTTCAACAGAAAGGGAAAAATTGAGTGGGAGAGGAAGACAAGCAGCAAGCTTGCAAGTTCAGCCAGCAAGCTCACTGGTTTGCAGAAAGCAAGAGGCAGGATAAAGCCCAAAAGCAGGGTGAAACAACTTCATAAACCAAGTGAAGAAAAACATGGAGAGAGCTTCTCAAGAAAGTTCTCCAGATTGGACAAATGGTAACAGAAGAAAGTGATGCCCTTCCAGTCAAGCCTCTAACCTTTATAGAAATGAGTATTTTAAACTGCACACAAAACTTCCTCTCCCCCAGCTCCAATTTTCAAAGCACTGAGAGAAGCAGTGACCATGCAGTAATAAAACTTAAAATGGATAGGTCACTTAAAGGAATTAAAGTTATTCCATTAGTTCCATGTTAGTAGTTTCACGGCCACATATTTCCCATCTGACACTAACCTTAAATCAAGCAGCATTTGTCAGAACTGAGCAGACTCACAGAGAAAACCCTAGAGAAAAAACTTGGGAACATAAACAGCAGTGGCCTTACTTGATGTGTTGCCTTTTTTGAGGAAAAGTTAGGTCTCTGAACTAACTTGCTCTGCAATGGACTCATGTTTTACATCTCAACTAATCCTCAAGACATACTAATGCTGCAAGATGACTCTGCTCCAGAACTATCAGCATTTAAAACAGCATAAACCAGTGTTGCTGTTGAAAGAAGTAGATTCTCTGTCCCCAGAGAAAAGTTGTGCTCTTGCCCCACAACTCGCTCCCCTCTTCTCCTTATGTCACAATAAGCACTCATGCCATCATACAGGCAAAACGTTTAAGAGCATGAGAATCTGTGAAGCAGAAACAAAAGTAGCACAGCTGACAGGGAGGTAGAAGAATAATTTTAATTATCCACCATCTTAGAACTATGAGAAACCTAAAATAAAGCTCACTACCTGTATAAAAATATTAATCTAGGAGTAAAATGTTTATTACGCAAAGAAACAAAGACTTGAGGACTTCAGCCATTGGAGAAATAGCCTCTAAGGCCTCTTCATCTATGCTCTTATCATCTAGCTAAGTCAATTTCACTTCTTGTCACTAGAAAAGCTACGTGGAAGCCAAGATGACTTTGAGGCCAGAAGGAACAGTGACGATAATCTCATCACTTTCCTGCACAGAACCTTCAAGAGCCCCACGCTAACTTCTGCATCCATTTCACACACGCCAGCTTAACCAGAAAATACCACTCCAGCACACGTCTGATCTTGACTTGAAGACTCCAAGTAACAGAAAATTCACTGCAACCTTAGGCAAGCTGCTGCTGGGGTTGATTACCCTGAGTGTTGAATTCCACACTTACTTCTTGTCTGAGTTGAATTAACCATGCAAATGAGTTTCTTTAAAAGAAGTTATCTTGCAAAAATTAAGTATGTCACAACAGTTTTAATTAATAAAAGGGTACCGATGTAATTAAAATAGACCAAATTCAGTTTTTCCCAGATGGCAGGTTGGTCAGTATTTATGATGTTAGATCATTTTTCAGCCTTTTCACAACACTGTTGTATGATTATCAGATAAAACACCTGCTAGTTACTAATGAAAGCAAACAAATTTAATTTTTCATATTATTGCTACCATACAGTGCCTTACTAACACTCTGGAGCCCTGTGGAAAAGAAGCCAGATCCCTCCACCCCACCACAGTTAAGACTGACAAAGCACCCAGTTGTCCTTTAGCCCCAGCCACTACAAATTTTCCTGATACTTTAACCTTCATTAGCATTCTTTAAACAGTTGGTTTGTACTTGTTGCCATCAGCTTCTTTACCTATTTGTTATACATCATTGCTGGAGTTATTTTAGCCATGCCTTTAAATTTCCTATTAGAATGGTTTAAGTTGTTATGAAGAGGACTATGCAGCTGGATGTATCTGAGACACTATCACCATCTTGAACACTTAAAAGTTAAAGGTATTCGTGTTTTTATACCATTTTTTTTCCCTTTCACATAATTTTTCTTCTTTTAGCTTTGCATCTGCACATAATAGATTTTATTTCCGTCTGCTTTTCCAATTAAAAGAGAAAATGGATTGGGTAAAGTAATCAAAATTCTGTAGATGGAAGTACTGCAATATCAGGGCTGTAAATCATATCCACTTCTAGTGACTGGTAAAGGTTTTCATGCCTGACTTCCTTGCCCCAAAAATAAGTCTATTCCTCAGAGCTAGGAAAGTAAAACTCTTCTATACTACAGACAACAGCCCCTCTTCCACCTCAGGTTATCTTCTTGCTTTAGCAGCATAGACTTTGAGGACAGAAAGTTCACAGAAACATTTAAGTTTAAAATAAGTAAATCAGCCACTCTGTATTTAAGTTCTGCTCAAACATCACAGCAGCCACAGCTCCCCTGCTACATCCTTCCAAAGCACCCAGAGAACACAGTATTACACATCCCTTGCCTTTTTCCTTTCTTCACTCTCTTCTTCCTCTCCCTCTTACTGAGTGTATGAGGAATGTAGAAAAGATGTGACTCAAAGCACAGGACATTAAGTGGATTCACATTAGAGAAGCACTAACAGTCTCCATTAACTTTCTAACTTTAATTATTGGATTCTGCTTAAATTTCTCAGCCATTATATCCTCCATGTATAATGTATAATATTGTAGTTCATTTTCACTTTGCATGTTACGGAAATGCAGCAAATCTCAACTTAAAATCAGAATCCTCAAAGCTGTCTGATTGCTTTAGCATCTTTATTAGAAGACCACCTTCTAAAAGAAACACCACCACAGCTTCTCTGTCCATGTCTTACTACTTTCACACCTAGCTCTCAACAGGCTGAAATTTTCCTTTAAAAAAAGAAAACAAACAAAAAGGCACCAAAAAAACCCAACAAAACACAAAGACCCCATAGAAACCAACCCATTGAATAAACCAAATACATTACTTTATTACTAAATAATAAAATCATATATTTTAAACCCCGTGAAGGGCTAGTTTGTAGATTGGATAGATCTTTGAGATTAAAATGTGGTACACAGGCATCATAGAATACGCTGAAATTAAGATTTTACCTAGTGAGCCATTATTATGTAGAATTAAAAGCACTAAGCTGAAAGGAAAGGTCCAGTCCAGTTATATTCTTAAAGCCCACCACAAAAATAAGTCAAGAATGGCAGGTACATAAAAAACCTTGTGCTCCAACAACCTGCAGGAACAGCTTCTCTGTAAGGTTTTCTGTCACTGTGAGGTGTATCCTCCTTTTTAGTGACCAAGATTTATTCAGATTCTGTGAATAAGTCTTTGTGCATTAAAACCTCTTTGAGATTCTTTACACAACAAATTATTAAAATTAGTGAGTCATGAATTCATTAAAGTTTCATCCTTTGCACTTACTATCTCCAAAACAAAGACTCGTTTATGCTATATGAAGTAGCTAAGGAAAAAGGACATTTTTATTAGCTTTTCAAAAACAAAAGAAACACCAGTGCTCATCACTACATTCTAGCAAGGCTCCAGTTGAGTATATGAGCTCACTAGGCTGATGACTGTATAAACAAGTGTTTCAGGAAAAAAAAATAAGAAATCCTAAAATCCTCAGTTTTAATCGGAGTTGTTCAGAAGCATCCATTTTATGAAACTCAAGAAAAGAAACAGCACAACCAAAAAAGGCAGTAACTCACTATACAGAGGACAGAAAGACAACTCTGGCCAGAACTGGGACAGGCTCCATGAGGAAGCCCATTAGATGAGCAGCCTGGGCAACAGGACAAACACAGCAGACTGGCCAGCTTGTCTGCTTTGTTTCTACCAAAGATTCTGATGGAAAGGACTCCAACCCACACAACATTTCTCTTGTCAGATAACTTGGACCAGAAACGGTCAAAACCTTAAGGCGCAGGGGTGGAGGACAAGACAAATGAGAGGGAAAAGAAGGCTAAAGAGAAAGTGATTTATGCTGACACTTTCCATTCCCAACTGCTCAAATAGTCTTTGGGCTTTTTTTTTCCAATTTGGATCATAAAACTAAATAAAAGAGAAGCATTGCAAAAGAAGTACGAAGCTGTTAGCTCACAACAGTATTTGAAGTTGATTATTTCCATGTCAGCTGCCTGTCACCCTACACTTGACAGTGTTCCAAGCTTGTTCCAAATTTGCTATCAAATTATGTTCCCATTTCCCAGTGACATAGTCTGCTGCCCGTGCTGCCTTTCAAGAAACACTTTCTTCTGTGCTGATCCCAGCTGTCCATTAGTAGGATACAGTCACTTTGAACAGCGTAATAAATCTGTTTATTTCCAGAGCTTGATTTTGCTCCAAATATTTCCAGCATGACAAAAACAGGGGAAAGAGGAAAAAATAAGAACAGCTATAAATTGAAAAAAAAACAAAAAAAAACCCCAACAAATCCACAGGCCATAAAGTAGCATCAACATAAAGATCTTCATACCAGATGTACTTTGGGGGCAAGAGAAAGTATTTGGAATTCAGGATTTTTATGCAAGTTCTTTCTAACACATGAAATGGAAATTTAGTTTCTGTTGATCAGCCAGTACACAGGCAATCTTTCCTTCCCCTTCCCTGAAATACAAGCATATTTATAAATCACTTAAACATATGAATTTTCTTTAAAACTTCATTTAAGCATTATACCAAGCAGCTCAAATGGAACGGCAAATTCAACATTAATGACAATTTTAAGTCTCTGTTGAAGAAAAATGACACAGTATTTTCAAAGACAGAGGACAGCACACAGCAAAGATTAAATCCAGGCTAGGAACCAAGTTGCTGAACCCGAGGACAACTCTACAAGCAAGGGGCAACACAAGGGACAGACATGAAGGAAACTAATTATGGAAAGCTTGAGCAAGCAGAAAATTAACCTCATGAACTAGGATGGATGTTTACATTAGCTTTGTTCTCTCAATATTACAGCCTTTAAGCACCCTAGGCAGTATGTGTAGCACTGACTGACAGCTTAGCTTGTAACTAAGGACCTGGCTCTAAGAGTATGTTGTTTATACTATTAAACATTCTCATTAAGAAGTCTATTGTTCAACTGGAACCTCTCCCCTTCCCCCCTCCCCCCCCCAGCCAATTACACAGGAACTGAGAACACTTTCAGAAAAACATCACCCTTCAATCCTGACTCAATCTAAAAAGAGATTTGCACTCCACTACTTTCTGTAGCTATTATGCATATTTTCAAGGCATCTTCCATATTTGTATTCAAGCACACAGATGTGATAAATTAAGTGCACAGAGAAGAAAGCTCATCACTATCACTCCTTCCCCAAAACAGGTATTTAGAAGGGGGTCATCTTACTGCATGGATTACAGCAATGTGCAAGTGTGATTATCCTACCTTGTTATTAGAGTGAAAACAGCTCCTACTTTCTATGCAAAATGCAAGACAACACTGTAAGCTATTTCCCTATTCAATAACTAAAGTATGTGCCCACAGGAATATTTATCACCTAGCCCAATCTCCCTAAAATGAAGAAAATAAGATAAAGAGTTTCCAATTTTACATCTTTAAGGAAAAAAGTCAAAATCTAGTCAAGGAAAAAAGCAAACACAGCCAAGCCCAAACCTGGACATTTCCCATCATCTATAAGCCACAAGATATTCCACCAGACTTGCAGAGGGGCCACAGAGACATTTCACATAAAATCTTGAGCCACCTCTGTTTCTTTTTTCACTATTCCATTTCCTACTCCTAGACTGTTCCATTCCCTAATTCCTAGAATTATCTGCAAGTGCAGGCACTACATAGGACAAAAAGAAAACTAGCAAAGAACAAAAGTTTGTGAATGAACCTCAGGTTCCAGTCTAGCAAGACTCCTTGCCACCAACAGCCACTGCCTTGGACATCTCCCTTGACTGCTCAGACTAACAAGACCACAGCAACAACATCAACAGTTTGTTACCCATCTTCTCCTCGCCTCTTTCCCATGTACAGAAGTCAGAGGACCTCAGGTACTTATTATAGCTCAAAGCACATACTTCCTACTCATTACCATGCAAAAATTTCAGTTTTCTGATGAATACAAAAAATATTTAATCCTGAATACATTTTGAAAGGTTTCCCACTGTGTGCCACCACTCACCACCTCCCACAAAGAAACCCCAAACAAGCAAAAAAACCCAATCCAAACCAAACAAAACAAATAGAAAAAAACCCAAAAACCCAAACAAAATACCACCCCAAAAACCAAACAAACAAAAAACCCCAACCACCACCACCACACCCGTGTTATATTCCTTCTGGGAAAAGAATGAACATCCTCCAAAATCAACATAAAGGTCCAAACAAGACACGCTGTCCACATTTGGAAAACCTGTGACACTCTTTTGCCAAAATCGAAACAGAAGTAGTGAAAGCTGCACTAACTCAAGGCTTCTTTCACAGAAAACTATCAATCTGCAACTGTAACAGCTTCCTTTAGAATTAATACACAGGGGAAGAGAGTAATCTGTGTAGTCATTTGCCCATTTCATATTTCATTGCTGCTGCAATCATGTAAAGGTCTATTTGAGTTCAATTAGGTGATTATAAGTCTACTGTATGGAGATTTCATAGAATCATAGAAATGACCCTAAAGATCATCTATTTCCAGACCCCCAGTCATGGACAGGGACAGTTTTACATCTTAAATGTTTTAAGATATTAGACTTATGCAATCTTGAAAGAAGTCTGGATGAGGAAATACCACATGTACAACCAGTTCCTAGTTAATTAAGAAGAATGAAGGTAGGGCTGAGGAGCAAGATTCCTTGAATCATTAGGATATCCCAATACTCATTTATTGTAAGCAGCAAGGAAGTAGGAAAACAGATTAGGAAATACCAAACTTTTTGGCTGCTCAGTGACCCATTGGCATGGACGCTATCCTACCACACAAGTAAATAAATAAATGTTTCTATCACAGGGCCAGCTGTAGATGGCCCTGCTCAAACAACAAGGCTGGGCCAGATGACCTCCAGAGGTTCCTTCCAACCTCAGACATTCTCCAGTTCCAGCCCAGAGACACCAGTGTAGCCTGGACATCAAAACAAATAAGAAATCAAGAAATGCAGTTTCAAATTCCAGCTTTGTTCCCTGCAATTTACAGCCACCTCTACTATTGCAAGGCTGTTGAGAGTTCAAATTACAAAGCTAACATTCTTTTATCCTTACATCTCATTGGTAATAGAATAGATTTTATTCTAGAAAGCTTTAACAGCCTCATGCATTACCACCAGGTGTTATTAATCCCTGAAGAGCAATAAACAAATTCAGAGCATGCTGAGATTGTCTACACGTATTTTCTAATCCTTTAACTAATGATAGCTGCCCCTTGGAAGTGGACAGGGATATAAGATAAATGTGGTTGAATGCAGTTTTTTGAAAAGTTTCTTTGAAAAGTGTCAGCTTTTTAGAGATACTGAACTAGTAAACAGTAGGCTTAAAGCACATCTACCAACGCTAAATGTGCCAGAACTTAAGTTTTCTGAAAGACAATATGAACAGGTTGTTTCTGACTACCTGTATACATGAATGTCTTCCTTACCATCTCCGTGACACTTCACATTTCATTTAAAGAAGTCACACATATTAAGGATATGGGGCTTTTTGAAAGAAATCCACTCAAATACATCTTAATTTATTTAATGTGCAATTGTAACTATGCAGTGTCACTGTAGGCAGCATATAATAACTTAATAACTTTTTTTCCCGGGTTTATGCTGCTTGCAGTGTCACTGAATCTAAAAGGAATGGATTCTTGTTGTTATTCTTAGAGTGATACATTTCAAGTGGTACTTGATAAATATGTCCTCATTAGGAAACAGTAATGATAAGGGCAAATAGAGGTCACCACAGCATTTGACAAAAGCAAAGAACAACAGCTATTTCTAATAATTCAGCTTAAGTACTATACATCTAATTTTCCTGTCTCAAGGAATGAAAACTAAAAGCTTCATTTGTTATGCATAACTAGCTTTGTAAAGCAGAATATTTTTATTTGGGAGGAATAGGACTGAAGGAGGAAGACAGGGATTGACCTGAGTATCATCGATCCAGTGACAGAGGGCTGTACCTGTTATCCGTAACCCATGAACAGCTGTAACAAGACTCAGAACACCTTTAAAGGTGATTTATGTGGAAGAGAGTAGTTTTTTTTCAAGCATCTAAAACAGCAGTAGCATCCCTAGTGATACTAGGACATGAGGCAGGTTGTTATCTTTCTAGATATTGGTGTTCCCTTCAAACTTCCTGCTTTGTACTCAATTTTACCTAGGGAAGCAGAGTGAAAACCTCAAGCACCAATGTCTAGACTCTCACTCTGCCTTAATAGTGCAGAATTTAGATTTCCATGTACAGCACAGTGATCAGTCTGTACAGGAGTCACAGCCAGCCAGAAAGACAACAACCTTCTGGACTTCCCCAGCCTGACAGGTGCCTTGCTCTGTCACCCTATTCCAGCTCCCAAGGGTTCCACTCTGTGAGTCCAAACAACACAAAGACCAAATCAGGATGAGTAAGTTAATTAGTTTTATACAGTAGCAACTTGAATAAAGCACAGTAACTTATAAACCAAATCTTTTGAAAGTTCCCTGGTTTTCCCCCCTCAGATTCAACATAAAGACACCTGATGCTTGTCAATTGTTTTGTACACTCAACCCTTTCTGCATGTCAAAATGTCTTAAAGTAGCTCTTCAGCAGCTTTTTTACAGCATTAGACATGTCAGAGGAGCAAATCAAGTTATCAATTTCCATCTTGAAGAAAATCTATGAAGAGGCTCCTGTATCACCAGGAGACTCTTCATGTCAGAAAATTAATCTTACCATAGAAGCCTGCAGATATGGGGCATGTCACTCTTCTCTCACACAAGATTTGAAAGGCAGTAATTCCTACTTTTTCATACCACAGCTTACTAGTTCTACTAACCCCACACTTCAGAACTTCTACTAGGCACTTGAAGAAGCAAAAAACTAGAACATGAACATCCTCCAAAGCAAGCAAGGCTTCTTTACCCGCAAGAGTTTTGAGTTACTCTGCTTTACAGGAGGGAGAAATGTGCTGGGTTGCTGACAGCACACATGGCACGCTGAGTCCAGGATTTCATTTCCACTCAACAAAAGCTAAGAAAGAGATGAATATCCTTTATACCCCCCAGTCACACCCAGTACACCCCCATTCACCCAGTACACTCATTCTATGAGAGCATTTTTCAGATGGCAGGAAAGATTGATCTAAGGAAAATGATGAGCAAACGCAAAATTTGACTCATGATCTGATCACATGAACTCTTTAAAACTTAGTTGCAAAAAACTGCGCTGCAATGAAGGAGTTGGAATATCTTTTAAGAAAAAAAACAAAAACACATTTTTCAGTTTTTAGAGTAAAACAATACACAACAATTATTGAACCGAAGAGAGATTGGTCAATACCATAAGCAGTGTTGATATTTATAGATCAGGAATATGAAAGAATAACATAGTTGGTTTCTGTAGCAAAAGAAATGCAGAGGTTTGTTGATAGCAGAATTCAGAGGGGGAAAAAAATTTAAAAAATAAAAATCAAGATTTCTGCTACATATCCTGAAATATTCCAAGCCTTATTTTAAGATGTGTGAGCTCCACATTCCTTTGCAAAGAGTTTTGTACATCTTCCTTCATCATCAGAGCTCAGTAGACAGCATGGTAAAGCTTGGCTATGGCATCAGCTGCCATTCCTCACCACATAAGACATACAAGTAGCTGGACCACCTTACAACCACCAGAGAAGTACTTGTTATGAGCAGAACCAGGGCACTCAGGAGACATCTGATAGCTGAGCTTCATGCCTGAATTTGGCTTGCCCACATGTTGGAGCAAATCAGTCTGAACTGTTCATGCTGCCACAAAACTGCTCATGCTGGTGTAGGAGAAATGTTCCCTAAGCTTCTGCCAAACACAAGAGAAGTGTTCATGGCCACTGCTCTTCCCATTTAGAGAAGGGTATATACAGGAGCACTGCCTTCTCTCCAGCTTTTCACTTGGGCTGGTCACAGAAGTGTTTTGGTTTACCTGATGCCAGGCCTTTTGGTATGCCTCAGTTTTTGTGCTGAGCAGCACCAGACCTGCAGATTTCAGAAGGGAGACCAGCACATCCTAGTCAGAAACACAAGTCTGACAAAGAGCAGGATTTCAGAGGCTGTCCCATGCAGATATGTCCATACACACACTCCTCCTGTTTGACCAGAATCTAACTAAATCTAAATAAATCTAACAAATTGGCAAGGAACTCTTCATGGAGAAGAAAACAAAACAAACAAAAACAAAAAACCAAAACAAAAAAACAACAAAGCCCCCACAGAAAACAAATAAAGCAAAAAACCCAAAACAAAACAGATTAAAAACCAGTGAAACAAAAGAAAAAGGAACAGTGCCATTTTAGAGGGTGGGAATGGAAAAAAAAATTTAAAAATCAATCTATACAATGGTAAGAGGCATGAGTGGGTAAGCAATCTCTCCCAAGTATAGCAGAATTTAGATAGCAAACTAATCCATGCTCACTTGTCTTCTAAGGAAACAGGAATCAGTGAGGAAGGCAGGACACCAAAAGAACCACAAGCTTCTCAATTGAGCCCACTGTCTAACACTTTCAGAAGGTTCTTCCACACAGATCTTGACTCTTTAGCTACCCCCAAGGAGCAATCAGAAAGCAGGCTCACTTTCTTCAACTTCTCCCAAAGGGAGTACATAGGAGTAGGAACAGAGGAAGGAAAAGGGCAGCAGCAACAGTAGGTAAAATGTCACATCCAGTCAGGATTGCCAGTTTCAGAAACTGTCCTGAAGGCATCAAAAAAGGCAGCAGCAGAGTGGTAGGGCACATGCATAAGTGAGACAAGAACAGAATAGGAGAATGCACACAAGCTCAATGGACAAAAGATCACAAGAGAGAAAAACATGGTAACCAGGAAAGCCAGCATAAAACAGTTTGGGAAAAAGATGGCAAGAGGGCAAACTAACAAGGAAACTCATTCAATGTCTAAAAAAATAGCATCAGTACCAGACCGCTGTAAGATGGCAATCAATTAACAATCTATTATAGTGGAGCAGCAACAAAATGTAGCCAGTAAAATGACCAACTGAAGGAACTATTCTTTTCCACATGTATAAACTACAATTTCCTCTACCCAATTACCTTTTTTAACCATTCAGTCAATTAAATGAATTCTATTCTATATATAACTGCAATATTTATGAGACAACTAAGAAGCCATAGCTGAACGGGGGGCAGGAGGGGTGCTCACAAGGTTTATTTGTAAGTACCTAGGAAAGAGATTCTTATTCTACCACATCTGCACTTGACAGCCTGTATCAATTCATTCATGACTATTGGAGGGAACACTTGTTGCTCGTTTCTCTAAGATAAGATGATAAAGACTAAAGGGAAGATAACTGGAACTGCACTCTTGTTCCCCTCCCAGGAGCACTGCCCATAATGCTTACCAGAGTGCCAATAACACTGGATCCACATTCATGGGAGTAAGAGTAGAGTCATCTACTTCTCCTTCAGCAGTGGAAAAAGTGGACTTTCCAGGCTTATACTTACATACTGCAGATGCTGCTGCTGCATCTTTTCTAGGACATTCTCCTCCTCCCTGTGAAGATCAACAAATGTTTCACAAGCTCCTCCACATTCACACCAAAGGATCACTGGAATACAGCAAACCATAGGCCAGCAAATTATAAATACCAGTTTCCAACACTGAACAAAGAGAACAGTATTCAGCCACACCAGCAAACCTACATTGACCTACCATAAATTCAAATTTACTGCATTTCATATAAAACTGACATTTGAGGGGGCTACTCTCCCCTCAGCAATTTAGAGATCCCTAGATACCATTAATTTTAGTCCTCTTCTGCTAGGAAGCACTGGATGCAAGCATTAAATTCAGTCTGTTCTTATGAAGTTAGATTAGGAAGATTTGATTCAATTAAAGGAGTTCCTGCCTCATGTTTTAATTCAGCCTCACAAGAAAATAACATAGTAGAGCTTAAATAGAAGGTTTCTAATCTACTGAGTAGACAACTTTTTTCCATAGCAAAGATCTATCTGCTGTTGTGTAAACTTACTTTTGTTAAGACATGAACTAATAGAATTGATGCACTGAATCAAGGAAACTTCAGCCAGCAGCCTTGGAGGCAGTACATACTCTAGTTTACCGTAGAGAAAGAAATACAAAAGCTTTTAATGAAAAACAAAGGTAATAGCTTTCATTTCACTACAGCATTGCAGAAGGAAATAATCAATTTTCCAAAGGACTTCTCCAAGTTATACAATTGCAAACTCCTGATTTGTCCTCTCAAGTAACTGGTGATCATTGAATGCAGTAAATTAAAGCTCAATTTAATCTGACCAGCTAACAAAACCAGGATACAATACAATACCTTTAAAAATCTGTTTGACAGCCAGCAGACAACTGTTTCTGCTTTGTGTATCAGCCCCCGTTTCACTGAACTTTATAGCAGCTACAGAGCTACAGCTTTTGGAAGGCAGTTTTAGTTTTGCAAAGGTCCAACACATTGACTGCTTTGAGAATGAGTTTTTCTTCCCACTGAAGACAGCTTCGTGCTTCCCTGCTGGGGCACCCACAGGACGTGTCCTTCTGTGCTCATCTTTATCTGCCTTCACTTTACCTCACATACTTATTTCCAAACTGTTTCAGCTTGCTCTGCTGCCCAGTTTGGTTGAGGGGGAAGGGGATGGTGCAGTGACAGCACTAGAAATACAGGGAAGGAAAAACGATTTGACAGCTGTTTGACTAACTTGAAAGTGCCTGGAGCAGACATCAGAGCTTTAAAACTATGCCCAAGACCAAGCCATTTTTCTGCAGTGTGAAATACAGTCCTTTCCTTTGGCCCTTGGAGATCTGGGCTCCTTCAGCCTGAAAGGTTTTTTCCTCTCCCCACTCAGTTAGGTTTGGGATATTATAACAAGTAAATACAGATCTTATTTCTGGGTTGTATAATCAGATTTGCTGTGTCAGGCCATCTGGCTTTATAGCACACATGCTGTCACTAGATTTAGAAATTTATAGAATATAGAATTGTTTCTAAAAAAGGAAACAATGGAAAAGCCACATTACTTTAAGAATATGAAAAGTTTTTAGTCATTTGGGATAGCAATTTAATCTGTATTAACTTCTGTATTAAATAATTATTTTATACCATACTAATATAGTCATGAACCTAAGTGGCCAACAAATATTAAGAAACTTGCCACATTCCTGGGTAAGAATCCCATTACCTAGAAGCCAGACAAGTACCTTAGAAAACAACTGCAGCAGGGTGGCACAGCATCAGACCTTGTCTGTTCACCTTTCCCTCCACTGCTTTCTATACCACTGCCAGTACGTGCTGGTCTAGCACATTTTATTTTCAGAGGACAGGCAACAAGAACACCAGCTCCATGCAAGCCTTTAGGAGCAGAAAAAAAGAGAAAGAAAAAGTCCAACTAGGAATGGTCCTGCAAGCCTATGTTGGGACATTCAGACACATATGGACCCTTGTGCTGCCAAGGCCAGTGTAGAGCAGACAAACAAGGCATTTGAAGCCCTTAGGCTTCAAGGTAAGCAATCCCCAAGGTATGGGGAATGATCATAGGTACCCGTGGTTAAAGAAGCAGAGGCTGCTGAACTAGAAGCAGCTGCAGGAGGCTCAGCAAGCAGCAGTAACTGCATGCACCCCTAACACCTGCAATTTAAGAAGCTATGCTGGCTGTTGGTTTGGAGAAAAGATTGGCAAATGTTGCTAAATTAGCCTAAATCACACAGCAGTAATTATGAGAGTACCAACAACATACACCTATCTAAACACCCATACCTTGTTGCTGTTATTAGTCAAAGTGAGTACTTTTCTACTATCATACAAGAGCACTTCAGAAAAGCTGAGGACAGCAAGAGATGTGCAACCTTTCCACCGAATTCAGCTGTTTGTACCTGCACTCAGAAGCCTCTATCACTTATATTTTAGCCGGAGGAACAAAAGCACCAGGGTAGTTTGAAATACAGAACTCCCAGTTAAGAACAGTAGTACAGCTCCTGGTCTTCACTTACACTTAAACTACTTTGTTCAAGATTATCTTATCAAACCTTTGGACATAAGTACTACTTAGCAAACCGAGATCTGAAATCCATATCCAAGAGAGAACCAAGTAATAGGGAACCAACAGCCAGCTGCATGTCAGCTCTGTCAGCAGTGGGACACTGCTGCTCAAGGCCAAGCAGGGAAAGGACACCAGCTTGTCAATAGTAGTAAGATTCTGCAATGCAGCCATGTGCTAGCCAGCTCTTGGCCATTTTACTACCCTCAATGCAGTAAAGAAAATCTAAACACTTATCAAGCAATTTTCAATTTAAAAACATGGCAAGTACATGGCACCACCTCAAATAAAAAAAATTTTAAAAAATTAAATTTTTCTTCCTTCTGTGTACATTCTCAGCTCTTTTCCCTCTCCCCTTTCTCACTTGTTCAAGAGGTTGCAGGACAGGGCAAATCAAAATAAAACAGTAGTCACAGCAGCAATAAAATACTTCCTCCCCCAACCCTGTCTCAAATAATTTTACCTTCTCACACCTGTCTCACTAATTTTAAACCAGGTGGCTTGCCGCCAATTCTTATCACCTAGATTTTACTATTCACTACTGTGCAAGGAGAGCTCTTTTGCTCATTTTACTTATTACTTTTAACACTTCTTTGGACTGGTCTCATGCTTTTGTATACTTAGGACTGAGTTGAGTATTTAGTAGTTTTTCAGCATGCAAGCACAATCACTGCTCCAGACAACTTGTCAGGCACGACCCTCTAGTGTCAGAAGAGGCTTTAAAGTACTCAGTTTATTGCAGGACTGAAATCAAAGGGCAATCACAATGCTGAGATGAGAGCAACCTCTTTCTTCTCAGGTTCCACCAGTTCTGCACCCAGCTAAAAGAAACCTCTTTGCTAGCAAAGCTGCTTGACTTTGATTCTCCACCTTGGACAGCCCCATCATTAATATGCTGTGATACAAGCTCAAGCTGCTCCATGCCTTATCCTGGCAGATAACCACATCCATGGATGGAGGCTCCCTAGCCTCTCTGCCCCCCATTTCATTATCTGATAATCTTCATGATGAAGAGATTTTCCTGACTGGAATTTTCCCTGACACAACTTGTGCCTGTTGCTCCTTTAAGAGCCTGACATCCATAGCAAGGAAAACGAAACCACCACAGAAACTCGGAAGCCAATACCTAAGATAACCCTACAGATTGCAACCTAGATGGGAACTCAAACAATTACATTAGTGCTGTTCTGTATAAATCAGAAACTTCAAATATTTTTAGCAACTTAATTGAAACTGAACTAACAGTAAACTCGATCCATCATTAGCTTCACTGTCCCTCCCTTCTCTGCTCCACACAACCTCGGCTTCGAATCTGCTCGTACCCTCCCTTCAGCAGTAGCCCCCGTCCTGTCACCTCCACCCTCTCAGCAGTCTCCCTTCTCCTCTGTCCCCAACCCCACTAAAAAAAGCTAACTGGGGTTAGCTTTCTTTCCCGTCCATTACCCCTTCCCTCACTCCCTCTCCTCTTCTCCATCACCTCTCGTTACTCTGCACAACAAATCGCACCTTGTTTCCCCCACACACCCCCTCCCCGGAGCTGCGTGCCCCGCACAGCCCCGCTCCCGCCGGATCAGCCTCCTCCCGAGCTCCCCCTGGCACAGCTCGCCAGGGCTGGCAGCTCCACCGCGAAAAGGACAGGAAACCCCAGTGAGCCCATTTGTTTCACCTGTCCGGGGTCAGGAGACGCACCAGAGTCATTCTCCCGGCTTCCGAACCGAGCCGAACCGCCCGGGGGGACAGATCCTCCCACCTTTCCCGGCTCCACTTCAGAACAGAGGTTTCCTCACTTGATCACCCCCTCCACTTCTACCGCCTCCCCCTCGCAGCCGCCCCTGCAAGCCCCCGCCAGGCCCCGCTCTGCTGTTCTCACGGCACCGCACGTGTCTGACATTACACACGCGTCTATCATTTCCCGAGGGGGTGTGGGGGGGAGCCTTAACTCGAGGGCAATATCCTCGCAGCGGCCACACATCTGCTTGCTTTCTCCCCTCAAATGTGCTCTTGTCTTAAACACAAACTTCATCCATCATCAACCTCTTTCCCCCCGCCTCCCCCCACAACCTCTTTAAGACCGTCCTCGCAGGGCTCCACGCACCAACCCCAGGGCCCGGCAGCCGCTCACTCCGCACCGAGTCGTGGCGCGGGCACCCAAAAAGTGACATCTGAGACTGCCAACTTCTCCTCGATGGGCACCGCCGCACGAAGAGCCGCGGCCACGTCCCGCTGCTCCCCCGCGGCCGCCTCCCGTTCCTCGGCGGAGAGCAGCCCCCTCCAAAGCCGCCACCCCAGCGCTGACCATGGGGAAGTCAGGCGGCAGCGGAGGGACCGGCGAGGAAAAGGGACCGGCCGGGCAAGACGGGACAGGCGGCCGCGCAAGTTGGGCGGTCGGCGCCAGCACCGCCGCGGCACTCACCCGCCTCACCGGGAGGGACCTTCCCGCGGCCGCCAGCAGGAGCAGGAGGAGGAGAGCGAAGCCGAGCGGCGCCGCCAGCGGGAGGGAGAAGGGCATGTCCGAGGCGGCCCCCCATGCGCGGGGTCCTGGGAAGGTTCCCGCTCCCTGTGGATGCTGCGCGGCGGCAGACGCTGGAGGGGCTCCGGCGGCCGCTTTTGTACCGTCGACGGAGGCGGGGACGGGGCTGGCCCAGGTGCGGCCCGGTCCGGCCCCGCGCCGCGGGATGAGGGTGCGGGGCGGCTCGGCGGGGCGACGGGCGCAGTGCAGGTGTGGTCAGCGGCAAGGGGTGTTCCGGGAGGGGACGGAGAAGGAAGGAAAAAAAAAAAAAAGAAAAGAAAAAAAAAGCCAAACAAACAAACAAAAAAAATCCGAGGAAAAGCCTTTGCGATCTTCTCTCCCACCTCTTCAGCTTCTTTCCATCTGATTTTGTCCAGGCTGGGGCATCTTGCTGTTCATGACGTCCAAGTTTTAATAACAGTAAATGCAGTTACTCACAACCTGAATTTGCAGAGCTACATGGTAGATCAGAGCTTGGTTTCTAAGTCAAAGTCAAGGTACAGGTCAGTCCTAGCAGTACTATGATTTGGAGTAGTTACAGAACTTTCTTTCCTGGCAGAGTTAATTTTATATTAGATTTGTATTATTATCCTTACATCCTTACTTTGCAAAACTAAGCCTTCAATATATCACATGTATTTGGTGAGATTATACACCAGCATCTGGAAAAAGAACCTAACAGACTTAGAAAGCTCAAAATTGAACAAGGACCTGGGGAAAAGATTTCAAATTGGTCTGTTAGAGGCTATGAAATATGAATAAGGGAATAGTTGAACTATTGATGTTGCATATTCATTTCAAATACAACCATAGCATCAGCCTTGAGAATGTAACTAGTCAGGGCATCAATGCTGTGACTTAATTTGTCAGCATGTGAATTGCCAGGACAGAAGCTACATCTCAGCAGCTAAGCCCAGGCAGAAGGAATTTGTCATGGTGGTTTGGCTGACTGAAGGCTAAAATGATACTTCTTTCAACTTTTCAAAAGTGAGAGGAAAAAAAGATTGAAAGAAAAAAAATACTACCAAAGAAGAAAGAACATACATTTTGGGATATTAGAAGATGATCCTAAAACACCCCAAGTGAGCTGAAACCCCTAATGCCTGCCTTGGGTGATGGTTGTTATGTTGCTGTCCTGGTTTTACTGGGATAGAACCATAGATCAGCATCAGAGGACATGCCATTAGCAGCTTTAAGTCAGATGTGAGCTTAAGTCAGGGTCTCTGACCCAAGGTGTCAAAAAAGTGCATCCCATACCATAAATGTCATGCTCCGTATGAAGATAAAGGCTTGCTGAGGATGAGAAGGTCATCTTCTTCTTGGGATTTCTCATTCTTAGGCTCCTTCTTCTCAGGACTGGGCTGAGTATAACCCTGTATCCTTGATCAGTTTTGCTATTCCAGTAAAACTGTTTTAATTTCAACCCACAAGTCTCTTCTCCTTTTTCCTGTTCCCCTTCTTGGCTGAGGAGAGGTCAACAGGTGGCAGAGCCACTGCTATAGTTTAGGCCTAGATACTAAAGGTAGGCAGCTTTGCACTGAGTTTTTTTTATTATTATAGTAAAATAAATACACGGATCCTGTTGAATACATACGTCTACTACAGACATTGCTGAAGACTTAAGGAACAGTGAGAAGGAATAAAGATTTAACTGAAAAAGCATTTTCAGCCACAACAGTGTCACCCAGAACAGTGACTGTTTTTTAAAGAAAATACTGAGACCCATGCATTTATACCCTTACCAAATATTTGTCTCAAGGGGTGAAGGTAATGAGATAGGTGTCCTGGTTTCATCTGGAATAGTTAAGTTTCTTCCTAGTAGCTGGTACAGTGCTGTGCTTTGGATTTACTATGAGAACAATGTTGATAACAGACTGATGTTTTAGTTGTTGCTAAGTAGTGCTTACACTACTCAAGGACTTTGCAGCTTCCCATGCCCTGCCCGTGAGAAGCTGGGAAGGAGCAGAGCCATGACAGCTGACCCAAACTGGCCAAAAGGATGTTCCATACTATTTGACATCATGCTTAGTATATAAACTGGAGGGAGTTAGCTGGGGGCTGCCAGGGGTCATGAAGTAGCAGGACATCAGTCAGCCAGTAGTGAACAACTGTGCTGTACATCACTTGCTTTTTATGTTCTGTTATCATTATTATTATCTTGCTTTTCTGTCCTATTAAACTGGTTTTGCCTCAGCCCCTAGGTTTTGGGGGGTTTTTTCCCCCAATTTTCTCCCCTTTCCCATGGGGCAGAGGGGAAGTGAGCTAGCAGCTGGGTTTAACTACAACAAAAGGAAAATACAGTTCATATAGACACCTACTTATAACTGAAATAAAAGTTCTTCTAAGAGTAATCCTTCTGTAGATGTCCAAGGAAAAAAAGGGAAGATCTCAGCAGTATTATGCAAATGAGTTAAAAACATATAAACTACAGGTGAAATTACAAGCAGTTGTAGAAAGGAGATCATCTTGTTTTGAAGCTACACATAATTCAGTATCTTTGGAGAAACTAAATAATCTGAATTGTTCCTGTCAACCTGGATTTTGAGAAGTGGCTAATCTATGGATCTTAGAAACATTACAATGATCTTACAGTATTCTGTATCAGAACATGGCTAAAGCAGTAAAAGTTACATAAGAGAGAAATTTACAAAACTTCTAAATGTGTAGTGTGTTAGGAAGTGGGTAAATTTCTTCTAGCTACTGTCCATAGTATTCACTTATGCATTAAATTTCATTATTTTCAGTCTAGTGCTTGTAAGTGCTAATTGTTTTGTTACTTAAATTACCTGTACACATGTAGGAGAATATACTCAGTACCTGGAAAGTCTCACGGCAGCTATGCAGTGCAGGAGTGCAGGGATTCCAATCACCCAGTTTTCTATTAAGTGTAGTATCATAAATGTAGACTCAAAATGACTGAAGGAAAATCCCCTGTTCAAAAATGCTTTGTTGGGAACTGTACTTTTAGACTGTAACTGATGCTAGGGTGGACAAAGTGTAATGATGCCTGCACAAAGGAAATTATGGTAAGAAACAGTCTGTATTCATTCGCTCTCCTCATTTATCACAAAAAGCCATGAATCCCAGGACAAAGAAAGCAAAAAGTAAAGTTCAATTATTATTTATTAAGTAAAATTGACAGAAATGTTTCTCTCTCCCTCTTGTTGTGGTAGCTTTTTCTGTGAGGAAATAATTTGGAAATCTCTCCATTCAGTATCTTCTCACCAAGGGACAACTTAATATAGGCAACTGCCTTGTACAGTTTGATATATGTCTTGTGCAATAATCAGAATGCTGCTCTTTTACAAAAAGACAAGAGATGATTTCTCTCTACATAGCTGCTGGATACCTAATCCGTAGCACTTGGGTTATTTCAGTAAAAGGATTCCCAAATGTGGAGACAAGCATTTAGTAGCATCTGCAGCATCTGATAGTTTTTTGAGAAATAAATCCTTTGAAGAGGGACAGGATGTGTTTCTTGACAAAGAGGTGATAATCTAGCATTTTGCATTTAAAAATATTTCCTGGATGAATGACTGAGATGGGTAACCTGTTTTATAGGTTTCCCATGTGCTATCATGGCTATACCCAAAGAAAGAGAAAAGGGTACTGTTTGGATTAAATTCTCTAGAATGTAAATATGCGGATTAAATCCTTTCCCTTTGCATGGCCTTTTACATTACATTAATTTTCTTTTTGTGCTCATGTGCCCAGTGAGATCACAAACAGTTAATCACAGTGTCTTTTGAAGCCATAGGTTTTTTTAGAGACAAAAATATTGTGTGAGATTGTGTCAAATGTTTTGCACAAGTTTAGGTAGGTGATTTCAGTTGCTCCCTTATCCACCAAGGCTGTAACCCCATCATAAAAGGCCATCAGATTTTTCAGGCATGATCTGCCCTTAGCAAAACCATGTTAGCTGTCACCAATCACCTTCTTATTTTCCATGTGCCTTAGCACAGTTTCCAGGAGGAATCATGCTTCATGATCTTGCTGGGAGCAGAGGTGAGACTGACTGGCCTGTAGTCCCTTAAGTCTTCTTTTTTTGTCCCTTTTTGAAAAGGGGGCTTATGTTTCCCCTTTTCTAGTCAGCGGAAACTTCACCAACTGCCACAGCAACTTCATCCACTTGTTCCCTCAGGACCCATGGATGCATCTCATTAAGTCCCATGGACTTGTAGTTCCTCAGATGGTCTGAAATCTGATCTACCCTACCACGGGTGATTCTTCATTCTCCTAGAAACTGCCTTTGATTTCTGTAACTTGGGTGCTGTGGCTTGAGCACTTGACAGTGAAGACTGAGGCAAAGTAATTGAGTACCTCAGCCTTCTCCATATTCCATGTAACCAGGTTTCCTGTTTTCTTCTAGAGAGGGCCCACATTTTCCTTTAATCTTCCTTTTATCACTGACATACCTGTAGAAGCTTTTCTTGTTAACCTGGATGTCCTTGGCCAGATTCAATTCTATCAGGGCTTTCGCTTTCCTAACCTGATCTCTGGCTGCTCAGACAATTTCTCTGCATTCCTCCCAGGCTGCCTGTCCATGCTGCCACCCTCCATAGGCTTCTTTTTTTGTTTTTTAAGTTGTCCAGAAGCTCCTCGTTCATCCATGCAGGCCTCCTGGCATTTTTGCTTGATTTCCTCTTCATTGGGATGCATTGCTCCTGAACTTGGAGCATCTTTTAATATTAACCAGCTTTTTTGGTCTCTTTTTCTTTCCAGGGCTTAATCCAATTATACCCTTCTAAGAAGGTCCCTGAAGAGGCAACCTTTCCCCCTTTCAGAAATCATAGAATCATTAAAGTTGGAAAAGACCTCTAAGATTATCAATTCCAACCATCAACCCAACACCTTCATGCCCACTAGACCATGTCCTGGAGTGCCATGTCTGCATGTCTTCTGAACACCTCAAGGGATGGTGCCTCCACCACTTCCCTGGGCAGCCTGTTGCAATGCTTGACCACTCTTCCAATAAAGAATTTTTTTCCTAATACCCCATCTAAACTTCCCCTGGTGCAACTTGAAGCCACTTTCTCTCATCCTATCACTTTTAGCTTGGAAGAAGAGACCAGCATCTGCCTCACTACAATCTCCTTTCAGGTAGTTGTAGAGAGTTATAAGGTGTCTCCTCAGTCTCCTCTTCTCCAGATGAAAACAACCCCAATTCCCTTAACTGCTCCTTGTTCTCCAGACCCTTTACTAGCTGTGTTGCCCTTCTCTGGACACACTCCATATCCTTCTTGTAATGAGGGGCCCAAAACTAAATACAGCATTTGAGGCGCAGCCTCGCAAGTGCCAAGTAGAGAGGGACAATGGCTTCCCTAGTCCTGCAGGACACACTGGTTTTTTTCTGATACAAACCAGGATGCTGCTGGCCTTCTTGGCCACATGGGCACACTGCTGGCTCAGGTTCAAGTGGCTGTCAACCTGGAGCCTGGCTGGCTCCAGGTCATTTTTCTCTGGGCAGTTTTCCAGTCGTTCCTTCCCAAGGAGTAGTAGTGTTGCATTGGGTTGTTGTGACCCAAGTGCAGGACCCTGCACTTGGCCTTGTTGTACCTCATACAGCTGACATTGGCCCATTGATCCATCCTGTTCTGATCCCTCTGCAGAGCCTTCCTACCCTCAAGAGGATCAACACCTCCTTGCCCATTTTGGTGTCATCTGCAAACTTACTAAAGGAGAACTTGATCCCCTCATCCAGATCGTTGATTAAGATATTGAACAAGACTGGCCCCAAAGCTGAGCCCTGGGGAACACCAGGGGATCAGGCCCAGCCAGCGTGGGTGTGTAAGAGGCAGGTCCTGCTTGACCAACCTGATCTCCTTCTATGACCAGGTGACCTGCCTAGCAGATGAGGGAAAGGCTGTGGATATTTTCTTTGTAAAAGCCTTTGGCAGTAAAGCTTTTGACACTATCTCCCAGAGCATTCTCCTAGAGAAGCTGTTGGCTCATGGCTTGGATGGGCATACTCTTCACTGGGTAAAAAACTGTCTGGATTGCAGAGCCCAGAGAGTTGTGGTGAATGGAGTCAAATCCAGTTGGTGAATGGAGTCAAAAGCAGTGTGCCCCAGTATCTTAAGTATCTTAAGCCTTTTCCTCAACCTTGGTGGGAATATTCCCCCCTGCATTAAATAAAGGATGAAGGTTCTCCGTGGCTCTCTTTTTGTTAATGTATTTGGGAAAACATTTTATGTATCTCTCGTAACAGTGGCCAGACTGAGTTCTAGATAGCTTTTTGTCTTCCTAGTTTTTTCTTTGCATCACCTAATGATATCCCTGTACTATTCTTGAATTGCCTGCCCATTCTTCCAAAGGTGGTAAACTTTTTTTTCTTGAGTCCCAACAAAAGTTCCCTGTTCAGCTGGGCCAGTTGTCTTCTCTGCCAGTTCATCTTACAGCACATGGGGACAGCCTGCTCCTGCACCTTCTGACCTTGGCAACATCTCTGGGATAGATGAACCATCATTCCTACTATCCATCAATTAGCCTTCCACATCCAAACCCTCGTATCTGTTATACAGAGGCACCTGGGAAGGCCTCACTGCTTCTCTATCTGAATAGCAAAAACATTCATATTAAGTATTGGGTACTTTTTTACTTCTGTACCTATGTTCCTACACAGCTAAAGAGGACAGAGAACGTACTGGTCTCTGTCACATATCACAGACACAAACATTCCTGTTGTAGTTTTGCTTAATCTATGTAGTTTAACATGAACAACTAAGTTCTCAAAAATCCCAAACAAAATACATGGATCAGATACACTTTTCTGTCCTAAATATAAAGTTTCCTGCAGAGCCAAAGTATCATACAGAATTCAGGAATATTTAAAAACTTGTATCTAGCAGAACTTCATTTTTTTAAATGTTCTATATTATGTTCTGCTGTCATCATAGTTCACTGAAATGCAAGCTAACAGCTGTATATGCCAAAGAATGTGAAAAACCTAAGTTTTTATCTTTTAAGGCTTAACAACATTAGCATTAATTTTATCATGAAAGCAACTATTATTTTTCTAAGTACTATAATGGAAATGTCAAGAGCTACTAACAATGAGCATATTTTGAAAACTTTACTTTAATACTTTACTTTAAAACTGTCACTAAATAGCCAAGACAGAATGCATCTACTGGAAGCAGATAAATAAATTTATTAAAACAAGACTGAAACAAAATTTCTAGTAGAATGACTGACGGTCACCCAGTGAAAGCCAGTAGGAGAATTACACATGGATTTGGTTTCATGAGCCATATATTCTGTTTCTGCTTTGGTATGAAAACTGGCTTACTTGATGTCACACAGGAGAGCCACTCCTCTCAATATCCAGTGGTCTGGAGACACTGCTGTCTTTAAATAGATAATTGTGATATAGTTCAGATCTGTTCTCATAGGCTTCTTGTAAACAGGACAAACATAGAGCCTGGAATCCTTAGGACTGGGTCTATTAACAGCAAATATATGCACCACAGGCAGCTGAACAAAAAGAACCTTTGGTGTCGATTCAGTGAGTTTGCTACTTCTTCTGTCCCAGCCTGCACCTTCCAAGTATAGCCCATAGATATATACTCCTTCCTGTAAGGAAACAGATACATCACACAAAATAAACATCTGTTTTTAAAATGAGTAATTGGCTTAAACCATTAAACAGAATAAATTTTTTATAGTAAATAAAATATCTTTCATGACTTAATCTTTTCCAACTATTTAATTATAAAATATAACATCATTCTTTTCCTAAACATTATGTTATTGAAATGAATGGCAATAATAGTTGCTTAATAAAGCCCATATACCACACAATCTGATCTAAAGCTTACTATAAATTAAAGAAAATAAAGAATTGGTATAATGAAATGGTTCTTTTAATAAAATAGTTTTGTAACTGCAAAATAAAAATATCTTCATACTTGTTGCTATTTATCTTCTATGTTAAATGAAACCAGTGAGATTAAGACAATAGTAACTTCTTCCCATAGCAATCCAAAATGATTGAGTGATGCACAATATAAAATTAATACTGAAATTAACACTGAAGATTCTTTGCATGTCATACATACAGAAGGAGGTGCTGTAATTTCTTCTTTGTTTTGCTTTAGCACTTCATTATGTACTGTAACTGTATCCAGAGCCCAGCCTTTATGTGCTCGAGTTGCTTCTTGTTTCATTGCTGTTAGGAATCCTTGAGAAATTAAGTCAGAGATTTAGTACGTAGCTAATGTGATAAAAATTATCTTGCTCAGTTATGAGTGTTATAGAGATAGATATTCAGGGTTCTATTAAAAATAATCACTCTGAGTAATAATAGCAAAATTTGCATTTGGGCCAAAACAGGAACAAACAACAAAAGCAGCGTAGAATGCATTACACTGAGAAAAACATTTTTAGATGGCACATCAAATAATATACTTTTTTTGGCTATTGAATTATTCAGTTAACAAATGTTTGCTGACTTACAAATTATCATTAGGCAATCAGCTACGGGCTGCATGATAGATTTGCGGTTCAGGACGGAATTTGAAGGCAGACAAGATATCAATTATTTGAGCTGGTATTTTTTTGTAAGTGAAAGTAAAAAAAAAATCACTGATGGAAAACAGAAAAGGTTTGTGTGAATGTGATAAAAATAAGTATACATATGATAATAAAAATAACAGTGAGGAATCTAAACAAAGCAGGGCCTATGAAAGAGAAAAAAAATTAATGTTTTGTTAATGAAGAAAAGCAAGTTCTAGACAGAAATGAAGGTAGAAGATGACACAAGCAGCGAGTTAGGTGATCTCTGCAATTTTGCTTTTAACAGACTTTACAGAAGCTTTCCAAAAGAACAGTTTGAGAGGTAAAGGGATGAATAGCATAAGTACAAGATGACAAGAAATAGAACTAAAGAGATTGGGTGTATTATAAAGGGAAAGGCTACAAATATCAAACACTTGTAACAAATCCCTGGTAGTAGTACTTGAAGTAGTCAGAAAGAGATAAAAAGTGAAAAGAGAAAAGTTTATAATAGAGAACTGCATACTTAAGAGCAATTACTGAAAATACTTAAAGAGGAAAGAGCAGCAGTTCCTTCTTGATAGGGCATAAAGGAAAAGAGGACTAACATTTTCTTGACTGACAAGTATCTACAAGGCAAGAGAAACCATCAAATGAAATATTTAAAAGGAGCAGGTGGTGGGGGGGGATAGTGAAAGTGCACAGGCAGGTAGTAGAAGACAGTATTTCAAGTTATAAGAAGTGGTTTAACAGGCTAGTTAGGACAAAGGCAATTAAAAACTATAATATTTTTCACAGCTAAAGTATCCATATGTGATGTAAATACAATTAACAGCACTTGAAATTAACATGGCTTCATTTCCCAAATATTATACATACTGATAAAAATAAAACAGTCTGATCTAGGCTTCTCAATTTTGCTAAAAAATAATTATATCTCTATAATATGATAATTGTTTTATCATAAGCCTGTTCATTCCAAGTGCCACATCTCCTGAACAGTATATTGCGCCACCACAAGCATTCCTTTGGTCTTGATCATTTATAGAAGACAAACACAGATGATTGTTAAAAAAACACAACAATTATTGGTGATACTTAATAGTACTATAAATAGCTTTTCCCATTAAACTGAAAATTCATTCCTCATGGTTTACTTTATGATGTGTTTGCCAGTGCTATGATAGATTTAGAGCTTGATTCACCAGTGCAACCAGTCTAGATTTTACCACATAGGGAAGTCAAATTTCTGATTTGCCTCACACCAGTCAATTTTTAAACATTTCTTTGTAATTTGATTTACTCAGAATTTCCTGGTGAGCAGTATTATACATACAGCAAGTATATGTATTTCAGCTCTGGTGCCTGCACACCCTTATGCCTAGCAGACTTCTTTCTTCATCTGTTGGACAATTTTTTCGGAACACAGAGGCTGAAGCAATCATCAAGTTCAAAACCATCAGTGTCTCAGGTTTCTTCACTATTAGGCTACATATTTTCTTTGGGCAAAAGAATCTGGTTCATTATTTTCTTTTACACCACGAGTGCTGCTCTTGAAACACCAGAGGTCAGTACACTTACCAGCTGTGCCATTTATAATATAAAAGGAATGTGGTTTTGACCAGCATCTCCATACCATCTTTTAAAGATAATCTGGGTATGCTTCAGGCACCTCAAATCTTTCTGAGAGTGAATCCAAAAAAAAAGACTTTGATACTAGCACTTTTTACAGCTCTGGTCATAGAAAGCCAGTAGAATAATCATAAAAAGAAGATGACTTATTATATATTCAAGGACTTCAGAGGTTAAACCTAATGTAAAAGAAACACCTCACAGCTGTTACATGGAAGAAGTTTCTCACAAGAATTTTTAATGTGTAGCTGTTCAGGCTAAATCAGATTCTTTTATGAACTTGCATCTGATAAGGTAACAGGTTTTGTTACTCATGGAGATTTTTACTGTAAATTAATAAATATCTCAAGCTATAATAGGCAACCTAGATGAGATTTTCTAGCATCCTGTCCAATTGAATCTTGATAACTTTCAGCAAAGGGACCCGACCATGCTTCTAGGGAGGTTGATCCAATGAATGACTGCTGTCAGAATTATTTCTGTTGCTATACGTAGACAGCATATAAATTACATATTGCCCTAGATTAAAACTCTTCCATACTTGCAATTTATAGTCTGAAATGAGTGAAACCAAAACCATAGGAAAAGCACATTTCCTTTAAAAACTGTATCATTAGCATTACCTATATTTGCTTTACAACCTGTATCATACCATGCTACAATATATCAACAAAATAAAACATTTTATTTGTGAACTGCATGTGTTTACAGATTAAAAGACCATCTGTACAAGCATCCTATCTCTGAAACTTGACAAAGGCAGATGCTTAGTGAAATAATACTGCAACAGGCAAAATGGTACATAAATCCTTTCCCTTCTGTGTTCTTCCATATTCTGGCAATCTGGAGTTTAGGGGCCTCCTAATCCCAAGTTTAAGTTTGGACAGCCATCTTTATTGCTACCATTGTGCCTGTTTCCTGTGGTTTTATGTAATCTCTTTTTTGAATCTCTTTATGATATATTCTGACAGCAATGAAAACATTTTTCTATGTTTATGATGTGTTTGCCAGTGCTATGATAGATTTACACATTTCTATGTGTAATATTAAAGACCATTAAATTATAATTACACACATTATTACTCAAGTCCTTTCAGTATCCTTACCTTGTGGATTAAAGAATCCAGTCATCCAAAACACATTTGGTCTTCCTTTATATAACCATGTAGAGAATTGAGCATTTCTTTCCAAAAGTTCAGTAAACCAGAAGCCAAGTGTTGTGGACTCCCAAGATACTCTTTTCCATACCTGAGGAACTCGAGCGTCGTACATACAATCAAGTGCATCTCTCAGATTCTGAAGGAATTAAATTATAATACATGAGCTAAAGAGATCAAGGCAATAGTACAAAATAAGAGTGTTCCATCCCTCATAAATATGCTTTTACTTGCCTCACTCATAACGATAGTTCCATCTATGGCTAACTTAAGATCACTCAATGTGTTGCGGAGTATTGTGATCACCTTTTGCATTCGATCAATTTCTTGACGAAGAAAAATATTCATAGAGTTAAGATGTCCCATTTTAACTAAATGAGCTCTTACCTAAGTAGAGGAGTGAAGAAGGAATTTAGTTAAATATGATATGCTGAAATTGTCAGACATGACACCTTAACTTTCTCCTGTTCAGAAAATAATAGATTTATACTACATATTATTTAGCTAACATTTATCACCTTAAAAATGCTTCAATTTTAAATTTTTGCCTGATACTACCCATTTACTCACTGATTTTGCTAGAATAGGACTTTACCCAGAAGACCCAGGAGGCTGCTGCCACAAAAAATCAAGACTCTTTTTTTCCCCATGTTTTCAAATGCAGGTTTGGAAGTTCAATAACAGTTCTTTATGACTTATCTCTTTGATAAACTGGTAGATGTCTTGATTTTAAATAATAATTAAAAAAAGCCTTGTATCAAGTCACGCTGATAGCCATAAGGATATTGGTTCCTTGCTTGAACTTGCTACTAGCTGTAAGATCTTTCTTTAAAGCTTACGGTTTCTTTTCCAGAATGATTTATGTAAAAATTCAACAGAGAGAACAGGAAGAAAACAACTAAGATTAGTTTGCCTCATGGGGTATGTAATCTGGAGGAAGCTTGTCCAGCATGTCCTCAGCTAAACGATAAACGATTGCTTCACGAGTTTCTCCAGGTCCTGCACCGCTTTCTTTCGGCTGTATACTGGTAATAGTATCCAGAACATTAGCTGCTGTATTACTTTGGTACCTGAGAAGAGAGGAAATATGTTATAAATTACAAAGAATTCTTTTCCTTTGCATCCTGCACCAAGCTGAACACACTGATCATGAGTTACATGTGGTTTTCTTATGGTTGTACATAGTCTGAACTTCCCTCCACATGCCCTGTTATACACATGTGGTTTTGTAAATTCAGGGCTAAGAAGGAGAGTTCCACAGGCACCTTCTCAACCTTTGAGAATGTGAGATGGCAGGAAAACCTATCCTATGATTTCTAAGGATTCTGAGGAGAGAGAAGAAAATGCCACATGCCTCATAAGGACTTCTAAGCAGCTACTTTCTGCTTAGAAGGAAGGCAGCGAAGGAGCAACAGAAGTTATGTAACAAGGAAGAGTATTCCCCTCGTACTTCTTAAAAGTGAAATGCAGAAGGAAAAGGTGGAGGCATAGCTCTGCAAGCTGCCCCTTTATTAAGGAGTAAATTCATTCTGCCTTGAGGCATTTAATGATTAATGATAAAAGCTGCTAGATTTAGAACACTGGATATTGAAAGCTCGAAGAAGCACAATCAGAGTTAAGTAATATTCCTTTCTTCAATGACACAAGCTAGAAATCTTGTAGAGAGGAGAAATTATCTGAATTTTGTATAAAGCAGCAAAAATGTTCAATAGCAGCTTGAACAAGAAGACTTGTATTGTAAATAAAAATAGGAAAGGTAAAAATATGCATCTCAATGTGTACATAATTAAAAGTAATACTCCAGTGTGGAAATAAGGAGAAAACAGAAACAAGAAATTCCATTCATGTAACACATGTGTGACACAGTGAATATAAAAGCCCTTCTGAAACAAATTTTTTTTGGGCTTTGGAAAACCTGACTTTCCCTTTACATTGCAAATAAAATCTTGAAGTATAGATGGAAACAACAATGAACAAAGATTGCATAGGTTTGTAGAGGAACTTCTGATAAGGTAATCAGATATACTCAATGTTGTGTCCCTTTTAGATATCTAAGTGTAGATGTCTACATAACTGCTGTTTGTTCATATTGCCCTTACAAGTAATGGAAAGAAGCCTCCTTGAGCTCATGTATTGTAGATGTTTGCTTTGCCATCATGAGAACTGCACTTCACAATCATCTATTTTCCTCTCTTACAGTATGGAAGTCTTGGGTAACTATAAAGGAAGTTAAAGCAACATTAGATGAATCTCATGTGCATGTCAATGTTGCCTCAAGGTGAGTTTATAAGATAAAGCACTTTCTACTTATTTATATTGTCTTTCCCTGAAACAGCAAAGCAAGTTGTGTCCTAAGAAGAAAAAAACAAGGAATTTTCTATGTATTTGATTTGCTCCAAAAAGTACCATTAATGGTATTTTCTTAGAGAGCTTGAATTTAACATCCTATCATGGTTTGATAGCTGGTGTCTGTGCCATCAGGAATTTTCTATACTGGAAATCAAAATTAAGAACTAATGCAGCTTGATGGAAGTGTTATCTCAGCTTTGTGTAGAAAACATCAATATCTATTGCAACATGGTATTCAGAACCTTTCATTCATCAAGGGCCAATGGGAGATCCTGCTTTATGTCCAGTTGGTTAATAGCAACTTGCAGCAGGTTTACAAAAATTCAGCTACATCTAAAGAATTCAGTACAGAACCAACTAGAGAAGGGGTTTTGTCAGATTTTCAGAATATATCTTGCAGGTACCTGCTAGTTATGCTGTCTTTTCAGAGCCTATGATTCATATAGCAAGTTAAAATTAATTTCAATATCGCAATGACTTCAGGTGCTAATCCCAAATAGATGAAATTTTTGACACTTAGTAAAGTCTTGTATTTGGATCAAGCTTTTGGCTGAACTGGAAAAATGTCACTAAAACAGTGAAAGATAAGGTCTTTCTTGTCCTTAGTAATAGAAATAGAAATAGTAACAGTAATAGGAAAGGTCCCAGCTGTCTCAGAATTCCAACTCTAGAAGCTGTCCTTCTGCATACTCTCAAGATGACCTGATGAGAGATTTAAAGGAGAATTCAAATGCAACATTTTATATTGTATGGAATACGTATCCATTTGGATAAGAATTAGTCCTCCTACAAGCCTAATTTTGGATCTGAAGATTGTCTCTCGTTAGAACTTTGTTTAGTTCTCTGTTAATTCTGGCTCTTCTTTAATTGAAGGGGGGGCTTGCAAGTATCAGACAATGACTTGAAACAGAATCTACTCTTACATTCTTTAGAATTATGTCTTTACAATGGAAGGTGTTAGGCAGTGATGACAACCTGTGTACTGTTCTCACAGCTTGCTTAGAATACTGGACTTTTTATATATCATTAGCCTCTCAAATTTGACACTGAAAACCTGTGTAAAATTATTGTTGTGTACAAAAATGTTTTAAGATATAAGTTTTCTACAGAAGTTGGACTTTTGAGTAACAGTTGTTTTGTTTAAAAATACAAAAAAGCTATGTTTGAAAATAAGGGATGTAGACAACATGAAAATGCAAATTCCTGGCAGAATTATTAAGAACTTTAGTGAAAAAAAAGTGATGATGATTCATATCCTTTCACAGGGCATATAAAATTAGAAAGAAATAAAAGTCAAGCTGTTAACACACATTTTTTTTAAACAGTGAATTAAGTCAAAGATAAAATTTTAATTGGCGTTACTACTTGATGTGGTTGAAAAGCCTCTTTTAGATAGTGGGAATGGCAGGACTGATGGCAACAAAAGACTGAAATTTCATCCAAAGTCATGATGTAAGCCCAGTGACAATCCAGAGAATCCTTTAACAAGTGTTTGCAGAAAAACTATTTACTACTTGAAACAGAAGAAAAACATTAGAAAATTTCTCTAGTTGGACTGTATAGAGCCTTGTATCATGTGTTCATATAAATTTTTTATAATCCTTTCAAATTTAAAAATAATTCTAAACCCATGAGGAATAAGTCATAAGAATTTCAACTGTTTTAAAAGAACATGTAAAATAAAGCTGACAACATTGCATTCATATCCATGTATATACACATCAAGTGTTTCACATCAATAATGAAATACACGTGAATCAGATTTCCTATGAAAAATATACTTTACTTAAGCATTTAATAGGGATTTTTTTCGAAATCCTAAAAAAAGGGTCTTTGTTTTCAGTATGTTGAGACCTACTTACGTAATATCAGCATTAGGATGGAGACCAAAGACCTTTGGGCTGTCTAAGGAAGGGAGAGACTGGATGTATTCAAGATACTGGTCCACAGTTTTGCACACTGGAATATTATATCCAGTGTAAAAACAGAAACTGCTGTCAAAAATCTTTTCATTAAACCATACCTGCAAAAAAATAAAGAAGCAATTACCTTACTACTCAGAGCTAAGAGGAGAACCTCACTCCAAAGAATGATGTTTTATAACCTCATTTTACTCTGAAGAGTCTTATAAACGGACAAAGAAGGGCATATTAAGAAGAAAGAAATCCTTATTTCTGTATTGCCGCTGCCATAGAGATGAAAAAAACCTGTATTTTCAAGGTGTCTCACCCTTGCAAAGCAATTAAGAAGACGTTTATCAAAGTCATCTGTGACTCGGCCTCCATATTGTACTTCTCCGATCATGTAGCGTACTGTGTTCCATGATATCCCCTGGATGTAAGTAAAGTAAAAAAAAAGATTGTAGTAAAGTAAAAAAAGACTTAAAATGTGTAAGAAGAACTGTAATTTCAATATCACCTGAATATTAACTATTACTTCAATATCACCAATATAATCAATAATCAGCCTGTAATTTCAATATCATCTGATGCTCGTATGACTTTGAAATGTAATCTGAAAAGATCATTGATGAAAGAAAAGATCATTCATTCATTTTAATGTATTCTCTGAGCTCAGCTCTATAGTTTTATACTAGAGTGGATAGCAGAGTTGGCTTTGAACTCACTATTAGAAATATATATTGTTATTTCTCATGTGACTTGAAATTACTGTCAGCTGCTACTGCCTTTTTTTTTCCTTTTTCTCCCATCTCCCAGTTTCTCATCCTTCTTTACTGACAAAGTGTTTCTTCATAAGGAGTGTCTAATCTATTATGCTATTCCCTGATAAACAGAAGACCAAATGGCAGCCATAGGAAAGTTTGACTGGCTCTGTAAAACTCTAAGTATTTCAGCTCCCTTTCCAAGCAGATATTGTGTAGACATGTTAATATTTTAGATATGGTACTGAGAAAAACAAGATCATAATCTGAAGTTCTTAACTATTATATCTTTTTACATGGATGATAGCACACAAACTACTTCAGCTTGACACAGCCTGAAACTGTGATCATTAGAAGCAGCACTGAAAGAATAATAAAAAATAAACTACTATAAATACTAACATGAAGAAAAAAACAATTACAGATGCTGTAGAAAGCAATGAAATATACAGTATTAAAATCTTAGTATTCACCTTCTTGATGTCACATTCATCTAGGTGATTTTGTATAAACTGAACACTGGCTTTAAAGTCTGCTGAGTTAAATTCATAGGGAATATTCCAGCCCAAAGGCCCAAACTTCCGACGTTCCTGATGAATACAATCAGAAACCAAGTGTGTTAATGGAACAACATATGCTTCTGTTTCATTATTAAAGGAGAATAATAATAACAATAAACAACAATAGTAATAAAAATGGGGTAAAGAATTGAAGAAGAACAGTAGCCTAAGAAATATCTGTGTACCTCATATGAAGCAGTAAAAAAGAAAGTTTACTATTAAGTTACACCCCGAAGGATAAATATTTATAGAAAAATCAACAGAATAATTAATTACTACCTCTACTAACCATCATAGCTGTTGTAGGTATGAAATGTCTAATGTCTGTGTGGATTATAAGATTTTTATATTAAGTAATTAAATTAAAGAATTACCAAATTTCTGCATTTTCAGCATACTCAACAATTCTGAGTTCTACAGATTTTCGGTTTTTTTCTACATATACTGTCTGCTAATGATAATTTCAATTTCTCAGGCTAATTTATTAATGCTCCATTATCCAAAGGCTTCTGTGTTGCCCTTTTGTCTTGCTGCTTCACTGTATTGCTTTAATATAAATTTTATTAACTTTACTATAAGTCTGCCACCACTGAATTATTCAGATTTATTATTACATAAACATAAAAAAACCCCAACACTTGCAGGAACAGAAAAACAGTTGGTTATAAAATGAAGATAATTGGTATCCCAAACTTTTTAAACATGCAACACTATTAAATTTCTCACAACTTTACTTTAATCACCACTGTTATATCACACAGTGATTTTTTTCCAGAATGTAGAATAAATTAGTGCAGCACTTAAGAATTAATTTGCTGAATACTGATAACATTTATTAAACGAATAAACAGTGTATATTGACATTCTAAAAATAACAAAATTATAACATATTTATTTGAGTTTAAACTAGTAAGATACTTTTAGGCACCCTACCTGCGATATTTAAAAATAACTAGAATTGAAAAAAAAACTTTTTTTTTTTTTTTTTTAGTTTAGACAGCATTGACAGATAACACACTGCTTAAAGGCATGATTTTATGCCAAAATCTCTGAATTACTTTTTAAGCTATATTTATCATAGCAATCTTGTCACCAAAAGATATTAGGAGTCAGTTTAAAGGCAGGAAAATGTACATATTGCTCCCTGATTGTCAATCCATAAATAAACTTTCTGAACAGATTAATAGCTATAATAATTTCTTTAAGTACTGATAGATGAATAAGCTTAGGTCTTCTAGTTCCACAAGAACAGTATAATCCTGAGGCAGTACACAGAACAAATTTCTCACAGTTTATGAGGAGAAAGAAGGACAAAAATAATCCAGAACACTGAATCTTAATGGGGACCTTGTATTAACTGCCTCTGTCTTTCACAACATTTGGCACACTGAAATATGAGCAGCTCAATACTGCCTAAGGCTTAAATAGAGTTTTAGAATGATTTTAACACCCTTGCTGAAAAGGAAGCACGTGCAGCGAACTTAAAATGTTATTTATTGTGATCTCAAAATTTATATATCTTTGAGGTACAAAATATACATAAGGTGCTCAGATTAGAATTAATGTAGACAACACATTGACATAGATAAAAATAAGATTAAAACAACATTTTAAGTGATGGAATTTTATTTAATTTTAACCATCTAGAAAGTAGACAGCTACTCTAAGCTAGTCACAGGGATTGCCTTTAAAATCAGTGCACAGAAAGAGATCCAGAAAACTGTTTACTCTTCTACAGGGAGACAGCTAAAACAGATTATTTTCTTTTTCAAGGTGCTTATTTATTTCTATTGACTACAGGGAGAGCACTTTCCCTTACGCCAAAATGACTGACTTTTGGACAGGTAAAATGACATGAAAAAAATCCTCATTCTAAATGTCCATATTATAAAAATTGTGTACAATTTAGAGAAAAACTAAGAGAATAAGGAATCTTCTATTACAGATTATAGAAACTGAAACTTTAGCCTTGTAACATGATGCTACAATAAATATCAGAATGTGTATTGTCAGGATCTTCCATTAAAGGATGACATATAATATAACACTATTTGCAAATCTTACAAGAAATACCTGAACAGTAGAATGCAGGAAAGCTACAGTGTAAAGCAAAGGTTTCCACATAGGCATATTGCTAATATCTAACAAATCCTGATCCATTCTGGAAAACGTTCTTTTCAAACTGGCTCGTACACCTTGGGGAGGTTCATTTGTGAACTTTATAGCAGTCTGTCAGGTGAAAAAGACAAAAAAACAAAGGAACTGGAGTTGGTTACTGAACAAAGGTAGCAACATATAAAAAACCCACAACAGTTATTTGTAAATAAAATGTAAATAGCTGAAGCACTGTAGATACAAAGTTGATATGTAGTTTTACTATAAACTGCATAAAAAGAGTAAATATTAAATTAGGCCACAAAACTCTAATTTAAGATTTTGAACAGACCTTCAGTTTATATTGGTCCGAACCATCACTGAGACTTGTCCATGGATTTTCATGGAAATCTTTTGTCATGATTTGTCATGTTCATGACAAAATGGAAAATAAGAATTTTCATCAAGAACTTGGAAGCAATTGCCATGGTTTTTAAAAGGCATCAAATGGTTCTCTACCCCTACTTCAATGACTGAATGATAGAACTACCCACAAATACAAGAGAGTTGTTGTCATCTACTCTGGTCTCAGGACTTCACAGTAAATACAAAGAAATCTCACCTGTCCTCACATCAGACCTTTGTGTTCAAAGTGACTGCTCTGGACTTTGTGGCCATGTCTGCAGCAGTAACTGAGATTCACCTCAAAATATTCCTGGGCATTCTGGTCAGCATACATGGAATTCACATTTGTGGTAGTAAATCATCACAACTCATGGGATACTGCCCCTTACTTTCATGCAAAGTGCCTAATGGAAATAGTTTCTACAAAATGTTGTCAAACCATGCCACAAATTATTTGAACAAGTGCTCATTGATGTAGCTTTTCACATCAGAGAATGCTGTAGCTACTTGCCCCTAAGGACTATTGCTCTGCAGTGCCGGGTAATGTTCATGGGCACACTTAAATCTATCAATTTAGCCAATAACTGGCCTTACCAGAATCTGTATTCCTTGAGAAACTTAAAAATGCTGGAAGAACATAAATAAAAAAGTAATTTTCTGCTCCAACAGCAATTACTTGCTTGGCTGGCTTGGGTAACATGGCAGCATGCACCGAAAGGATAGTAAATGCCAAGATGCTCACAGGCTGAATGCAAGCACAGCTCTGAACCATTTCTACTTCTGAGACAATCAATGAAGACAGTGGTGAATGAAAGATGAGGTGAACTACTTCACCTGATAGTTTTACTATCTCCATATTTGTGGTAAAGAACTTTTAAAGAACAGGTTAAAGCGTCAGTATCACAAACTTATTTCTGAGCTGCAAGGCTCAGACAAGCTGTTCCAGAGAGGAGTTGCAGCCTTGTGCAAGGACATATCTGTACATGAACACACTGGAGTGTTGAACTGAACGAAGACACTTGGTAACCAGCCTTTCCACATTTCTGAGGATATCTTATTTAGCTTTTGATTAATTTTCTCCATGAAAAAATCAAATTATTCTCCTTTTTCTTCTGAGAAAGAACTCACCTTTTATTTGTCAGTTATTAAATTTCTGGAATCCCTGAATATGATGATAATTTAAGGTAACTGTAGACTGGGAAATCACATGTGAAACATTTCAGATAAATGTAGTGGAGACCCAATAGCAATCATCTCAGTTTCCAGTCTCACTTTTAGTAAACTGAATGTTTGTACACCCCACTATTCATAAACACCTTGAAGATGCAGGAAGATCTCATTCATGAGAGACTGCAAGAGAACATAGGTCCACAAAGCCAGCTTTCCATATGCAGTCTCTCCACGGTGGCGTACAGGTCTTACTGAAGGTTGTCTTCTAGATTCCATTTGAGAAAGAAACCCTACCTCCTCTTCACACCCTAAGTATCAGGTATGGTATCTGTTTTCATTTGGAAAGAACGAGAAGCACTAAGGAGATTCCCACTGCTTTTAAGAGGAAAGGGGTGTGTGCACACAGAAGTGGCAGCACAGAGCTATTACAATAAATACTATCTTCCATTATGACCTGCTGGGAGGAGTGTTAAGAACCATTATAAGTGACTTAAATGCACGTTGCAAGAGCTTAAGCAGTTTTTCAAGCACTGACAAAAAATGTCTCATTGAGGTCTATAGAACAACTATTCAAAGAAAAACCAGTGACTTCTTGGTAGATGATGTTCTTTGACATACGCTGTGCCTGTGAGTTCTGTCCCCTTTATCCTTTATTTTAGATAGGGAAACCTGGAAGAGTCTAAAGGCAGTTGTGGTCATACTATTCCACTGTCAAAGGAACCATCTGGGAAAAATGGGTTACAGGTAAATCCTGATAGTTTTGATTCAAGTGCTTCTGTGTACAGACTTAGTGAGAATTCACACATGCATAATACATCACTGAAAACTTCCAGTTACTGGTGAGTAACTTTCCTTTTTAAAGTGATATGTGCATTAAAAGGCAAGCTCTTCTTTTTTTTCTTCGGCTTCATTTTATTTTGGTTTTCCCCATTTATTTCATTTCTATCTAAACACTTAATCTGAATAGTTTTGATGGCATGAGGTACCTGAAATAAATATTTGAACAAACCTGTAGAAGAGTTATTGGGAACTTAGGATGTGGCTCAGTAGTTATCCAAACTCGGAATGTGTCATTCTGTATCTCAGCAGTAAGAAGTGTCTCGAGTAGTTCATCCATAAAATCCAGTCCAAGGTGACAATTTTGGAGTAACACCCAGCCTCCCTAAATAAGGATATCAGTTATTACCATACAAAATTTAGAACAAGTTATTCATAATTCTAGAACTAGGTATCTATATTAGAATCACAGAATCACAGAATGTCTTTGGTTCGAAGAGACCTTCAAGATCATCCAGTCCAACCTTTGACAAACACTCTGAGTTCACCACTAAACCATGTCCCTAAGGACCACGTCCACACACCATTTAAATACCTCCAGGGTTGGTGACTTTACCACTGCCCTGGGCAGACGATTCCAATGTCTGACAACCCTTCCAGATAAAAAATATTTCCTAATATCCACCCTGAACTGCTCCTGGTGTAGCCTTCATCCATTTCAAATCATCCATCAAATTTAGTGTTTCATGTATGGGTTTTGGTTTTGTTTGTTTGTCTTTGTTTGTTTGGGGGGTTTTAGGTAATTTTTGTTTTGTTTTGTTTGTTGTTTGGTTGGTTGTTTTTTTGTTTGTTTTAGTTTTTTGACTTTTGGTCTGTACCTGCATATATATTATTATTTCACTTTATATTCACACACTTAAAGCAAATAGGAAAAGTTGGTACAAAAGTTACTTACACATCCTATTGCTCTCAGTGAAAATAACACAACCAGAGCCAATATTCTAAGTAAAGTATCAGTGCTACCTAGTGGCAAAAAGAAGTCATTCCTGTCCTTTTCCAGCAAAACATACATGATAAGCAATCTTGCTATCAGATCCAAAAGAATGTGAGTATAAAAGAAACAGCTAAAATGTAAGGAATACATTTAAAAAAAAATTATTTGTTAATAACATAATCTAAAGAAAGTATAAAGAGGTGGTAACAAGAGTCTAAAACTTTTCTTCTTCAATTAGTTTATCTGCAATATATGCATATGTATGAAATTCAACCTCTGCGTATTAATCTTGTTCAGCTCTCAAATTGCACGAAAGTTCTGTTTTGATTATTATGTCTCTGCACTTCTGCTTATGAATTTAAATTCAATCAGCTTTTGTAGTATCACTTTAGAAGCCTGATGAATCACAGCCTGATATTAAAATAGAGCAGTAATTAATCAGTTCTAAACATGATGTGTGGATTTTGTTACAGTTTATAATTTCATTTTGGAATTTTTAGTTTAGTTCATTAAAAAAGAAATAACATTTGGTAACAAAATAAATTTGTAATATGTATGGTGAACTGATGAATATTTAAAAAAATAAATAAAGTTTTTTTTTCCTTCTTTAATGAGGAAGAACTTTTTAGAGGAAAATCTTTCATCGATTTTATATTTCCAAATGAATCAAAGTGAATTTTTAGAAATTATCTAACTGTAACACAGCATAGCAGGTTTAATACTTTATATGCTCTTGACTAGATGTAAGAAAAATCACAGATATTTGTCTTCATAGTCACTAACTCTGTTTTGTTCTTGCAAATCCTATGTTCATACATCCCTCCCTCTGCAAAATGTGTACACCAACAAGGCTCTTAGTTCATAAACAGTTGCTAGTAGCTCTACTGGAATGCTATTTTGAGTATCCTTGTGGTTTTAATTGAGAGAAAGAAAGAAAGGCAAGGATGCCCCAGTTTTCACCATTCCAATGAACTGGAAATTTGGGATAACCTTCTAGACATACAAACACAAAGAAGTGTAAGACATGTATGTGTGAATTTGCACATCAGAAAAAACACCATCTGATAAAAAGTGACTTTGTTTTTCCTCTTTTTCCGAAGTGGTATACATCTTTATGTAGGTGCCACAATATTTAGAATCATAGAATGATAATTATTTAAATTGGAAAAGACCTCTAAGATCATCAACACCAACCATCCAATTATCAACCTAACACCACTATGCCAACTAAACCATGTCCTGCAGTGCCATGTCCACCCATTTTCTTAATGCTTCCAGGGATGATGACTTCACCACTTCCTTGGGCAGCCTTTTCCAATGTCTAACAACACTGTCAGCAAGTAAATTTTTCCTGATATCCAACATGAACCTCCCCTGGTGCAACTTGAGGCCATTTCCTCTCATCACAGGTTACATGGGAGAAGAGTCTGAGCCCCTTGACTACAACCTCCTTTCAGGTAGTTGTAGACAGCAATAAGGTCTCCCCTCAGGCTCCTCTTCTTCAGGCTAAACAATCCCAATTCCCTCACCCACTCCTCATAAGACTTGTTCTCCAGACCATTCACCAGCCTTGTTGGTCTTCTCTGGACATGCTGCAGACACTCAATGTCCTTCTTATAGTGAGGAGTGGCAGGACTTGAGAGGTTACATGGTTACAGAAGAGGTCCTGCAGGACACAACTGTGACATGATGTCCTTATACCTTTGGAAAATAGCCCAGTGGTAAGTAGGTAATGTGCTACCTTTGAAAAGTTGCTCAATACTACTGCTGGGAGATGTGCTGATGCATTCCACTGGCACATGAATGTCACACAGTGGACTATTTTTATGCTCAGGCACTCAAAAATTTTTTACCCTGAGGTATGCCCGATAGTAAGGGGAAAATGAAAATACTAAAAATTGCATGTAAAAGAGGTGTAAAAGAATGCTGAAACAATCAACTTGAATTGCAGTGTTTTTTTCCTACCTGTTGCATTGACATCTGTATGAATTTGCGTGCATGAACTTCTTGTCCTTGACCCATAGAGATGGTCCTACATTCTGCAATATATTTCACAATACATGATCAATGAATTTACTTCCTTCAGAAAAAGTAAGAATTCAAACTGAGTCCAAAATCCCAGTGATATAAAGCACAGATAAGTATATGTTTATACAAAACTGTGTACTTCTGAAAGTAAAATATTTTCACCATATTATGCTACTATATATAAATTTTCTAAACACTGAAACTTTGTAAAATGACATTAAAATATACATCCACAATATTTACAGTGTTTGCAGAAGTGAAAGACTATGACTAATACTGTTATTGTCAGAGGGAATTTGTGCCAAATTTTATGTAAGCCACAGTATTTGAACTACGAAGCCAAATTTTTCTGAAAGTGTAGGTAACAGAGCCTTCGAAATCAGCTAAATCCATAGCTGTAAAATTGCATTTGTGAACATATTAATGGGACTAATATAATGATTTGCGTGCACAATTTTTCAAAATTTCCATATAATGGAGCCATGAAGTCCAGAATATACAAATGCAGAATTTGTGTGTGTTTTTTGTTACAAAATAATCTTGTAAGCAGGTTGCTGATTTTATGTAATCTGCAGCTAAGAGATAAAACAAGAAAATAGCATTGCCACTATGCCAGCATGCAAAGAAAATAATAATAAAATAAATACTGTCTTACACTTAGGAATTAAAAGAGTATCTTCACTGGGAAGGATGGTAATAAGTTGTCCAGCTGCCTACGGAATTACACTCAGCATACCACATTTTATTTAAAATATTATTTTATCTCTAAGTTGATGGTTCAGGAACTATCAATAGTACAACAGAATTCAAGAAATAATTTTCATTTTAAAAAAAATCTCTGAAATGACTTACATTACCCATCTTAACACTTGAAAATGAATAATTCATACCCAATTGAAGCTTTCTAGCCAAGGAATCAATCTGATTAGTTGGGTCAGATCCCACTGACAAAAAACAGATGAGAGGTGTTCGTGTGTCACTTTCCTTCCAAGTTGCTTTTAAATTTAAAATAACTGGTTCTGTATATTTCTCATCCAAGGAATCTGCAATGTATTTCCTGGCTTGGGAAAGTGTTCGGTCTGGACGCCAAGTCCTAGCAACAAAATATATACTGAGATACAAATGCAATGTTTCTTCCTGCGAATACCAGACTTAAATTAGAAATATTACTTTTACCAAATAGAGGTGTGTGTGTTATGTATGTATATACATATACATACACACACATTCACATAAATGTTTGTAAGTTTGTCTTTGCAGACATAATCATAAACAGGGATATTACTTTCTACTTATGACAGTTTAATACTTTTTACCTGCCTACAATTTTGCTTTAATGAAACTATTTGCACTGGGAATTTCTGTACTGGGTACCTTTATCAGGTTGGGACACCCATAATTTTTGAAAGAGCTTTTGTATCTGAGGACCCAAGTAGGCAAATGTAAGATTGGTTTTGCCATTTAGAAAAAGCCAGCAGATGTTTAATTGGGTCTCTTTGTCTTTCAGGGTACAGACTGAGGTTTTTTGCACTGGATTGCACTTGTGTTGGGGATGAGTATTCTTCCTATCAGAAAAAAACTCAAAACAACTACTTTTGGGTGAAATATCTAACTTTGCATAGCTTCAATGTTTAGGTATTATTTAAAAGCTTAGGACTTAGATGCTTCCCCTGAACCTTCAGGGTGCAGCATAGAACAATATAGCACTTCTTCCAACAGACTCTGGCCTTTTTTACTGCCCAGGCTGAATATGCTCCAAAGACAAATCATGGCCTAGTAATTAATGGTTTTTTTACTGTCTCTGATTTATTTGTTGCAGCACTTGGAAAGTATACAATGAACATAGGAAGATATGATCTCATGCATCAGGCAGCCAAATGCTGCTTTGCGAAACTCCGTTCTATCCCAAGGCCTCTCACAGAGATCTTAACTGATAATACTGTAGTTTATAGTACACTTTTCAAATAGGGCTTTTGAACACCCGATTTTCATTTTCATAAATATATTTTTGTTTTAAAGTTATCTAAAATATTTTATTTAAAAACAAACAAAAAACCCACCCAAAACCTGAACAAAAAATACCACAAAAACCCAACCAACCAACAAAAAACCCTCAAACCAACCAACCAAGCAACCAAAAAAAACAAGAAACAAAACAACAACAAAAAAAAAACAAAAAAACCCCCCAAACACCTTAAAACTATGTGAATTATTCAATTTAGATAGCTAATTTCAGTGGCATTTTGGAAAAGATTGCAATACAGTTCCTAGTTTCTATTTCCACAACATAAAAACAAAGCTATAAAAAATATTTTCTAGAAGTACCCTGTTAGACTCCCCATGGGTTATCTCCAAAATGAATGAATTAAATAATATATCATGTGAGTGAATTAAATAATATTTCATGTCACCCAGCAATCAAGAAAAAATAGACAGAGACACATGATGCAACCATGAATACATTTCCCAACTTTCTGAAGATGCTTACCTGATAAGTAAAAGCTTGCGGAAGGTATCAAGGGAATTATTATATCCATCAGGTATAACTTCTTCCTCAGGAGCATCTTTATCAAACCAACTTTTCCATGCCTTTTCATTACTGGTTACCTAAATTTATTACATTATTGGACATATAAACATATTTCAGCTGTAACAAAATCCCCTTGGAAATGTGCATTTTAGTGACAGTCTATTATTGTGTTAGGATATATTACAAGTAACACTGAGAGAAGATAGCATTTAAGACATATGACACGTAAATTGCTATTAAGATTCTACAGGTACAAATGTTTCTATTAAGATGCAGGTTAATCAGTTATCTGTGCACTTTCCTCACAGACTCATGCAGCAGCTACTTAATCAATAATTACCAAAACAATTCTATAGTGCAAGAGGAACAGACTGTGACTGTCCAGCCAGCCAAAAGATCCCAAATTAAAAACAACAGACTCTAGTAAGTGTTTGACTTGAGAAAGAATAAATAATAGTACAAATATGCTCATTATTTAGGATCCTCTTAGAACCCATGACCTAACAGGACAAGGGATACTGGTGGATAGAACATACTGAAAACTGCTCTGCAGTTGAGCCTTGAATAATACAGTGACTGAGTCAGCTACAGCAATATTCCAAGATCACTGGAAAGACAACAAGGAACACACTGATATCATCTGTTCTGAAATACTGTTCTGTATGCCTATGATGGATGAAAGAGCTTTGTCCAGTTGATTGACTTGGTTTCAAATAGAAGCAGTTGCAGAGCAACCCACACCAAGAACAGACCAGGAGAGGAGCAAGAAACGAACATACAGGGACTTCTTCCAACCACATATTTCCCATAACAAAACTCATTCTGAGAGATCCATAAACACCAAATGTCCCTTCCTGAATTATAATACAAGTCTGAGACAAAGTTACTTCATAAGCTACTAGCTCTGTTCTACATTAACTGACATGAACCTAAGCACAGTCTAGTAGAATGGTCAGAGAAGATACAAAATCATTAAGCTTTAATTGTGTACAGTGAATACAGCTGGAAATAGTAACAGTGTGAAAAGGAACAGGGTCATCTAAATGTTTAAAAAGGAATATGTCTTTATTAAATTAAGCATCAGGGACTGGAGGACTTAATTTTTAGAATAGAAAAAATTTGTAACTGGCAAGAAAAAGAAAAACAAGCAGTCTCTTGAGAACAGGACATACCACGCTGAAGCTTCTTTGGTCTTCATTTAAATAATTTTCTGTTTGCATCTAACTAAATAATGATACAGTTGTATTTACAGCATATCTAAAGGATGCAAATAAGTATTTAAAAGATTTTATTTCCATATTTGCTTATTAAATTTATACCCTAGTTGGTTCCCTCCCAGATGTCACCTCTATATTATACTAAAAACAACTAACTGTCACTTTTTAACTTGCAAATACATGGAAATTTTAGCTTACTGCTAAAAAGCAGTCAAAAAAAAGCACCTTTTGGGGTATAATGGTCACCTAAATATTTTGGAGTAAAAAATTTTGTTTGCACCAATTCAAGAAAAGTCCAACAACAGAACCATTACAATCTAAAAATTAAAAGGAAAATACATAATTTATAGTACTGTGACTAAATTCAAATAATTTTAGCAAGCATGCAGTGGCATGCATTTTGGGTTCAAGTCCCCTAACAACACCAAGTGAAGACCTAACTAGGATTTCTCCAACTTTCTCCTAACATAACACCCTGTTTTGACATCTCTAGAAACCAAAACCTGGAGGAAATGAGCAAGTAAGTATCCAGATCATGCACTGAAACAGAGTTGGGAAACAGCCAGGATGCCTTCCAGGTACATCATTCAGATAAAATCTGTGCTACCCTTCTCAGCACTGAGTGTTATGACCAAATGGACCTGTTTGGCTCCTGCTGTAACAGGAAGAAGTTAATCAGCCTGATCAACAAGGAGTGCTTCAAAGGTACAGAAAGAGAAATCATAGGGGATGTTTTAAGTACATTAAAAAAGAAGATAAATTTAGCAAAGTGAACAAAATAATTGATAAACATGTAAACATTTTATTTTCATATAAGCTCATGTATGTCTTGATAAAATCATGGTTTTCTAGCTATTTCATCATATCAGAATAACATATTAACCTTGGAATGGAAATGAGTACATTTACAGTTTACTAATAAAAATCTGTAAGACTCAAGAAAAAAACATTTTAACTTAAAAACCTGACACTATGAGATTTTTTGCTACGTGTTTTTTTCTCCTTTCTCCTTTGCCTTTCACAGACTTAGTAGTTCTTTGCTCTTGTTCTCTCTTCTCTTTCTACCTCAGTGAGTAAAATATAAAATAAAATAGATCAGATAAAACAGACCATTGAGCAAATATACTCCCATTCATGCTACCTAGCTTGATTTATATGCCTGTATTCTGCATTCTCTCTGGTCTTGTTCTTAACTGCATCTCTTGTGCATTCTAAATGTAAAATATGGGAGCACAATTATGATTGGGAAACCAGTTATTAATATTAAAAAGATAATTAGTAGATATTACCTGATCCAAAATTTCTGCAAACTGTGGAAGTTTGTTCAGTTCCACTAAATTCAGCCACATCATATCAAGAATCCAGCGGAATGGTTTGGGTGGGCAAGCCTGTAGATCCAATGCTGCACCTCCTGTGGATTAAAATATTCTTGGTTTTATATACTGGATGAAAATATTCTGATATTCCAGGGGTCAAGATATATTTGATAGTTCTTCTTAAATCGTATTTTCTGGACCATTAAGTTTTCACCAAGGCTATGTACTCTAGTGTACCTATCATTTATTTCATAAACTCATGAGCTAATTTAGTCTGGGAGGGACCTCAGGACATCTCTTGCCCTCATATTCAAAGAGGGTCCTGAAAAAATCAGGTCTTTATCCTGTCTGATCTCAAAAGCCTCCAAGGATGCAGACTGCACAACCTTTCTAGACAACTTGTTCTAATGTTTATCTGTCCTTACAATTAAAAAAAAATTCCCTTTACATCTTCTCTGAACCTCTCTTTTTTTTCAGTTTATTTGTGTTGTCTCATCTTCCTACTGGGCACCACTGTGTAGAGCTAGGGTCTGTCTCCTTAATGGCCTTCTCACTGGTGTTGGAAGGCTACCACTGGGTCTTCATTAGACTTCTGTTCAACAAGCTGAACAAGCCCAGTTCTCTCAGCCTCTCATCTTAGATCGTGTGCTGCCTACAGTTGTTATAAGTTTATAGGATCCTACCAACTATAGGATCCTACCTATTTGAAGTATTAGGGAAAAAAAAAACAACAGACACAACAAGAGAAGAAGTAAACTCTGGACTGATGGAATCAGTCAATCCTGGAGCAGACCAACAAGCACAAATCATTTTAAATGGCATGTGTATGGCCAGATAGCCAGCAGTTAATAGATGTTTCGTGTCTTCTGCTGTTCCACCAAGAAAGGAAATACAAAGTAACACCTCTGAGATAAGAGTGCAAACCAATTTTAAATAGACTTTTAACTTTTTATAAAAATTAACTTTGTATAATAATATTATTTTTGTAGTAGCTGCCTCCCCCAGTCCTACACAAATTAATTAATGCCACTTCTTGGGAAAACTAGAGGGTGTTCTTTCAGTAGGCTCCAGAAACAGAGCTCATTTATTCACTTATGTTACTAGCACGATGAATTTCACCAGCTTGTTACAAACAGACTAAATAAAACCCCATGAGTTTGGAATAATAACTATTATTTTAAAGTATTTATATATGCGAGCATGTATGTGCATGTATACATAGTCTATATATCTATGAATTGCAATTATTTCACTACTTTCAAATTATACATACATGCTTACCAAAACCTACATACATAAATTTATATACAGTTTCTTTTCAATTAATATAGTAATACTTTTATAAATGTGTCTAATTTTCCATAGAATATGAAGAGGTTTCAACATAAGAGATTTTTTTTCTTTTTGTGCATCCATCTCAACCTCAAATTCTCCATGAATGGCATGCACAGAAAATGAATCATGAAAGCAAGATGGAAAAGAATAGAAGACAAACTTATCATTGGAGTGAAAAGTAGATTAGAATATAAATTTCTCAAATAATGCACATTTTTTTATTTTATTAAATTATTGGGAAGACATTTACATATGGTGTTTTTGATTCAGGAAAAGAACTAGACATTCTGACACATTATAGGAAAGTGTATGGTGCTGCAAATGCTACAGTACAAGAAAGCCTTTCTGATTTTCCTGAAATCTCTTCTGCTTACATTAAAGATTTTACAAGGAAAGATTTGACTCTTTGAGATATTTTCCTGTAGGCTTACAGGATGCAAGAATTTTATTTGTATTACCAGTGATTATTTTCAGGATACAGCGGCTCTGCTTCTTTGAAATTAATAAACACACAGTTCAGAACAACTAAATATTTTCCTAGCTACATGAATATCCTTAAGTAGAAACACGAGAATCATCTTGCTGAATCTGGACATTAGTATTCCAATGGGAATAAAAGAAAGTAAAAAATTCAATGTGTGGAAAGTTTTAGGGAAATTTGTCCTTTAAAACTTTCAAAACTTCCTTTTTTGAGAGAGACTTATTCAGTGAAGAATGAGGATTAACAAAGTGTAAACAATGTATTTCTCAGAGTAATACTTGCTAGTCTTGCTATTCAGATACATAGCTCATCTTTCCATAAATCCTGCTAAATTCTTACAGTTAATCATTTGTTATGTTAATGAGAGAAATATGCAATGCATGCAAAAGTATTTTGTCTTACTTGTTCTCATTTTGCCACTCACAGACATAAGTGAAAAGTTCCAGAATGCAGAAAATTTGTGCAATGCTTTCCTGCCCATGCAGATACAGTTGGATAGGATTTAGAAACAGAATTAGATATGATTAATATATGATTTGAATGTTTTCATGAACTACTGAATGGGCTGCTAAAGGACGAGTGCTTGTTCAAGAATGTGGAGTTCCTGTGTACAAATCCAAATTATTTCTCTCAAGCAAAAAAGTAAAGCTACTTCATGTGCTTTTATTATGAATTTGCCTACTGCACTTTTTTTTCCATGCTTGTACCCCAGGGGATGGCAAGTTCAGTAACCTCACAGAAAGAACAGGCTGCTTCAGGAAATCTGAGGTACACATTCCCCTGCTCCTAAAACTGTATGGTGAAGTTTCCTTCAAGTATCCTCTTATGTCTTTGGCATTAGCATGTATAGTCTGAAGTAACTACCTTAGTCTCTGCAAACTCTAAAAACAGAAATCAAGGATAACAAAAAGTCTTAGACAAATCTGTAATCTCTTTTTAGCATTATTATTATAAAATTATACCCTGTTCCAGAATATAATAATTTGCAAATTTAATACAATAGACCAACAGAAATAATTATTGAGTCCTGGGAGAGAATCACAGTCACTTTAGCCAAAAAGACTTTCTTAATTTTAACAAGCAACTATTAGTTGTCCATGAAAGAGCATACTTGGCAATATCTCTGTCTTTTACCTAAGTCAGCAAAGCTGAAGATGTTTGGCAGTTTGTCTGTTGCATGCTCCCTGACATTTATGGATCTTCTTAACAGAACATCTTTTCTGCTAGAGATCATATTCTTCACTTGTGCCAGTCCCTTGCTTTCTACTGGTAAAGGACACAGCCTACCTAAGTGTAAAGGTACTTACAAAACTGTCACTGAACTCCTTAGATTTCCTCATATCTTTCTGATTTTGGTGGGTTTTTTTTCTATAATTTTAATTACAGTTTCTATGCTATCATCATGCTATTTGTGTATAATTTGAGGACCTGCATTCTCTGTTTAAGGCTACATTGCATCTATAGCATTAAAATATTCAGGGAGGACCTAGTGTTTGTCTTTAATGGAATACAGTAAATAGAATGGAATTCAATGTACGTACTTCAGCAGAAGGAAAGATTTAAGGTTGATAATGTCCTGACACTAGCTGGATAACGAGTTCTAGAGATAGTTTCATTTCAAAAAGCAATGCTTATTTGACTGAAAAGTCCCCTGAGAATATGGCTGATGACGAGCCACAGAGGCTCATCCAGTAAAGAAATGGAAAGAGGAAGAGAGATTTATTTTTCAAACAAATCCTTTCTTCAGCTTCCTCACTTAATGTTTGGTAAAATGGCATTCATTTTGCATGGGAAATTGCTCATCCAAAGAGGAAAATTGAACAATTCATTAATTTTAGAATGTACCTGAGTCCAGGTCAAGTTGGCAAGGCGTTTGCCTGCTTTCAAATCTGATTTTGTACCATATGAATAGTTACAGAAAATCTATTGTCATTTTATACACCAGAAGTGTATTCTCAATTCACTATCAAATCACTATGGTAAAGGTAAGTGGGAACCTGCCATCACATGTTCTAGACAAAAGTTCCTAAAAGTACTCCTGTAAAGGCTGGGTAAATGGCAGAGGCAGAATTGAGATGGGGAACTGCATAACTTCACTGGACAACAGAAGGCATAAGGACAGTCACCTCCTGAAGAAATATTGGTAGAAACCACGCAGCCAGAAATGTTATTTTCAAATGGTCTAAGAATTTTAAAAGTTGACATATAGCTCTACATCTAACAGGTTTTTTTTAAACTTACCTTTAATGAGTACATGGAACTCTTTGGTTTCCAAGTGTCCTCTCTCAAGATCGATTTTTAATGTTAGAAGGAGGGTAAACAGGAATTTGTCATCTTCATACAAGCCTCTAACAGAATATGAGTAGGTTTCAAATGTGAGATACTCAATAATATTTAGGATTCTTTTCTGAGGCACAGGAGACTTTTTAGATCTGAATCATGAAAACAAAGCACAAAGAAAACACATTAGTAACAGCAAACACATCAGGAAGACAAACATCTGAATAGTAGTAGAAAAATTTCCATCTTCCTACTTGGCCATGGAATTATCAAATAACTTCAAGAACTGAGCCAGTGAAGTCTGATACATATTATTGACCATGCTCATTTCTGTAATGAGAAAATAAAGGATGCTTCCTCGTGTAGCAGCAGGTCGATATTCTTCCTGAGCAGTGGTAATCTTTGCTTCAGTTTCTGTTGCCACAGTCAGCTTTTCAGCTACTTCAGCAGCCGTCTGCTTAGTTGTTCGCAGAACACCAATCAAGGATTCATCATCTACCAGTGAACCTGAAAAGTCAAATACAGGATGTTTAGGACACTCTTGTAACAGTTTTTTTCACTTCATGTGAAAGGCCAAATTACAGAAATTATTTATAACAAATGGAAAAAATTTACCAAATTGTAGAGAGCTTTTTAAATGAAGACCAGATGGATTATATAATACAAAAAACTATTTCTGCATTCAAAACACTAAACAAATATGCTCAACCTATGTCAATATGTATGTAGCTATACTGCTAAATGTATCATGCTGCAAAGCTGTTGCATGTACTGGAGAAGTCAGCTCTCTTCTGTACATAATATACTAAATCATGTGCAGGACCTCACTTATTTTGAAGTCTGTTGATCGGTTTTAGGACTTTGGGTCCTAAAAGCAATGGTCACACAAAAGTATTCGTACATCTCAAGTACTTACTGACCAATTTGCTAGAAGTTACCACATTCTTTTTCCAACAGAGAGACAGACAGTAATTCACCATGTGAATTTCAGACTCCTAATAGACTGCAAAAACCTACAACACCATTTAAGTTTGCCCATTTCACCTAGTGTTTTCAGTGGGTTAAGGATCTGCCCATGACTTTATCTCATTAGAGGAGCAGAAACCTCTCAAGAAAGCTGTCTCTCTCAAGAAATTAATTTGTTTCACCAAATCTAGCTAGGTGTTAAAAATACTTAAGTGTGAAGGATTGTATATAGTGGCATTCTGTAGTACCAAATCCTTCATACTCTGTTAAATGACCATACTTCAAATTTCTACCATTGGATATTCTCTTATTGTATCTTGGATAGATAAGTCAATTTCTGTATGGAAAAGTTCTAATACATGTAAGTTTAATCTGCCTAATCCTGGGTCTTTTACACATTGATACAGAACCTTCGGTTGCACTTAGTTTGTACAGAAGGTTGTCTTCCAGTTCTTTCATCTTCCTCTTATTAGAAGCTACATCTTCCATGAGTTTAATGCGTTCTGCCTCTAGTTCCTATTATTAAAAAACAAGAAAAAAGCATGACATTTTATGGGCTTGTATCTATGAGTCATATTCAACATTCAGGTGCTGATTTTTCAAGTTCATGAAACAAGCATTTCACTTTTACTTTTTCAGGTATCTAAACTGTGGTTTTTTAACATCTTCACTTTTTTTTAAGCAGTTTATCCAGTATCTTATGAAGTATCTTATCAATGCCAAATGCTTGTGCTTAATTGTGTCTTACTGACGACAGCATGTAGAAGATGGTCTAGGTTTAATTTTGTTATTTGGAAATTTCTATAGCAAATCTGAATAAAATTTTAGAAAATTGCCAATATTTTTTTCTGCGTTAACATTTCTTTTTCTATACATAACAATAACAGTTAATTAAACTAATAAAATAAATAAAAATTTAAAAAAATAAAATAAAGCATTGCTATGGTTTATGCACATTGTTAGGTTACCTGTTTTTCAGTAAGGATTACTCTTCTCAGTAACTGATTCTCAAGTCCTTTCATTGTAACAGTAAAATCAATAATTGAGGTTTTTGCATTAATTTCAGGTGTGAAAGCAGGATTGGGTAGCTTTGTAGTAATGTACAGTCTAAATGAACTCATAACTTCAACTTCCTTATCACCAACTTTCACCTGTGGAGTATGTTATAACAGTATTAAATAGAAGAAAATGAGCTTTATTTGACTCAATTATATAGACCAGGAAAAAAATTACTTAGAAATGTCAGAGAGAATAAGTGTATTTCATAGTTCAAATACATCAGGAAAATAACCATTGATGACCGAAGGTTGCAGCTAGGGTACATTATAAAAGTCACATTCTTCTCCAGGAAAATACAGGGATTCTTTCCACTGTGGGTTCTAATTTATGGCTTCAGAACAAAAAGCATATAGTTAAGATTTATTAATAAAACTTCATGCTTTTTAGATTGTACCATCATAAAGCCATTCTATTCCAGATCAAAGATTCTGTCATGGCTACAATCAGCATTCCACAGTAGGAAGAGAGATATCTTTTAAATTCTATTAATTCTGCTAAAGGGTGTAAAATGAAAGTACTTGAAAATCAACAGAAAACATTGTAAGCATTCATTAGGATTCCAGTTTGGCATCTTCAGTAGTAACTTCAATAGTTAAATGTCATTAACTTATATTTCATGATTTCAGTTTGATTCTTCATATCACCCAACTGAATACAAAGTTTACCTCACTCAGCAGAGGTAAAGGTAAAATATCATTCATCAAAATGGCAACCACTTATTTCAGGTCTTTTGTTTGATTACTAGCCTTAAAAGAAGTTCCAGATTTAATGAAATTCTTTTCTAATATGTTATCAAGGACTGGATCCAACTCTTCACTTATATCTTCAATCATGAGTGGTCGTCCCAGTGAAAGGCTGTCTTCGAGGTGTGTACGGAAATACTTGTCATTCAAAGTTGTTACCTCAAAAAAAAAAAATATAAGTTGATATCAGGATAAAAAGATTTCTTTGAAGTCTTCCATGAAAACCACAGAACTATGAAAACACTTTTCATTCTTTTGATTAGCTATATTTTCAAGAAAGTAAAAAATGTTGACTATACAGGCAATTAATGCAGAAATACTTGTACATACAATAAAAAATACCATAAAAAGCTGAATTAAAAGATCGTCTGTAATGGAAACTGCAAAACTTCATTATAAGAGTAATAATGTACAAAGCAAAATTAGCACAGCTTACAGGTAACTGAAAATGTTACATATATTTTTGAAATCAGAGATGCCCAACATTTAATTTTCTATTTATGTTGAGAATTGGATTATATAATTTTAGCTTTGAAATGCAGAGAAATTCTTTCTGGAAATGTGAATTCTGCCTAGCAGATGAACTGCTGTGACAATATTATGAACTCAGATGTCTGAAATACCATTAAATGGGATTCATGATATACGAAATAATTAAAAAACATTAATAAATAGATTTAAAAATGTATTTAAATAAATAAATAAATAAAAAACCATAAATAAATAAATTAATAAATAAAAAAAATAAAAATAAAAAAACCCCTGATTTTGCATTATTCCCTGGAATTTGACTTCCAGAAAGTTCTCGTATTTTTTTCAAGGTTTTTTTCTACAGATATGAAATAGGGCCATTCTACTGGAAAACAGCTTTGCAGAAAAGAGCTTTGGAGTGTGCTGGTAGACAAGGTGAACACGAGGCAGCAGTCTGCCAACCATTCTGGGTTGCATTAAGAAAAGCATTACCAGGAGGATGAGGAAGGCAATCAGTACTGGAGGGACATATGTGGTGTCCTCTACCTAGTTCTGAGCTCCCCAGTGTAAGAGAGACAGTGAAGTGAGTCCAGACAAGGACCACTAAGATTATTAAGGGACTGGGACAATTAACACATGAGGAAAGCTGAGAGAGCTGGGACTTTTTAGCCTCAAGAAAGCTCTCAAGGGTATTTACCTATGTATGTAAAAACCTGGTGGGTGAGAATGAAGAACAGGGAGATAGACTCTTAGTGGTACCCAATAACAAGACAAGATGCAGCAGGCACAAATTGAAATACAGTTAATTCAATTTATATATATAAAAGACACAAAGATGAACAGAAGGCAGAAGTGCCTCTTCTATGAAGACAGGCTGAGAAAGTTGGGGTTGTTCAGCCTGAAGAAGGCTCCAGGGAGACCACATAGCAGCCTTCCAGTGCCTGAAGGGAGCCTGAAGGAAGCTGCGGGTGCCCCCTCCCTGGGTGTGTTCAAGGCCAGACTGGATGGGGGTGTCCCTGTTCAGGGAAGAGTAGTTGGAACTAGATGGTCTTTACAGTTCCTTCCAGCCCAAACAGTTCTATGATTCTACGAGCTTCACATTCAAATCTTAAAATCTTCAAAATCTAGAGATCCTAAATCTCAAAAGATGTAATAAGATTCACAAAGTTATTTCAGATTTTGCAACATTCAGGTTAAAGGTTTTAAAATGCAAGTTCCTTTTCCCACGCTACTTCACATTTGTGTAAAATCCACATGTGATGCAAACTACAGCTAACATGTAGTTTGCATCTTTTTGTATTATATTCCAGGAGCAAATATTTAACCCCGTTGGCTTGTGTTGGGAAACTGTCTGGAAGAAAACAGACATGTGAGCAATCCTGACTCTTTAGCTTTAGCTAGAGTAAACTAAGGGCCTTAAGACCCAGTTGCAAGGTTACTGAAAGATGAGCTATGGGAAAAAGATAAGGGAGCTGGCAGTAGAAAAGAAGAAATAACAGGATAATGAGGAAGCCAGCAGAAGATCTGTGAGAACAGAATTTGTGTCCAAGATATAGCCACCTGCAAGATATCGTTATATAAACAAAGGCTCTATATAAAGCGAGTGTCCACTGTTAATAAACGACTTCACTTTAACCATATTGGTGACTGCGTGTCGTCCTTTAAGCCTCCGCGGATTTTTTCCCACAGGCTTGAGCTATAGAATTGCTCTTAAATTTGCTTTAACATTAGGATAGAAAATTTTTGTTTGGGCTTGGTTTCAACTGGTTTGCAATTTACTTTTGTAGCAGTAACTGCATGTATGAAACCCATCTGCTGGGTTCTAAATGCTGGAATGCATCAGTACTTGCCTACATTTTCAAAGCTATGAATTATCCTGCATTTGCCTGTAATCTGCAACTATTAGTGAATAGTTGCCCAATTTACTTTCATTTGCCAATTTCATATTACAGTCTTTTGTTCTTATTTTCACCACTTTGCCCTTTGTATGGAGAATGCATTCACCATTTTTGAACACAAGGCTACCATCTTCTCTTTCATAGTTTTTCATAGACTTCATGCCAGTATTAATTTATTATACAATTTTTTCAAGTCCTTTGATGGGATTTACAGCTCTAGTGAAGTTCCCCACTGATGCATCTGTACCATGATCAGTCTCTGTGTAAGCTGAAGTTCTCAACTATGCATGTATGAGTTACACTGACTCAAATGCAGACACACCCTAAAGCAATAATGTCTGGAGAAATATAATACTGCACATCATTCTTTAAAACATTGCTCACCTGTAATTCATTTTCCTCTTCTTTCTTTTTAATCCATGATTTTCCTTGAGTCTGTGGATCTACCAAGAGGGGGAATCTAGTTGCCTTAGTGACAATGATACCATTCTGAATGGAAAGATCATCTCCTGGCAGTCCCTGGAGATTCCACTCACTAATCTGAAAAATACAACAACAACAGTTTTGAATAAAATCTCACTGGAATTATACTTCAGTTATGATTATTCTAACTAAAAATGAGGGTAACAAGCCAAGGGGAATGAATATCTGAATCTGATGAAAAATTATTCATGTATATGGGAAAAAAAAATTCCCAGATGTTATTTCTATAGATGTTTTTAACACTACAGAATAATAAAAATGTATTTTTACAATGTAAAAAAGTCAAAAGGCAGCTTGACAGCCAAATAAAACATTGGGATCAATTAAGAGAAAACCTGGCTGAGAAAGTTTTTGGGGCTTAGTTGAAGGAAACTTGAAGATGTTAGTATTTTCTTCTGTTTAATTTCACATTCACCCACATTTAATGAAAAGACTTCATACATTCTTCTTTAAATGTTCTCCTTGATATAAAATTTATTTTTTAAACCAGACACAGATTATACTGACAGAACCAACAGCTAGAATCAAACCCACTGCTTTAGTAGATAAGTGATATATAGCAGTGGTTATGGGTTCTCAAAACAAGGTACTTGAAAGTGCACTACCTTAGTGCAAATTCTCTAAATGTATATGTTGCTTGTTTATATTAAGCCATGTGTTTATCTGTCTAAATACAGATATATAGTGGAAATTGCCAAGAACATTTGGAAAACACAGAACTACACTGCACAGCAATACTGGCCATTGTAGTTCTGGTCTAAGGAAGCACAACACTGGCTGATCACCACAGAATACATTGAACTTGAAATTAAAATTAAAACCATCAAGCACAAAGAACTTACTGTTGGAGGATCTACCAACATAGAAATCAGGTTCAAGTTTTCAGAAAATGGGATTTCATGGGTTCTCATCTCTGATTCCCATAAATCTTTCAGCAAAAGCATCCTGAAGTTTTGATTAAAAGGTCCACAGTACGAAAGAAAACCTGTGCAGAGCAGTACGTCTCCCACAAGTCTAGAAAAGGAGTAAAATAATAATTAAAAGGTGATCTACAACTTCAATTTCTATTAATTCAGACAATCAGCTTTTGAAATAGAAAATTTTTGTTATCACGACATCTTAAGGAGAGTATTATTGCTCTTTGAGAGCAAGAAATAGATTCTTGGTGTTTCCAAAATTTTTTTTGTGGCAAAACATAGAAGTAGTACCATATGAAAATACTATCTTCACCCCTACAAAGCAATAAAGCACTGATGACAACTAATCCTCCTTTCATAACTGAGAAAAAAAAATGGTTTACTTCTTAAAATTATGTCTGCAATACAGTGTTTATCAAAAGATGGAAACTTCATTCTCTTGGAATGAGCACACCTCAAACAGGTACGCCCAGCATCTCCATAGGAAATTTATGGAAACAGCAGCATTCCACAGAAGCTGACCCTAAATGTTCAGGCTCTTCACCTTCAGAAATAATTTAAACTGGTTTTCTGCTCTCTAGCCAGCTAGGACCTCTGGCTCCCAGGCTGCTCAACTTTTTGCCACTTGGACAGCAAAGCAGTGCAGACTCCCACGTTTCCCAGTTCCTCAGAGCATGGCCCTACTGTCATGCCCCACACTTGTTTCAACACACAGACTATTAGATAAGAGTTACTGGCTGGTCTCTAAGACTCCTTCTTTTATTCCTCCTATTTATTATTATATGAATTTGATACCTGTTAATCTGAGCTTTAAATTCTTTCCTTTGCTGAGTCCACCTAACTTTCTCTCCACTCAGTCCATCTATAAGTGCAGAGGCTGCTTCCATCTTTCTTCTGCATGTTTCTGCATCATTCAGTAAGTCCTAAAATTGAAAAAATATCCTACTAAATTAAAAATCAGAATGCAAAAATGTAAGGCATAATCCTCTTATACTTACTAGGACTATATTATTTATTTAAAACTCATTCTTGAGAACTGTAAATGCATCTATTGTCTAATATGGTCCTATTCACAGAAGGATGGAAAAATGAGTGAACCTAGATTTAAATCTCTTATGCTTATACCTGAGCCTCATCCTTGTCACTCAAGGTAGAAGGATTTAATTGTGTGTATCATAACAGTGTAGTGTGAAAGCATTTTTTATAATACTAAAAGACTTTAATCTCACCATTTTCTCCTGCATTGCTGCATCAAACTTTGCCTGCACTTTATCCAGTTCAGCTTGCTTTTCATCTAATGCTTCTTGAGCCTTTGCTAATTCTGCATTAGCTACTTTCAGGTAGCCTTCCTGTTTTGCCAAGTTAGCCTGTACAGAAATGAAACATTAAAATAATGATCATAAAAGATTTGAACATATTTTGACAAATTGTTTTAAGCCTGCTTACTTGGTAACCATGAGAAAATAATACATCAAAGTAACTTTTATATAAATATTTGTATAAATATTCAAAAATTCTGTCTGAAAATGTTGTCACACATATATTGCAGATCCAACTTTTTTTGTTAAATAGGAACATATTACTTAAGCTTTCTAATATACTGTCAATTTCTTTTTGTTTGTTTGTTTTTTAATTACATTTAAAGAATTAAGTTTTCCAATTGGTACATGATGATTAGACCAGAGGAAAAATCACTAAATCTTCCTGTTTGATTATATCCTTTATAGTATCTTTTTTATTTGTAAACTCTGTAGTGATCAGAAATCATGATAGGAGATTGGTCCTTTTTCAGCTAACAATATTTCTTTTATCCACTAGAAAATCATGATCCTAAACTGGTAAATATTCTTGTTGCTTCTAAAGTGATATTTATGCTGAACTTAGGAAAGAAAAAACAGTTGCAATTCTCTGCAGGACTCTTCAGAGAAGAAAAGAAGATCCTAAGCTGGTACAACTTCTTGTAAAAGTTATAAAGTAATTAGAAAATAATAAAAACAAAATGAAAACCTCTTTCACTGTGCACATTAAACCAAAGCACACAGGTTTGATATAGGCTGGTTTTTTGTTAGGTGTTCTTTTAAGGATCAAGAAGAGGATAGGGATTTTCTTCTGCTTCTATCATCCATAGACATTAACGTCTTCAGCAATTTTGTCTGCATAAAGCTATCTAAGTATATTTTTTAAGTCCTGCTACTATTAAATGAAATTAAATTACATGGAAAGCAAACCCAAAGCAAGAGATGGTAGGTTACCTTAAGAGGCAAGACGTCTCTATTAACACCATAAAATGTTGCCATGGCTTGTGTCCAAGAGAGGAGTCCTGCCACGTTACCACACACCTTTTTAGCATTCTCCAGTGTGTAGTCTTCCATGTTAAAATAAGGCTGCAGTAATTCTACTGTCTCTTCATTGATTGAATCTTTAGGAAACTGCTGTAGACTCTGCAAGAATGGGCCACTCATAAGCTGCAAAAAATAACACAGGATATTTATTAGCTATTTATATAGTTTACAATCAAAAGCTTGTCCATGATTGAATACATAAAAAAAAAATCCTAAAATCTTCTGTAAGGTGTTATTCATAGTTAATATTATGTGTGCTATTAAGTTGTAACCTCTTCCAAATGCTTTCAATTATTTTCAAGTTTTAAACAGTTACACTCCAGTAATTAAGCCTTAAAGTTACTAATATACTTCCATAGAATCAGAATAGTTTTGGCTGGAAGGGACCTTTAAGATCATCCAGTTCCAACCCCCCTGCCCTGTACAGAATCAGACCAGATTGCTCAAAGCCCCATCTAACCTGGCCTTGAACACTCCCAGAGAGGGGGCATCCACCGCTTCCCTATGCAGCCTATTCCGGGGCCTCACCACCATCACACTAAGGAATTTCTTCCTAAAACTATCCTCTTCCAGTTCAAAGCCATTAGCTCTTGTCCTATCATTAGCATGCCCTTATAATGCTAGCACTAGCATGCTCCCCAGCTTTTCTGTAGGTCCCCTTCATGTACAGGAAGGCCACTTTATGGTTCCCTCAGTGCCTTCTCTTCTCCAAGATGAACAATCCCAACTTTGTCAGCCTGTCTTCATAGGACAGGTCCTCCAGCCCTCTGATCATCTCTGTGGCCCTCGTTTGTACTTCCTTCAACATATCCATCACTTTTTTGTGTTGGGGACTCCAGAACTGGATGCAGTACTCCAGATGTGGTCTCATGAGAGCAGAGTAGAGGGGGAGAATCATCTCCTTCAACCTGCTGGCCCCAATTCTTTTGATGCAGCCCAAGATACTGTCAGCTTTCTGGGCTGCAAGCTCATGTTGAGCTTCTCATCAGCCAAAACCAAGTCCTTCTCCTCAGGGATGCTCTCAATCCATTTTCTGCCTAGTCTGTAATTGTGCATGAGATTGCACCAATCCATGTGTATTTGCATTTAGGCCTACTGTACTTCATGAGGTTGTCATGGGCCCACCTCTCAAGTCTGTCAATGTCCTTTAGGATGTCCTCCAGCAGGTCAAACACAACCTTGCTGAGGTTAACTGAAGGTTAACTGAGGTTGACTCAATGTCACTGTCTATGTCTCTGACAAGCATGTTAAATTGTACTGGTTCCAGTACTGATCCCTGATGAACATGTCTCCTGTTTGACACTGGTTTCCATTTGGACACTAAGCTGTTGACCACTACTTTTTGAGTGTGAACATGCAGTAAATTCCTTATTCACCAGGTGGTCCATCCATCAAATTCACATCTTCCCAATTTAGAGACCAAGATCTTGTGCTGACCAAGACAGTGTTGAATGCTTTGCACAACTCGAGGTAAATAATGTCATTTGCACTCCCTTTGTCCACCAACTCTGACCCTACTGAAAAAGTCCACCAAATTTGTCAGGCGTGATTTGCCCTTGGTGAAGCCACGCTGGCTGCCTCCAGCACCTCCATATTTTCCATGCACCTTAGCATGGAAACTTTCTGCTCCTTGACTGTGCAAAACACAGAGGTGAGAATGACTGGCCTTTAGTTCCCTGGGTCTTCCATTTTTCCCTTTCTGGAAATGGGTGTTATGTTTCCCTTTTTCCAGTCAGTGGGAACTTCATTTAAAAAGCATTTAAGAAACAGTATTTCATAAAATAAATTGAACCAAGATAAAGCCTAGGGGATACATTTTTAAGTATGTAAAGAATGCAAAAAACCACAACAAACTGGCTTGTGCATTTGTGCAATGAGACCTAAATCTTCCTGGAAAGAGAAATAGCTTTTTCTAACAAATGTTTAACATATTAAAAGCAACTCAGGGAATATATGCTTATCCCATTTCATTATGTTTATGGTAAATAAAAAGTTTTAATGATTTCCTGATTCCTGGAAAAAGCTCCATTAATATCCAATTTTTTTCTTCATTTGCATGACAAAAATTTGAGGCAATAATATTGGCAAATTAACACAGTAATAGACTTAGAACAGCATTTAAAGAGTAGCAGAAGACATTCTCTATTAATATACTATGCCTATCTTAAAACCAGATGTTTGTGCTTTTAAAAAATCCTGTGCTGCTTTGATTAAACATCATAATAAGTTCTCTGATATGCATATTGGTATTTCTGTTGTTTAAGAAACACTGGTTGTAAACTCTACTTACTTTTAATGATTCTCCCCATGATGGCTTGCAGCAATTCTTTTCTGGATCCACGGTAACTGGATCTAATTGCTTTTGGAACAGTAGCAGGCAACAGTCCATGATCCTCATAATTAGGTGAGGAGGTTTTGCCAGTTTTCTAACAGTAGCTATATCCACTGGTTTGATGGTCTGTTTGAAGAAAAATGTAACAGAATCCTGCATCAATACCATTGTCCTATTTTTCCCATTCAATGTTTTGATTTTAATGTTTGTTTCTCATACTTTTCTCTGAGACAAGTTTGTACCAAGTGCATAAAAGGGTTTCCTTTAATAAATTCCACAGTTTCATGAAACTTTAGTAAGTTTAATGAGTATATAATATTTTCCCAATGCTAAATCCATCAAATTTAAATACTTGTAACAGAAATATTAACTTGCAAGTCTCTTAGACTGATGAAAAGTATATTGTAAAATTGCATAAAATTTAATTAAAAGCAGTTTTCCTGGTAAAATAGTATTTTTGACTTTTAAGGGTTCAATTGTCATAATTTGTTGGTTTTAACATTATGATTGTTTCAAGACACTGTTTTTTCTACTTCACTTTCCAGTACCATCACTGATACTTCTTAGTTCAATAATTAATACAAAAACTTCAAAACAAACATTAATTTGTGCCTACAAATACACACATGGTTCTACATCTCTAGAAAGAGTAGTTACAGACACGTTATAGAATCTGCAGGATAACATAAAAGTCCAAGCATTTTATGAATTAATTTTGTGACCACATTTGTTAGTTTCATTCATCTCATTATCTAAACATCAGAGTAAGAGCAAACAATGCTCTTCTTCTACCATCT